>NW_006408531.1:19771637-19800138 GCF_000296735.1 Chrysochloris asiatica
TAATGATAAATAGCAATACAATCATAACTGGAAAAAACAAAGTAGAACTACAGCATTAGCAAATGAAATAAGAGTATTTGGCATGGAGGTGTCTTGTAGCCAATGTAAAAAGAGAAGTCTGAGTCTCCTTGGTAAGAAAAGAATGTTAAGTGCTTGGATCAGAAATCTCTCATTTACATACATGAAAGATGCCTTCAACTGAAGTTTCTAAGGACATGCAACCACTCATTTTATAAAACTAGACCTCCAGGTGTGGTGCTATGGGATCAGCACTGGACCGTGAACCACAAGGTTAGTAGTTCAAACTCACTAGCTGCCTCTTGAGAACCCTATGCAGGGTTGCTAAGAGTTGGAACTGACTTGATGACACTTAACATTCCCCAATTAAAAAGGAAGACATGGGCTTTTGTCCTGGCACTGCTGCTTGGATGGGCTTCCTTGTGAATCCCACAAAAGACTTTACAGGCAAACTACAACAGTAAGACTCATGTGCTATTTGAGCCTGGTAAGGACTTGATGTTCAGTAACTTTTCTTTCCTATTAAAAACAGGTTTTATAGGGGAAGATGGTAAGGTTCCCTTTGAAGGATACAAACAATATTTTAATGGAGGAAGGGGTGTTCACCGGAAGCTTTATGTTCACCGGAAGCTATAGTGCAGTTTGGAGTGGATTGCAGTTATAGTATGGCCATAAAAATAACTATGTATTTGAGTTATTGTGTTAGAGATTATCCCAAGTATCATGGACTGCCAGAACAAATCTGTGTTCAAAGAAATACAGCCAGATAGCTCTGTAACAGCCATGACAATGTCACTTGCATTTCTCTTCAGACACGTTATTAGGAGGGTTGCTGTTAACTGCTGTCAAGTCGGTACCCACACATAGGGGTCCTGTATAGGGTTTCTGAGGTAGCTCTGGTAGTGTAGTGGTTACGATTCGGGCTGTGAACCGCAAGGTCAGCAGTTCGAAATTACCAGCTGCTCCGCGGGAGAAAGATGAGGCTTTCTACTCCCGGAAAGATTTACACCCTCGGAAACCCTGTACAGGGTCACTATGAGTCGGTTCCGACTCCACGGCACATAACAATAGGATTTCTGAGGAGCAGCTGGTGAGCTTGAACCACCAACCTTGCAGTTCAAATGATTTTGCAATCTGATGCATTAGCCCATGTCACACCAGGAAGGTGTGGAGTTGATTCCAACCCAGTGACCCTGTATAGGGTTTCCAAGGAGCAGCTGCTGAGTTCTAATAGCCCTTTTATTTCAAATGGCTTTGCAGTCTGGCACATTAACCCACAGCACCACACCAGGACGGACCAACCCCTGAAGAGGGGTCCTGGAGTGTCAATGTTAGAATTAGGCCAGGAAAGTAGTATTGTAAAGGAGCTATTGGCCTTGACTGATAGGGAGGTAGTTGGTGACCCTATAAATCTGCTTCAGCAATCAGAACAAAACCGATCCCAAGATGAAAGTGAATGGATGGCATTTTAAGTAGCAGTGCTTAGATAATTCACATGCCAAGTAGAATTTTGCTAAAGGTAATCCAAAACCTACTACAACTGTACCCCCACAGAACTGCAAGATTCAAGCTGGATTTAGAAGTGGATGTGGAAAGGGTATTATTGCTGTAGACCAAGAGATAGTTGTTCAAACAGAACAAGGGAACACTGTGTGCCATGGGCTCTTTCACCATACTTCAACCTGTTTGGGGTGGGGTCATGGTGTAGCAGTGTGGGATAATATACTGGGCAGCAGTTTGATTCACAAGGTTGGCAGTTCAAGCTCAGGAGCTGCTGCTAGGAGACCCTCCACAGTGTCTGAATAATCAGGAGCGACCGATTCCTGGAGAATTGGTACTGAGGTGGCACTTTGTTCTGTACTGATAACACCCAACAATTTAGATTTAGGGTAAGAGTTAAGTGCTATCAGTTTCAATCCATAGCCTGTATAAGATTTCTGAGCTGGTGAGCAACTTGTGGTCCAAACCAACTGCAGTCCAGCACACTTGACCCACAGCACACCCACCCAGGCATAATGGAGTGAAATGATGCCTGTACCTATACCACCAAGCCCAGTGGGTTTCCAGTTGAACCTTTAGGATGGGGTCATTGAGTCAGAACTGACTCAACACTTATCCCAACATAGCCAGTTTGTCTGGGTGCATAACCAGTTCAGAAGACCTGTCGCCAGGCCTGTCACCAGGATTTACAGCTGACAACCAAATTAGTTCAGGTACTAGTTATGATTTCTGCCCTGTTCAGTGCTGTTTACCAATGCAAACACAATAGCACCACACCAGGTCTCCACACACCAAGAAATGGAGTAGCCGGTGAATTTTAACTGCCCACCTTGGAGGGTTTTTCCCCTTTCAGTAACAGACTTAAAAAAAAAAAACAACATGTAGAGAAAAGTTTTATTAACTAACTCATTGCATGCAAAAGAAACATCAATCAAAGACATCCCTGGAGAGACATTCCCAGAAGCAATCAAAAAAAAAAACAAAGCAAAAATTGGTATTATAATCAATAGGTTCTTGGCACCAATTTAAAAACCTGAAACGTCCCTTTAATCATTAGCTGTAGCCATTCTCAGGGACCTTAATGATCACAATTATCTTTAAGGCTCATAACATGGCTTCACTATTGCCAGCTTTTTCATTTCTGCAAACACTTTCAGGTAAGCAGAGTCAATGGCTGGCTTCAAGTATCACTTAAAATCTTCCTTTTTACGCAAGTTAACCTTTCATTTTAAATTAGCTTGTAGTTTTTACAGAACTATAAAGTGTTCACAATAATTGCATGTAGTTATACATCAGCACAGGAGTTCCTGGATGCCAAATGATTAAGCACATGGCTAATTGAAAGGCTGAAGTTTCAAGTCCTATCAGTGGCTCTTCAGAAGAAGCACCTGCCAATCTAAAAGGTGACATATTCTAAAACCCTTACAGAGCAAAATTCTGCCCTGACACACTTGCCATTGGCTCCATAGTGAATGGTTTAGCCTTTTGTTTTTTTACATTTGCAGGTACACATACACTTCAATTCTTAAAATGATCATTGATCCAATGAATAAAAAAAACTCACTGGACTACTGACCACAGGGTGGGTGGCTCATATCCACTAGCCACTCCTTGGAAGCCTCGTACATAGTCGTCGTTATGGGTCAGAATCATAACTACATTTAATTATTATCCTCTAATGTAACAGGAACTGAGGGCAAACTAATACAAAATTATGGGGTAGACTGACCTTTCCTATCCTTTCCCAATTTAGTTTCCACAAATAAGTTCATTTGTCATGTTAAATTTAAAGAAAAAATAAATTAGCTTTTATAGTGATATGGTAACTTACCTTAACAACCACACAACTGCAACCAACCACTTTGCGAGGTTTTCCCTCTCGGTCGATTTTGCAGAGGCCTACCCATTCCCCTAACTTCTTGTTGTCATCAACCTATTAAGAGAAATACACATCACTGTATCAACAGGAATAATGCTACACACTATAATAAACTCCCAAGAGTGGCTGTAGTCAGAATTGGTGACATGGCAATTTCCTCACTAGATTCAGTAGAGGGAGCCAGTTGTCATCATTTACAGCACACACAAGGTTCACCTGTTAAGAACTCTATATCCATTAATTCTGTGCTATTGAGCTGATTCAGACTCAGTGGTTCTCTAAGGGTTTCTGAATTACCAGCTGGTGGATTTGAACCACCAGCCCTATGGTCTAGCAATTCACTGATTATGCTAAATCACCACACCAGGATTCCATTTGGTTTTTAAGTACTGTTCATATTGCAACCCTGTACAGGGGTTCCAAGGATCCAATCAGGTGTTTATCCTACACTTAGCATTTAACTGTATCACGTTAACAAGTATCTTACAATTAGTGGGTTTCAAAACTGGGCTGCTAATAGGGCAGCAGTTCAAACTCAGAGGTTTCTCTTCAGAAACCCTACTAAGTCAGAGTTGGAACCAACTCAGGGCATATAACAGCAATCTGTCCCTTAACCAACTTACCTTTATCAGGTTGATTTGGTGTTCAGCACACAAGGCCTCGACTAACTTGACATACATAGGCTCATCGCAGTTGGATGCAAGCACACAAAGATGGGCTTGGCGCCTGAAAAGCAAAACGCTCCTTTATTACCATTCAAGTCTAAATCCACTGTTCTTTAACTATTACAAGCGGATCAATTTTGCACTGGCTATACTGGCAAAACACAAGCATCAGCATTCACAGCAGGTAGCACAATAGTGCACAACACTGCAAGTCAGATTTAATCTAGTAGCAGAACAAATATTTCTATACCATCAGCAATGTTCCATCTTTTTTGACTATCTACTTGTACAGGATTTATGGCCTTAGAAAGTTCTACTTTTCTTGTAGATCAATTTCTTGCAGACAAAAGCACTGTTATGTAAGGTATAAATTACCAAGTAAAGAGTTGTTACCTGTTACTGGCTCAGACACTGCATTAACATTGTGCAGCATTGACAAGGTAGAAATGGTGCAAGGGCCTGCTGATGTACATCCAACAAGGCGACTGTTTCCACTGGATTCAACTGGCCAGTCTACACCAAACTAAATTAAACTGACAAAATTTATCTGGTTTGGAAACCATTGAAATACATTTAAATTCAGCTCAAATAGTAACTAAGTGCATGCAATTGTTTCGCCAATGTAACCAGGCTAGAGAACTTGACTACACCTAGCATATATAACAAATGCTTCAAACGCTGACTTCCAGTTTATACAGTAACTTTACAGCTTACTAAAAAATCCCTTCTAGATTTGTCTTTACTTGACTAGCTCCAAAACCTACAGGTTTGTCAGACTCTTAGGCTTCACTCATGGAAATCATGAAGGGGTATCCGACAACATAAGTCATCATTCAAACACTGTAGTTTTATTCAAAAACCACTTGCACCCTCCCACTCCAAAAACTATTTCAGAAGGTTTGGTAAATCTAAGCCTGATACCGTTTCCTAGATTTCCTGTGGAAGGGAAACCCTTCAGTACTTTTTCACAATTTCTGCTAAACCCCAGGACTTCATGTTTTCTTCCTTTGGCAATATACGTACTTGTCTAGGGCTTTGGCAGCTTCGCGAATTCCACGTGCTAAGCCATCATGGATGAGGGCGGTCTTGAGCACCTCTTGTAAAGCAGTGTTAACGTCCATTACACCTCCAGCAGCAATGCTGCAACCAAGCCAGAACCATTAGTAGTTTTCAGAGGAAACGTCCCCACTACCTAACGCGATAAGGCTGAAGCCGTCTGTTTCCGTATAGCCAATGGAGCACTTATGTTGCACAGGGTCTGTATTGAGTCGGGACACGACTTGACTGCTGTCGGTTTGGTCCCGCCCCGCCGGCTTTAAGCCTAAATACTTCCGCACTAGGTCGAACTCACCCTTCCTCGGCCATGGCGGTAGGTTACGGGTGGAGCGGAATCTTGAACGCACTGAAAAAGACAATTAAGACCCCCAACCGGTTAATTAAGCAGCTTTGTTGAAGGACAAATGCTAATCACCACAGCTAGCACGAAATCGCCATCACCCGCGCCACACTCACCCCGGGCCTCCGCCTCCGCACAGCTCGGCGGCAACTGGGAAAGAGAGCGTACATGCTCGCAGGACGATATTTAAGGAGCCTCAGGACCCCTGCGCGCATGTGCACATCCTCCAAAGGAAGGGGTGGCCCTTCCAGTGCCAGGCTCCGGCGGTGTCTGTTTCCGGATTGAGAGGGTTCAGAAGCCGAGATAACTGCGATTCTTCCGTCTCTGCCGGGTCAGGCATTGGCGCGCGCAACAGGCACCGCGCGGACAGCCCCATGACGTCACCCACGTCGGGGATGGGGCCGATGCAGATCCCGAAAGGTTGTCTACGGTGCACGAGAAGGATCGAACTGCCTGCGTTTGCGTGGTGCTCGGAGCGCCCCTGTTTGAATACCACACCACCTTGTAATTTTCTGTGGCCCCCACTGTTTTGGAGCCACACACTCTTCTGTCTCTTTGTAAATGCCTTTAAGTCTCTGAGTGCCGTTAATAAGTCATTCTGTGAATGTTTTCTTGAAACAAAAGCCATCTCATCTTCTGTACTTCTCAGCGCTTGGCAAACTGCTTCCTCAACAAGGGTCGCCCAGCCAGGTGGTTTTATAGCTACGCTGTTCGGTGCCATGGCGTCGGTTCTGTCTCATTGGCACACAGTGTGACAGTAGAACTGAGACTTCCTGGGAGTATGAGTTGGAATCATTGGGATCTACGTTAGATGTCTTAGTGGTAACCTTTAAAGGCAAATCCGCAGAACTTTTCTCCTTAGAGCAGGCGGGAGGATTTAAACTTGTTAGCCAAGCCATCCGTTAGTAACTTAACCATTATGCCTTCAGGGCGCCAAGTATACTGCCATCGCGTCGATTCCGACTCTTAGCGACCTTCTAAGACCGTAGACTGGTACATCTTTATGGCGGCAGACGGCCCCTCTGTCTCCCTCCGATTAGCTAGTGGGTTTGAACCGCGCACTTTGTGCATTAGCAGTCCAACGCGTAACCTACTACCACCGGAAATGGTGCCCTGATTTCGACATCTAAAACAATTTAGAATTAAGTGATTTTAAACATCTGTAATGTGCCAGACACAGAAATCAGATTGGGGAATATAAAGAGAAAAATTCGTCTTTTGAAAAACCTGGCATTAATTGAGCCACCCAGGCTTGGAGGGTTGAGGAATGGAATCCTGCAACTCCAAAACACCCACGTTCTGCAGAATCAGCATTTGGAATGTTGTAGTGATTTGAAAGCAAACTTCAGAAACAGCCAAATACAATGAATTTTTTACTTTCTCTCCTGACAAGCTGCTAGACCAGCTAGCAATTAGCAAGCAGTTGGCATCAGCTATAGGAGGCCTGGTGGTGCCATGGATTATGATTTGTACTGCTAACCAAAATGTCCACGGTTCAAACTCACCAGCTGCTTGCAGGAAAAAGGTCGGGTTGTCTGCTCCTGTAAAGATTTGTTGTTTTTAAGTGTTGTCGAGTCAAATCCGATTCATATGGTTTGCAAAAAGCAGCTCATGCGTTTGAACTGCCAATCTTGTGCTTTGCAGTCCAATGCCATACCAGGAATCCCTGTAAAGATTTGTTGAGTGCCATCAAGTCGGTTCCAACTCTTGGCAGCCCTGTATAGGATGAGTTTGAACTGCCCACGTTGCAGTTCAAACTGACAGTGCTCATCCTACAGTGCCTGAGAAATCCTCCGCAGCAGCTCTGCACAATGGCAGTGAGGTTTTGATGTGGATTCAGCAGTCAATAAAATGTCACTGTCACCACTGCTGTGAAGAAAGCCAAAATGGGTAATGTGATAAAACTGCCAGCGAGACTTGACCAAGATAGAGACATAGTGGAATTTTAATGAATCATATATAGAGATAATTTTTATCTTTTCAACATAACATTTTATTTGAAAAGTGTTGACTCTTCAAAGTGTCATTCCCAAAATCTTGTCACTTAATTAAGTGTTCATTGATTTTTTGCTTTAAAAAAAAAAAAAAAGGCCACAGGGTTTATAAAGATGAGAAAATATGTCCCTGTTGCTCTGGATACATGTGGTGGGAATCAGATTGGAATGTCTAAAGACCACCCAGGAGGTTAGGGAGTGGGGATGCTGTGGAAAGGTAAGGGACTTTTAGGCTGGCAACACTGTTTGAAATGGACTCAAAAAAGGATTCCAAGCAAGTGAGGATGGGAGGAGAGGAGAGGACATTATTGATAGAGGAAAGAGGCCTAGGCATGGATGCCTCCTTTGCTCTCTTGGAAGTTACCTTAGCATACTTGTACTTTTGAAAGAGAATGTAGTATTTCATCACATTTCTCGTCATCTCAAATTTACTAAAGTCAGTCATCTTAAGTATATTAGTAAATTTCTTTCCTCCCAAATCTTGCAGGTAGGAAAGACAAAGAACTTAGTACTAAAACTTGGGAAATGTAAACAGGAAAAATACTACTTCCTTGCCAAACACTGTATTTATGGGAAGGAGGAGATGAGTAAGTGCCTTTTGGCCTATGTCATTTTTCCCAGGGAGTACCAACCAAAGCAGGCTTGGGTTCTGTTTTGTAACAACTCTTCATCTATTGATTAACTTAATAAATGCTTTTTTTTAAATCAAAACTTCTAAGGATAACGTTTTAGCAAACATCATCCTTAGAACTGAAGCTGCATTTTACAAAAGAAAGAAAACAACCTTAGTTATATATTACGGATTCTGTTACTGTAGAATCAACACTGGACTGCTAACTACAAGGTTGGTGGTTCAAACCTACCAACTGCTCATTGGAAACCATATACAGGGTTGATATGAGTTGGAACCAACTTGACAGCACTTAATAAGAACAATAAGCGCAGACTGGGGACTCAAGGATTCTTTAATATAAATTGTCTTGGTTGACTTTTAAGGTTACTAAACCATCAGGTAGATGACAACTCATAACAATGCTATGGGACAGAATAGAAATGCCCCCATAAGGGTTCAAGTCTTTACGTAAACATCCTACATTTTCCTCCTGCTGAGCTGTTGGTGGGTTCAAGTCAACAGCCTTTCCGCTAGAAACTGAGAACCTAACCATTGGGTCATCAGGACTCCTTATTTGTATGGTTACCCGATGAGTCAGAACCGACTGCACAGCACATAACAACAACAACAACACCGTGGGATGGCACTGTGGGCTAATGTGTCAGACTGCAAAGTCCTTTGAACTGCAAGGTTGCTGTTTCAAGCTCACCAGCTGCTCCTTGGAAACCCTATACAGGGTCATTATGGGTCAGCATCCACTTAACAGCACTTAACAACACCCTGAACTGAAGGCGCTCTGGTAGCTTAGAGGTTAGGAGTGTGGCTGCTAACCTCAAGGTCAGCAATTCGAAACTACCAGCCCCTCTGCAGGAGAAAGAGGAAGCTTCCTGCTCCTGTAAAGATTTACATCCTCAGGTCACTATGAGTTGGAACCACCTCATGGCACACACTGAACTCAGAACCACAAGGTCAGTGGTTTGAGCCTACCAGCCACTCTGAGGGAGAAAGATGTGACTTTCTGCTCCCACAAAGATTTGCAGCCTCAGAACCACATGCAGGGTTGCTATGAGTTGGAACCAACTGGATGTAACCAAGTAGAGGCCATTAGTTGCAGTTACTCTTACAGCAGCAAATTATAATTTTTACACAATGTTCACAAGTATAAGTCAAATACATTAAAAAATAACTGAATTCTAAAAATATATCTGTTTTCTAAAATTTGTGTTATGAGAGATCATTGAGAATTCAAGAATTCACTACTCACGCTTGGAATAATGCAAAAGGCTCTACATCACTGTGTAAAAAGTAACAGCAGTGCAAAAAGGGAATATTTCAGAAAAAAAAAACTAATGGAAACTTGAGTTTCATAGTTTTCCAAGTGTAGATGCCAAATAAAGCGATGTAAAACCAAATAAATAATAGAAAGGCACTGAGAAAAGCTTGGAAGACTAGTGCTGGAGAGAAGCTGGGCCAAAGCAGATTAAATATGTCCTGCATGGCAGAAGTGGGACCACGCTGAACTGAGTTCAAACTCCTCACTTGGTGCCCTTTGGAAACTAATGTGCTTTTCTGAGCCTCTAAATTGCTCCTTAGAAACCCTATATAGACAAGCTCTGAACCATTCCTATGAGTAAGAATAGACAGCACTTAACAATAACAGAATTGGTGATAACAATACAATATTGTTGAGACTATTCAGTGAAGTGGTTGTTTAGAGTGCTGACCACTGTCCCTGTGAAGTAATTATTTACCTTCTGAAGAAATAAATGTGGAAATATTCATAGACAATACTTTTCTCCAGTCCATCTGGCACTTAGTGTAGATGCACAGTGGAGGCATTAAACACATGTGCAGATGATACTACCTTGCTTGCTGAAAGTGAAGACTTAAAATTCTTACTGATGAAAAGCAAGACCACAGTCTTTGGTATAGATTGCATCTCAATGTAAAGAGAACAAAAATCCTCACCACTGGACCAATAAACAACATTCTTAGCAACGGAGAAAAGATTGAAGTTGTCAAGAACTTCATTCTTGGATCAACTATCAACACTCATGGAAGCAACAGTCAAGAAAGCAGAGGATGTATTGCATTAGGCAAACCTGCTACACAAGTCCTTTTTAAAGTGTTGAAGAGCAAAAATGACAGCTTGAGAACTAAGGTGCGCCTGACCCAAAGCATGATATTTTCAATACCCTCATAAGCATGCAAAAGCTGGATAGCAAATAAGGAAGACCATAGAAGAATTGATACTTTTGAGTTACGGTATTGTAGGAGAATATCAAAAGTGTCATGGGCTGCCAAAAGAACCAACAAATCTGTGTTGGAAGAAGTACAGCCAAGGTGCTCCTTGTAGGCCAGGAGAGCTAAACTTCGTCTCTCATACTTCAGACATATTGACAGGAGGGACTAGTCATTGGAGAAGGATATCGTGTTTGGTAAGGTGGAGGATTAGAGAAAAAGAGGAAGACCTCCAGCGAGATGGATTGGCAAAGTGGCAGCATCAGTGGGCTCAAGCATAGCAACAATTGTGAGATTGGCCCAGGACCGGGCAGTGTTTCGTTCTGTTACGCATAGAGGCGTTATGAGTCAGTACCGAACTGATGTCGCCTAGCCACAACACTGAATGAAATGAGATTAAAGAAGCACTTGAGCAGATGACATACTTAAAGTCATGTCGAGAACTACTGTCATACATCAGTATCTTTTGTGAGTGTTAGTTGTTGATATTGAGTATATATATATAAAGGAAATGATTTTTATATGAAAACTTAAAAAATGTCCCCTACCTTGTGGAATATAAACTAAATACAGTGGATGAAATGGGAGCTAAGAAATAGGAGTAAACTAAAAAAAAAAGTCTGTTGTAGCTCAGGAATGTAGTAGTAGCCTTAGCTTATGTGACATACAGTTTTACACGTGGTCATTGTGGCTTTATGCCGTGGAGTCGGTTCTGACTCATAGCAACCCTGTGTAGGGTTTCCAAGGCTGTAAATCTTTGCAAGTGTAGAAAGTCTCATCTTTCTCCCTTAGTGGTAAATTTAACAGCTGACTGTGATTAGCAGCCTAATTTGTAACCCACTATACTACCATGGCTCCGTAGTTTTAAACGTACTGAAGGAAAATTAGTAGTAGCTTGAAAAGATTGAGCTAGAGAACAAAGAATACTATTATATTAAGGAAAAGATCAAAGGAGAAGGAAGTTGGTAACAGGGAAGAGAATAAAAAAGAGTGTAGATGAGTGGGAGAGAGTGGAATTAATTAATAAAGGTGCTGTGAGATCAGCATTGGATTACTAACCGAAAGGTCAGAGGTTCAATCCCACCACCCGCTCCTTGAAAGCCTTATATAGGTCTTTATGAGTTGGAATCTACTTGAGAACACTTGACAGCAGCAATGGTAGTAGTTACTGGACTTCTGGTGTGACGCTGTAGGATAAATACTGGACTGCTAAGCATAAAGAACACTTAATAGTGCTCATGAGGAATCTGTACCTGGACCAAGAAGCAGTTGTTCAAACAGAACATGGGAACACGGAATGGTTTAAAATTAAGAAAGGTGTGTGACAAGGTTGTATTCTTTCACCATACTTATTCAACCTGTATGCTGAACAAATAATACGAGAAGCTGGGTTCTATGAAGAAAAAGGTGGCATTAGGATTGGAGGAAGACTCATTAACAACTGCAATATGCAGATGATACCACCTTGCTTGCTGAAAGTGAAGAGGACTTAAAACATTTATTGATGAAGATCAAAGAGCATAGCCTTCGGTGTGGATTACATCTCAATGCAAAGAAAACAAAAATCCTTACCACTGGACCAATAAACAACATTCTTATCAATGGAGAAAAGGTTGAAGTTGTCAAGGACTTCATTCTTCTTGGATCAACTATCAACACTCATGGAAGCAGCAGTTAAGAAATCAAATGACATATTGCATTAGGCAAATCTGCTGCACAAGGTCTTTTTAAAGTGTTGAAAAGCACAGATGTCAGCTTGAGGACTAAGGTGTGCCTGACTCAAGCCATAGCATTTTCAATAACCTCATATGGATGCGAAAGCTGGACAGTGAATAAGGAAGACCATAGAAAAATTGATGCCTTTGAGTTATGGTGTTGGAGGAGAATATTGAAACTGCCATCGGCTTACAAAAGAACCAATAGATCTGTTTTGGAAGAAATGCAGTCAGAGTGCTCCTTAGAGGCCAAGATGGCCAAACTTCCTCTCTCATACTTTGGACATATTGTCAGGAGGGAATAGTCGCTGGAGAAGGATATCATGTTTGGTAAGGTGGAGGGCCAGAGAAAAAGAAGAAGACCCCCAATGAGATGGATTGGCCAAGTGGCAGCATCAATGGACTCAAGCATGGCAACAGTAGTGAGGTTGTCCCAGGATCGGGCAGTGTTTGGTTCTGCTGTGCATAAGGTTGCTATGGGTTGGTACCGACTCAATGGCACCAAACAACAACAACAAGCATAAAGTCACTGACTCAAACCGACCAGGTGCTCCTCAGAACCCCTGTATAGAGTCGCTATGTGTTGGAAGTGACTATGGCACCTAACAGTAGCGTAGTAGTTACTATAACAGATAATCCTGCACAGGTTGTATTGAAAAAAACAATTTACAAAGGATACATAGGTAGATAGGTATGCTAAAAAGATAACGGAAGGCTTAAGGGAACATCACTCAACTATAGATAAAGATTTGGTTGTGGATATTTCTACACATAATTTTACATGCTGTGTGTAGGTTAATATAGACAATAGAGCACACAAGGAATTATGGAAACTTCTTAGACATAACCAAAAACCTTGTGGGTTTTTGAAGATTTTCATTCTAGGCTCATAGGTGAAAGACCATGAACATGGGACAGCTACAGCAATTGACAAAACATAGTTCATAATGTTCTACATCTGACTTTGGTGACCAGTGTCTGGGGTCTTAAACACTTGCAAGTGACCTTTTAAGATACAATTAGTGATCTCTTCCTGTGTGGAGCAAATGAGAGTGAAGAAAACAAGACTCAAGAGAGCTACTAGTACAAAGATCCAATGGAGCACATCAACGCAGACTACACCCTCCAGAGAAAAGCAAAAGTAGATGGTCCCCAACTACCATTATGACTGTTCTGGATGGGATCACTACAGAGGGTCCTGGACACAGCGGGAGAAAAACGAAGAACAAAAAAATCTTACTCATAAAAAGACCAGAATTACTGGTTTGTCAAAGACTGAAGGAACAACCAAGATTATAGCCCTAAGACTCCTTTACTACTTGCTTGGAACTGACGCCATTCCTGGAGACCACCTTTTAGCCAAATAATAAGCCTATAAATAAACAGCAATATCCAAGAGGGAATACCTTAGAACAATCAATTACACAAGATCAAAAGGACAAAATTTTGCCCCAAAGCAAAGATGACAAGGTAGTAAGGGATTAAAAAATATGAATGAAAGAAAACATGTAACCCAGGTGAGAATGGAGAGTGTCGACACATTCTTGTAGAATGTCACAGAACAGTTTATGTACAGGCTATCAAATGGGAAACTCATTTGCTCTGTAAACGTTCACTAATACCCAATAATAACTGTTTTAGAAGAAAATTGTAGATGGTGGTGTTGCTGAGTGACATCCAGTCAATTCTAGGAACTCTAGTAACCCCAAGTGACAGAGTGGCACTACCGCATCGGTTTTCTTGGCTCTAATTTTTATGTATGCAGAACAACAGGCCCTTCTCCCATGGAACTGCTGGGAGAACCTGTAGGTTAATAGCCGAGCACTTAACCATTGCTCCAGCAAGATTAATTAAAAAGAATTTGTTGTTGGTAAGTGTTTTCAAGTCAGTTCCAACTCAATGCGACCCTATATAGGGTTTCCGAGGAGTAGCTGGTGGGTTTGAACCACCGACTTTGTGGTTCGCAGTCCAGTGCTGATCCTACAATGCCACAGAAATCCTTTTAGTAGCTTGTAAAGTTAGTAATTAAAAGCTTACATTGGAAAGTCCAGTTTATTAAAGAAAAGAAAAAGGTTGTAGAGAGGAATGTGGTCAGATTATTATATAGCCAAATATGAAGCCCATGCCAATAGTCTATGTTTGGAAGGTTTTGTATAATTCTCATCTAAGTTTTCAGTAAATCTGACTAAGAATAATTCCTCGTCCCCTTGTTTTTATTGCTAATGAATGCTACCCAGAGTTATATGGGTACTGAGGGGGCTCAGTACAGGGCTTGGTCAGAATTCATGGGAACAAGACTAAGGAGAAGATGATACTTAAGGTTTATGAATAACTATAAACCAGTTATTGCTGAGTGCCAATTGTTTCCAACTCATTGTGAGCCCATGTAAAGTTTCCAAGGAGCAGTTGGTGGGTTTGAACTGCTGACTTTGCTGTTAACAGTCCAGTGCTTTTCCTGTAGCACCACACCAGGACTCCGTAAATCAGTAACACAGGCCGCTTATAAATAAAGAGTAATAGTCAATAAAGCAAGCCCTAAATTCACATTAAAATTAATCAGTTGAGGGGTTAGAATAATGAAAATTGTATCCACATGTCTTAGGCTGGGTTCTCTGGAGAAGAAAACCAGTGAAATTCATATATGCATATATGTTGTTGTTAAGTGCCATTGTGGAGTCGGTTCCGATTCATAGTGATCCTGTATAGGATTTCCGAGGGGCGGCTAGTGAGTTTGAACCACAGACTTTGCAGTTCAAACCGACCTTGTGGTCGCATGCTTTTCCTATAACACCACACCAGGACTCTTTTAGGTTGTGCTTTTTATTTTGTTATTTTGAAACATTATTTTGAACTTTTACTCAATTTTGAACATCTATGCTGTGTGGTTAAGTGCCATCGAGTCAGTTCTGAACCATAGCGACCCTGTATAGGGTTTCCAAGGAGCCACTAGTGAGCTTGAACTGCCAACCTTGCAGTTCAAGTGGCTTTGCAGTCTGGCGCATTAACCCACAGCGCCACACCAGGTCTCCTGCTAATTTATTTATCTGGTATCACATGACTTTCAGCTACATGCCTTTGAGCTGTTGTTGTTCTTCTGGCAGGCTACAGTACTTTTAATGTTCTACTCCATCACCGTAACTCAAATGCATCAATTCTTCTAAGGTCCTCTTTATTAATTGCCCAACTTTTGAAAATACCATGGCTTGGTTAATGGATTTGATGGAGTCCTGGCATGGTGCTGTCAGATAACGCACTGGACTGGAGGGTCGGTGGTTCAATAAAGAGGTTGTCTAACCTGTGTCTCCAGGTTAGACAACCTCTTTATTTGTAAATAATAGAATGAGCTCTAGCAAATATAAACCAAAAAAAAAAAGGCCTTTCTTGGAAACTACTGATGGCTTAGAAAGCAGAACAACTAGACACTGAAAAATGACCAAAAGTAAACATCTGATGGTAAGTCAAAATAAGCACTGCTATGAAATTGTAGAAACAGCTTCATTAAAAAATGTCCAAATGTGAAGCTAGTGTTTCTTGACCTATCCTCTAGCCTACCCACTTCTAAAGGCAGTGTTTCTGTCTTTCCAACCTTTCCCTGAGAATGCTGTGCTCTTCCATTCACACTGCTTTAAAATGGCAGTTTTGGCACTTTTGAAAGAATCAAATCATTTTCCTTTTAAATGTTTTGAATTCAGGGAACAAAAAGGAGTCTGCAGCAGCGAGATCAAGGTAGATGAGTTGTGGTTTCACAATGAAATTCTCATAAGACAGCCTTCGCTACCCTAGAGAATGAGCAGGTGCATTGTCGTGATGGGAAAAAAAATTCCTCAGAACAACTTTTCTCACTAATGTAGTTTTCAGTTCTCTTAAAACTTCTTGAAAATAAGCCCCTGTGATTATTTTATGTCCTTTGAGAAAATCTATCAATATTACCCCATCAAAATCCCAAAAAGCAGTCACCGTAATTTTCTGAGCTGATCTCTCTGCCTTGAATTTAACTGACTAGCAGAATTCCTCAGCAGCCAGTGTTTTGATTGGACTTTGTTTTTGATGGCACTCTAATGAGACTGCTTTGTTGTTGTTGTTATGTGCCTTCGAGTCAGTTCCGACTCATAGTGACCCTGTATAGGGTTTCTGAGGAGCATCTAGTGGGTTTGCACCACTGACCTTGTGGTTTGTAGTCCAGTGCTTGTCCTATAGCACCACACCAGGAGTCCCTAATGAGACTAAGACAAGAATATTGCAGAAAAAGACTAAGACAAATACATAACAAATCATTGATTACAGAGACATTGAAACACATTTTGTTTGGAATAAACCTGTACTGAAACCCTAGTAGCAACTGAAACCCTAGTAGCAACACTTCTTTATTTACCGTCATGTATGTGTGTGTGTGTGAATCACAAAACCCATTATGTATGTTTAAATATGTGGACACACACACACAAAGAAATACACATTTCATGAGAATGTATGCAAATCAAAATACATGTATTAAATATGCCAGAAAGTTTCCAGATGGGGTGGGGGTGTGTGGCTAGAGGGAAAGAGGTGACAACAGAAACAAAAATTCGGTAAGAGCTGGGGAAAATCAATTTGGGTAAGTTCCTTTTAAAGTGAAGCTAAAAAGGAATGATAAAAAGTAAAAATAAAAGAACCACTGTCAGTAATCCAATATCTACATTTTAAAAATTCCAGAAAAGTGGGGGGGAAAGGGAGTATAATTATCAAAGAAAAAAATCAAGCAAATTTCCCTATAATATGATACTAAATTAGAGAAGGAACAGGAGGGTTGAGTAAAATGAGATTGGAGACAAGATCATGAAGATTCTAGAAGGTCACCCTGAGAAGCCTCTGCTGGAGCAAATCCTTCTGTTGAGTATTCAAGAGCAAAGATGTCAGTTTTGAGGACTAAGGTGTGCCTGACCCAAGCCATGGTATTTTCAATAACCTCATATGCATGCAAAAGTTGGACAATTAATAAAGAAGACCTTAGAAGAATTGATGCATTTGATCTATGGTGATGGAGGAGAACATTAAAAGTACTAAGGCTTGCCAGAAGAACAAACAATCTATATTGGGAGAAGTACAGCTAGAATACTTCTTAGAAGCCAGGGTGGTCAGATTTCGTCTCTCATACTTCGGACATATTATTAGGAGGGGCCAGCCCCTGGAGAAGGACATCATGCTTGGTAAAATGGAGGGTCAGAGAAAAAGACCCCCAAGGAGATGGATTGGCACAGAAGCATCAGCAATGGACTCAAGCGTAGCAACGATTGTGAGATTGGCTCAGGACCAGGCAGTATTTTGTTCTGTTGTTCATAGGGTCGCTGTGAGTCAGTATGGGCACAAGGGCACCTGACAACAACAACAAAAATCCTAGTAAATTAGTGATCAGTGTCTACTTGAGGGCAAAGAGAGGCTGAATGGGACTCATTCATCTGTAAATTCACTAGGTAGTAAGTCTGTTTGTTTTCCCTTGGCCCCCAATAAAAAATTTCCCAGTCTCCAAAACTTAAACCCTCCTAGTTAATGAACAAGGTAAAAATAAATTTCACTTATTTTCACTTTTTTTTTTTCTGTCAGAAAATTGAGTGTAAAAGCAAGGCCAACAGTTATCATGTTGGCTTGCCAACCACTTGTCAAAACACTTAACATTTAGATTAACAGTCGTTCCCCAAGAGAAGCGTTGTAAACTCAGCTGACAGTGTCTCCTACCCAAAGGTCTCACACACACAGCTAGTAAGTAACCTGATTGAAACCCACACATCTATCTTAAGGGATGGACTCCTAGCCACACTACTGTGCTTCCTCATAATCATTCATGCGACTATTTTTCTACTTCTGATGTCTGGAATCTGGCAACTTATGACCAGTTTCCTAATGATGGCTTCATTAAATACAAATACTATCGCATTTACCCACTGTGAAAAATAACACACTCTTCAAAATATTCAGTATGAACTTAATGTTTTAGCTAATATTTAATGTCTTTGGATTTAAGCACTCCCTACCTTTTCTGCTGTTGGTGTGGCGCTGTGGGTAAATGCGCCAGCCTGCAAAGTCCTTTGAACTGCAAGGTCCGCGGTACAAGCTCACCAGCTGCTCCTCGGAAACCCTATACAGGGTCGCTATGGGTCGGAATCGACTCCACGGCACTTCACAACAACAACCTTTTCTGCTTCATAAAGATTATTGTTGTTAAGTGCTGTCCAATCTGTTCCAACTCATAGAGATCATGTATACGATTTCTAAGGAACAGTTGGTGGCTTTGGACCTCCGACCTGGCTGTTAGCAACCCAGGGCTTATTCGAGGGGACAGTTCTACTCTGTCACAAGGGTCTCGGAGCTGGTATCGGCTCCGAGAAAACCAACATTAGCAATCTTTTCGGCAATTGCACAGTCCTTTCTTACTTTTGATGGGCCAAATAAATAACTCATTTTAAGGATGAAGGGGCTAAACTGCACGATATATGAGTTCGTCTTTTCTTTTTTCGCATATATAATAAAAAAGGACATAGTTACAGATAGTAACCTTCGTTTTAAGTAAGGCCCCGCCCCGACACACCCCCGGCCCGCCCCGGCCCTGACCTCCCGGGGCGGATTGTGTCCTAGCCGATGGCCGGGAGCTGGAGGCCTGAGCGGAGACAGGAGGAAACGGAGATGCCGGGGCCCGGTTGAGCAGCCGCAGCCGGTTTGTCAGTGTGTCCGCTCGTCTTCTCCTCCAAGATCCAGTCCGAGAGCGCTAGGGCCCAAGCGGCGGCCGGAACTGCGCACCCACATGGACGCGCCCAAGGACCCCGAGGGTCCACACTCCCCAGGAGGTAACGCGGACCGGAGGCGGGGTGCGACCGGAGTCGTGCATCCTGTCTCCTTATCAAAAACTGAATTAGCTTTCACTTGCTTTGTTTCCAAGAGATTCAGAAAAGCTGGGGCCTGAACTTGGGCGACGGATCAGCTTTCTTTACCCTTTGTTGTTGTTAGGTGCCCTGGAGAAAGTTGCGCTCACAGCGACCCTGTCTGTGGTTTTCGAGGAGCAGCTGGTGAGTTTGAACCACTGACCTTGCGGTTAGCAGTCCAGTGCTGATCCTACAGCTCTTTACCTTCGGAGAGGGGTTAAAGTTCAGGGACTGTACATATCATATCTAATGACTTTCATTCCTATAGCTGTGTGATTGAGAATATGTTCGAATTAGTATGCCATTAGAAAAGCGGAAAAATCTATTTCTAGAACCTCCTGTTGCCCGCCCTCCCCCTTTTAACTTTCCCTAATTTTCCCTTCCTCATTTCTTCTGAAACTTTTACAAAGATTCACGTAGCACAGATTTTCTTTTCCTGAGCAAATAAAATATCTTTTTCTTCCCCTTATGCTCTTTTGATTCTCAGAAGGCTAACAGGTTTGATGGAGCCCTGGTGTGGCGCTGTCAGATAACGCACTGGACCGCAAGTTGTTTGAACCGGAGGGTCGGTGGTTCAAACACACCAGCCGCTCCTGGAAAACCCTATACGGGTCACTATGAGTGGGAACCAACTCGATGGCACCTAACAATAACAACAATGGATTTGATAGATACTTGACACTCTGAGTGATTTACCTGGTGTCTTTAAATCCAATGAAAATTTAGCCCTGGGAATAAATGCTAAATGAAGGCATGAAAAAGACCATTAATCCTTGTTAAAATATATTAATTATGGATTAAAATATATTAATTTATGTATTCTAAGGAGTATACTAGTCTAGGTATAAATTCACCAACGGAATGATTTACATTTACTTGACTTTAGTATTCCCTAGAAAGTTTGTTGTTTTTGTTAATTGCCGTTGAGTGGATTCCGACCCATAGCGACCCTGTATAGGGCTTCCGAGGAGCAGCTGGTGAGCTTGAACCAGCGACCTTGCAGTTCAACCGGCTTTGCAGTCTGACACATTAACCCCCAGCGCCACACCAGGACTAGAAAGCTTAGGAAATCTTAAAGCCTTAACTGAACGATCGCAGAGAATGAAGGTAGTTGTGTGCTGTCTTGTCCAGGGTTGCCTAAACTGTAATCTTTAAGGGGGCTGAGCACCAAGTCTTTTCTTAGAATCACTGGGGGTGGAGAGGGTGGTGCTGGGGGGATAGGGGAGTAAGGGAGCTGGGAAGGGGGCACAATCTTTTGATTGGCACCAGAGCCTTAACCACTATGTTATGAGAGGGCTCCTTATGTAAAGAGAGTAACTTGAAAAATTAATGAGGGATATTATATTCTGGAATTTCTGGTGTCGCACTGCAGGATCAGCACTGGACTATGAACCACAAGTTCAGTTGTTCAAACCCACCAGCTGCTCCTTGGAAATCTTATCCAGGGGCAACATGATTCGGCACTGACTCAATGGCACATGACAGCAACAACACTATATTCTAGAGAACAAATACTTTGGGGGAATCAGCCTGCTGCTACATCCTTCCTGAAGGGAGTTATTATGGTAAAGGCAAGACAGATTAGATGGCTTGATAAATTCTACTTGGAAATTCTAACAGTGAATAGTAGTGGTTACTACTACTAGTAACCACTACTGTTAGTCAGGCTGCTAACCTCATGGTCAGCAATTTGAAACTACCAGCTGTTACAATGGAGAAAGATGAGGCTTTCTACTCGCGTAAAGATTTACAGCCTCGGGAACCCGATGCAGGAGGGCTGTGAGTGGGCACTGACTCCACGGCACATCACCTCCACCACCACTCCATGTTTTCTAAATTGCAGCTATGTGCAGGGATTATGCTCCATTTGATCAAATGTACTATTTAAAAATAGGCCTTAGTTCAGCAAATGGTCTTCTGTACACTGGAATGGCCACTGTACACTTCAATTACTAGTCCCAGCTCCTAAGCCCCTCTGCACTGAATCAATTCTAAATCATAGTGACCCCATGTATTGCAAATTAGAAGGTCTGCATAAGGTTTTCTGAGTTATCATTTTTACAGACAGCCAGGTCTTTCTTTCACAGAATTACTGGTGGGTTCAAACCACGCCCCCTTTTGGTAAACCGTCAAGAGCAAATCTTTTGTGCATCCGTTTGTTGTTGTTTGAGTCATGGCGAACTGCACGGTATAGAGTTTTGAAGACCGTGGCCTTTTCTAAAACAGATTGCCAGAACTGTCTTCCTAGGTGGTTCTGGATGGGTTCAAACTGCCAGCCTTTCCAGTGTTTAAATATTTGTGCCACCCAGGAACTCCTCTTGGGAACATTTCCTTCTACCCTTCCACTGCCTTTAAGTTGATTCTATCTCATATCTACTTTATTATTGTTAAGTGCTGTCGAGTCTGTTCCGACTCAGGGACCATATATAGTGTTTCCAAGGAGTGACTGGTGAATTTGAACCACTGACCTTGTGGTTCAAACTGACCTTGAGGTTAAGTGCTTATCCTATGGCACCACACCAGGACTCTATGTTGTTGTTGTTAAGTACTGTGGAGTCAGTTCCGACTCATAGCAACTCTGTACAGGGTTTCTGAGGTTATAAATTTTTATGGGAGCAGAAAGCCTCATCTTTCTCCTGTGGAACAGCTGGTAGTTTCAAACTGCTGACCTTGAGGTTAGCAGCCCGATTCCTAATGACTACACAACCATGGTCTGTTTGCATTTAAGATGCTGACCCTCTGGAAACTGCAAGAGAAGCCCCCAGAAGGCTTTCAAGAGAACAGCTTTTTACACTGATATCCGCAGCATCCATTAACTTGGGTTCCAGTATGTGCTATTCTATTCTTGGACCCTTTTTTCCCAAGGAGGTAAGAACATTTTATATGTTTGTAAGCTCTAAATTTAAAAATGACTTCTGAATTATTTCATTGTATAGTGTGTAAAATATAAAAATCTATGTGATATATGGAACTTCAGCTGATAGGATACATACGTAATATTTGATACCTGGAGGAAAAAAAAAACCAATCCAGTCAAAAAGAACATCTTCTTGGAAGGTAATTGACCTAAATATAACTGCATGACTTTGCTAACTATGTAGTTTGATTAATCTTTATTTGACTTCTACTACTGAAAAATGAGGATACATCGAATAAGGGAAATTGAAATATTACTGCAAAAGGTCTGTAGTAAGATGGTCACTCCCTGTTTGGCCTGTTGCTTCTGGTTTATTAATAGTTTGGAATTAAGAAGGTGTGGTCTGCTGTATTCCCTTTTCTAACTTGAATTTTGAATGCACATGTCTGTCTATCCACATAGTACATGCTGATATCCTGTGCTTCAAACTTAGAGGCAGCCTTCAAACTATTAGGAATGAGACGCATACATCCACTGGCATCAACTAGTCTATATTCTGTGAGTGCCGTTTTCATCTCTGATTAAGATGAACTCACAAGATGCACAGTTTTGCCAAAATGAAAATCCTTATTATTTGTAGACAGCAAACATTTAATAATAATAGTTTCTCAAAGGAGAATTTCTTACAGATTACTCATGTTCATTCTAGTCACTGGGCAGTTATATCAAATGCTGTGTTCATGCTGCCACTGTCTTCAGCGGCCACCATGTGACACAACTCCCGAGGCTTCTGCTTTGCCCCTGGGCATCACTGAGCCTCCCTGCTGTCAGGAAGAGCTCTGCACAGGGTCTCCGAGCCACTGGAAGTGGGCCCTTTTAAGCCTCTGCCGCTGCCTCCCACCGAGCTACCCAGGACTTCGGGGCTCTCTTGCTGCCATGCTACCTGGGGAGGCGTCTAGCTCCTACATGGGGCATATTCAGGCTTCTCTTGACCAGCACAAGCAAATGTTGCAGCTCTTTTAGCTCTGCTGGCAAGCTTCCTGCTCAAGGCATCTGGCTGTACCCTACTGTAGGAAGACACCTGCACAGGATCCTCCAACTTAGGGCCACTCAGGCCTCGGCCATCCATGGTCAGTGTTAAAGCTCTTTTAGCTCTGCAGGCAAGCCCCCTGCCCAAAGGCATTCAGCTCTCCCTCAATGGGCCAGACAGGCTCCACTCCTCTGTCTCTCACCATCTTCAAGAGACGCTCCTTGTTCTGAGTCTAGGAGGTTCTCAATGCAGGGACCCCAGGTTCTTGGGTTCAAAGAACACAGTGTATTCTCCTTTTGTTTTCGGATGGTAGTGATGTCCCCTTAATCTTGGTGGCATTCTCCCTCTTAAACCTATTGTTGTTAAGTGCTGCCCAGTGGGTTCCAACTCAGCGACCCAGCATAGGGTTTCCAAAGAGTGAGTGGTGGGTTTGAATTGCTGTCCTTGCGGTTAGCAGCCCAGTGTTTATCATACAGTGTTATACCAGGTTTCCTTTTAAGCCTTGTTGTTGCTGTTGTTGTTAAGTGCCATCAAGTCAGTTCTGACTTATAGTGACCTTGAGTAGTGTTTCTAAGGAGCAGCTGGTGGGTTTGTTTGAACTGAAGGATGGAAAAACGTGGGTAGGCTACAATCACCTTATTTGCATAATTAAACTGTCCTATCCCTGCAAGGACTTTATATACCTTATTTGTTTAGCTCTAGCCAGTTCTTTTTTGGGACTTCCAAGACTACAGCCAGAAAGACTATATAGACACAAGGGGAATCCTTGATTTGAGTTGCACTGAACAAAGGAAGAATTCTAGGTGATATTGCTTAATTTCTCTAATCGTAGGTGTTAGGATTTATAGATAATGGACCAGACTCAAAGACAATAACCCTAGAGTCTGCCTGGAAGCTGGGGATCAAAGGGCTGTCTCTCTATTTTTAAATGCCAAACCTGTTTTCATTGAAGAGATTCCAACTCTTAATGACGCTACAGGACAGAGTAGAACTGGCCCATAAGGTTTCCAAGCCTGTAATTTGTAAACTTCCATATCTCTCTCCTGTGGAGTGGCAGGTGGATTTGAACTATCAACTTTTTGGTTAGCAGTCAAATTATTATCCATTGCACCACCATTTATTATACCAGGTAAAACAGCACTTCGTAGTGATTTTGGCTTATAGTGATGGTCCAATAACTATGAGGTGCCGGAAACATCAAGGCAAGTGGTCGGGTTCCCTCAGTGCAAACCCCCTTCCAAGACTAAGACTCAATGGGAATACATGCTGTGATTGGTGACCATGCTCAACACCGATAAGGGGAAGTGAGGGAAAAACAGCAATGAAGCGGTGAGCTAAGCCCTACAACGTTCAATAGACTTCTGTGAACCCGGGTGAAGACCTGGTTGGCCAGCAGTGTGGCAAGACCTGGAGACTCTTGGGCCCAGAGTCAGTGACAGAGGACTAGAGTGGAGAGTGAAGCATCCAGCTGATAAGAAGAGAGGGCATATGCATAAGAACACCCACACTTGCAGATAATACCCATTTATCCTGGCTTCGGTGACTGGATGATCAGAGCTCAACCAGAAGTAAAAAGAAGAGGAAAAAAAAAAGAAAGTATTCTCATACAATTTGATGAACTTGACCTACATCTATGGAAGCAGTAGCTCAAAAGAAGGAACAAGTCCTTACAGCAAGAATCATTCCCACCCCCTCCACACACAGAGTAGACAGGGATGGGCAACTTGGACATTGGCTACCCAAAATGGGGGGTGGGGGGCTACAAAGGCAAGAAGTGACTGGCTTACAAGCTTTCAAGAGGGAACCTAGATCCAGAGGGCCTGGAGGAAGGTAGAATCTCCAGTGAGTAGTATTCAATCTGACTAGGCGGGGCTGATGCAATGAAATGCAGACGGGTCTCTTGTGATACAATAGTGAATAATTGTTATCAGGACTGATTGTGAGGGTTGGAAATGTAAAGGTAGATGTTTTATAGAAAGGAGGGGAGTGAATAACTTTTCAGTCTAGAAGCGGAGAGCCCTAGGACCATCAAGGGAGAGGAGCAGAGAGCGGGGACCCTACCCAGAGCAGCAGTGATGCCTGAAATGGAGCCAGAGATGATGACGTGGAGCGATGGAGCAGCTGGAGACTTTAGATCCAGAGAGGGAGAGCGACTGTGTGCTGAAGACCTGGTGGGTACGGGGGAAGGATTGCATGGAGAGGATTGTCACCATGGCAATGAGGCAATATAGGATAGAATGAATGTAAAACTAATGTTCTCCCATGTAAACTATCACATAATTCACAATAAAACATTAAAAAAAAATATGAGTTGCCAATACCAATTTCTATTTTCTCCTGCACGCTAGAAGCAAATACTTTTCATATCTGTTATTGCAACCAGTGTATCTTTATGGGAGCAGAAAGTCTCATCTTCCTTCAGCAGAGCAGCTAGTGGGCTCAACCTGGTCAGTGCCCTCTTCTATGAAATGTTAAGTGCCATCGAGTTTGTTCTGATTTATAGTAACTGTATATAGGGTTTCCAAGGCACAACTCAGTTTGAACCACTGACCTTGTGGGTTCAGTACTCCAGCTGCAAATACATCTCTTATTCAATTGTTGTGGGATACCAAGTAAGATAGCCCCTCATAGTGATTTTGGCTTATGGTGATGGTCCAATAAATATGAGTTGCCAATATCACTTTCTATTTTCTCCTGCACTCTAGAAGTAAATACTTTTCATATCTGTCATTGTAACCAACGTATCTTTGTGGGAGCACAAAGCCTCATCCTTCTTACAGAGTAACTAGTGGGCTCGAACTGGTGACCTTGAGTAGAAATATAAAATTTATGTCTCAGTGTACATGTGATATAACCTTTACTTAGGATAAGTGTATTATTGTTGTTAAATGCTGTCAAGTTGGTTCCAACCCATAGTGAGCCTGTATAGGGTTTCCAAGGTGAGCTTGAACCTCCGACCTTGCAGTTCAAACAATTTTGTAGTCTGGTGCATTAACCCATAGTGCCACACCAGGACTCCAAGATAACTGTATAGGTATCTTTTATAATAATATTTCTATATCTTCACATCATTATCTCATGTGGTTGAATATTTTCAAAGTAATGGCTTATTTTGAATCCCGTAGATTTATGGGTTTAAAGCCTGCCTAAGCAAATACTGGTATCTTGGTGTGGCACTGTGGGTTAATGCGCTGGACTGCAAAGTCAGTTT
This sequence comes from Chrysochloris asiatica, assembly GCF_000296735.1. Taxonomy (NCBI): domain Eukaryota; kingdom Metazoa; phylum Chordata; class Mammalia; order Afrosoricida; family Chrysochloridae; genus Chrysochloris; species Chrysochloris asiatica. Next base: position 19,797,653 of record NW_006408531.1, read on the forward strand.
GAACCACAAGGTTGGTGGTTCAAGCTCACCAACCACTCCTTGGAAACCCTATATAGGGTCGCTATGTTGTCGGAACCAACTTGAAGGCACTTAACAACAACAACAAGCAAGTACTGCAGTGCTGTGGGCCTCTGTGCTTTCCCCACCATCATGTGGCTAAAGAGCATATTTCTGGGGCCTTCCTCAAGTTTCGCTTATTGGTGGTGGTGTTAATTGCTGACTCCTGATAACCTTCTGCAGAACAGAAGGAAATGTTGCCAAATCCTGCACCACTGTCAGGATCATTAGTTTATTTTGTGTAATATTATGGATATTGTGTAGGCGATCTCATTGAGAGTGTCCTTCATTTTTATTAGTTCTCTCCTTTACCAACCATTTCTGATGTTGTATGCAAAGTAAGTGTTAGTCTGTCTTATAAGGAACATTCTGATTGTATTTCTGAGAAATGCAGGGTGTATTTAATAAGACATAATCTGGCATGAAAATAATATCCTTGACAAAGACAAGGATCAAATTATGATGATTTCTTTACATAGGGAGCAATAGAGAAACAAACAAACAAACAAAAATTGGCTTAGGCTTGTGGAGGAGAAAAGGAAATGAAATACGATGATAACTGTTACAGACAATTGATTTTAAAGTGTGGGAAAGTGTATGTGTGTATTTCTGTGTGAAAGTTGTTTGTGAATGATATGAAAGCCTAGCATAAGATAAATGTAGATTGTACTCTTCTGACAGTAAATGTGGATGGCGGACTTCTTGGTACAGTGTCTGGCATAAAGAAATTGCTTATGTAAATGACTGATGGAGAGGACAAACTTTGTGCTCCTTGTATGTGAAGTTGAAAATCCTGTCTATTGTCTTAAAGGAATTAAAATCGTATTTTAACTCTTCAGATTGCTGTAGCTAGAACCTGATCTTAGATCTACAATATTGACATAGTTTAAAACATTTTAAAAACCTGCTCTATTTATGAACATGAATTCAATTGTATATCACAACCTAAGAGTATCATTTGAGGTTCACAAGAAGTATAGTTAGGATAAATACTTTACATGTTGTTGTTGTTATGTGCCATGGAGTCAGTTCTGACTCATAGCGACCCTGCACAGGGTTTCCAAGGCTGTTAATATTTATGGGAGCAGAACGCCTCATCTTTCCCCCACGGAGCAGCTGGTAGTTTCAAACTGCTGACCTTGCGGTTTGCAGCCTGATTCGTAACCTGTAGCAAATGTAGGAGTTCACTTTTAGAATAATATATAAACATTAACAGTTAGTATTGATGGGTAGTCAGTTACCCTAGGTGCTTTAGGAGAACACAGAGTGTCACGGAAATGTTTTTGATCTGTGTTTTTGATGTCTGGAAAGAAAACTTTATCTTCTCAAAAATGTCAGGTACCAGTAAAAACCAGTTGCTGTCAGGTGAAGTCTGACTCATGGTGACCCCGTGTGTGTCAGAGTAGACCTGCTCTACAGTGTTCTCGATGACTGGTCTTTCGGCAGCAGATTGCCAGGCCTTTCTTTCAAGGCATCTTTGTTGGACTTGAACTGCTAACCTTTCAGGTAATAACAGAACATTTGCACAACCCAGGGTTATTGGTACTAATGACAGTAAACAGAGGAGTTGCTGGGATAGGCCTTGGTATGGCCATGTACCAGCTCACAGAATAGCTCCTTCTTGAGCATTTTGATTGTCAAAGTGTTTTTTTGTTTTCAAAGGTGTCTGATTCTGTAACTAATGTGATACCAGGATAGTTGTTTCCTCAGTCTCCTGGGTAAAGCAGAGCCCAAATTTTCTCATCCTAGAGCATTTGTCTGTGCTCTCTATTTCTAATATGTATTTATAGCAAACAAATGTTTATTAGCTTGGTGAATAAATTATTTTCATGTTATAAGCCAGATTTTCTAGAGCTTCTTTTCTTCCTCCAACACGTTTATTTAAAAATAATGACCTTTGAATTTGCTACACAGATAAACGTTACAAGAAGTCTCTGATCTAATAATTTCATTTTTTCATATTGATACTAATTTGTCTTTCAAACTTTGTTTTCTTTCCCTTTTCTTTCAAGGCTGAAAAGAAAGGAGCCAGCAATACAGTTATTGGTATGATCTTTGGATGCTATGCTTTGTTTGACTTGCTGGCATCCTTGGTATTTGGAAAATATGTAAGTATTAAGATTCATGTATACATTGCAATTTTTTATAGAAATTGTGTAATAAATTATTCCAATTTGTTGGTCTATAATTTTCATTGATATAAAAATAACCACCATTATGTTATATAATGTTGTTGTTGTTGTTAAGTGCCGTCTAGTCGATTCCAACCCACAGCGACCCTGTATAGGGTTTCCAAGGAGCAGCTGATGAGCTTGAACTGTTGACCTTGTGGTTCAAAGAGACTTAGCAGTCCAGCATATTAACGTATTAACCCATAATGCCACACCAGGACTCTCTCAATCTCTCTCTCTCTCTCTCTCTCTCTCTCT
>NW_006408531.1:19800488-19819256 GCF_000296735.1 Chrysochloris asiatica
TGGTAGCGTAGTGGTTACGAATCAGGCTGTGAACCTTAAAGTCAGCAGTTTGAAACTACCAGATGTTCCGCGGGAGAAAGATGAAGCTTTCTGTTCCTGTAAAGATTTACAGCCTCGGAAACCCTGTACAGGGTCGCTATGTATGAGTCGGAACCGACTTCACAACACATAACCACCATCATGTATATATATATTATTGTTATTATTAAGTGCTGTGAAGTTGGTTCCAAATCTTTCTATATAGTGGTTCCGAGGAGCAGCTAGTAGGTTTGAACTGTTGACCTTATGGTTAGTAGTCCTGTGTTATTAAGTGCTGTTGAGTCAGATCTGCCTCATAGCAACCCTGTATGTGGTTTCCGAGGAGTGGCTAGTGAGTTTGAGCCGCTATACAGCAAAATAGGTTCCCTTTAACAATTTTCATATAAATTTTTCTGTTCCATTGGTAACAATTTTTATAATGTATCAGCATTCTCGTTCCATTCTGTTTGTTTTACCTCCCTTGATCTAGCTTCACTTTCCCCCCTTCCCCTTTTTGCTTTTGTGTAGATGTTGGCCATTTGGTCTGATATAGTTAATTGTTTAAGGGAGCACATTATTATATTGTTTATTTCACAAGCCATTCTATTATTTGGCTGAAAGATGATCTGTAGAAATGTCTTCAATTTCAAGTCCAAAGGTTATTTTAGAGTGATAGTCTTGGGTGTTCCTCTAGAAAGTGTTAGTCTGGCCTTTCTTTGTGTTTTTTTGGAATTTGAGATTTGCTTTACACTTACCTCCCATTTTTTCTGGGAGCTTGTATTGTATCCCCGGTCAGAATAGTCGATACTTGTAGCCAGGCACCATTTAGTTTTTCTGGTCTCAGATCAGAAAAGAATGGGATTTGTATGGTAACCACCTTTATATGTAATGAATTTTCTATCGCTGACAGTTTTTTTCTTGGGGTTGATTGATTTTTAACTTCTATGTTTGTAAGCCATGTAGGTTGTCATTTCATAAAGATGTTTGAATTTCATGTGGAAAACTTGAGTCATGCAAGCTGGTTGTACAAAGCTCTTATGTTCATAGCTCTGACCAGAGATAGTTTTAAACAGATTAGTAACAATGTGTGGGCTTTTTATAAATATCTGATTGAATTATTAAAGTATTATACTAACTGTGCATATCTTCTGAAAGTCTTATATTTATTGCCAGTGGATTTGTTTATGTTAATATAGACTTGTAGCAGTCATCAATTTACCATTCTTGTTTTACACATTTATTGCAGCTTGTACATATTGGAGCAAAATTTATGTTTATAGCAGGAATGTTTGTCTCAGGAGGAGTTACAATTCTCTTTGGGTAAGTCATTTTCTAATGTGTTGAAGAGTTTGAAGAAATTTCAGAATCTGCTTTCAGTTTGAAATGTTCGTGGTGTTTTTATATCAGTCAGTACCACTGATTGTCTGTTGAGAGCATCCATAACTTGTGTTGAGGACTAGTAGCAAAGGCAGTCCGGTGATGTAGGGGATGAGGATGAAGTTCACTGATCTTAAGGAAAGCAGCCTCCAGGGGATTGCCGATAACCTGCAATTGAATCTATTTGCTAGGGCCCTGGTGACAGTGAACGAAACTCCGACTGGCCTACGTAAAAACATGAATTTGTAGCCTAAAGAATCACCTGAGGAACACCAGGATACAAATGTTGATATGATGTCATCAATTATCTTTCCCACTTCATGGGTTTGCTTTCCTGTTTGTGTGCTTTGTTCTTGGGCAAGCCCTCGCCTGTGGTGGCCAGATGGCCCAGTGCTCCAGTGAAAAGACAGTGTCACTTTCCTAATATCCCCTGTTAGAGTCCCAGGGGGATGTCCGCTGACCTGGTCTTAACTGATGCCCTGTCCCTGTATCTGCCACTGTAGCCAGTGGGTAAGTGTGCTCTGATTGGGCAGAATTGGGTCATGTGCTAAAAGTGAGGCTGGGATAGTTCAGTTGAAGTGGGGACATGAGTGCCAGAAGAACCCCAGCCAGCTATGGACGATCTTAAACTTAAGAGTTCCTTAAACCATCAGTCTAGTGGCACATTATATAGAAGAACCTAATAAGTACTAAAGAGCCCGGGTAGCATAGTGGGTTACCCGTTGAGCTGCTAACTCCAAGGTCACCAGTTCAAATGTACCAGCTATTCCACAGGAGAAAGAGAAGGCTTTCTGCTCCTGTAAAGAATTACAGTCTTGGAAACCCTATTTAGGATGGCTATGAGTTGGAACCGACTCCACAGAACAAAACCAACCAACCAACCACAAACAAGTGCTTAATGGAAAATAGAAGAATGGTAAAAGTATAGTGAGATGATAATGAATTATAGTTGTTGTTAAGTGCTGTCGAGTCAGTTCCGACTCATAGCAACCCTGTATAAGGTTTCCGAGGAGCAGCTGGTATGTTTAAACTGTGGACCTTGCAATTTAAACTGACGTCTCTGTCCAGTGTTTATCCTATAGCGCGCCACACCAGGATGATGAATTAAGCTCAATAAATCTTTCATATCAAATACAATTCAGATGGATTTTATTTTCCTTTTTTTTTTTTTTAAGAAGTCTTCTATTTTCTTGCATTTATTTATTTTTCTGAAGTGTTGAACCCTGCCATGGAACTTAGTGTCATTTTAGGTCTTTTTTCCTGTGTAGATTCTTGACAGTCTGATTCTACATATTCTAACAAGGCCTACTTAGTTGCTTTAGAGTCAGTTCCAACTCATGGCAACACTGTATGTGCTGAATAAAACTGTACTACATAGGGTTTTCAGAATCAGATTGCTTGGCCTTACTTATGATGCATCTCTAAGTAGGTTTGAACTGCCGTCTTTTAGCTCCTAGCCCAGCAGTTAATTATCTGTTGCCACCCAGGGACTCCTACTTAATATTATCACCTAGGGGATAAATTATGTCAGCTGAAAAGGACAACCAGTTTGTCAACATGACTTAAATTCTATGAGTGTGTGGGTTTTTAAGTAAGTTTCCTTCTGTTGAAAATATGACAAAGCAACTCATTAACACTCATATCCTAAAAAATAAAAAAGAGGGAATAGACAAATACTGTTAACCGATGGTATATGGAGGGGATTGTAATCATTGCAATGAAACAAAATACAATTGTTGGAGTACAAAACCAATGTTCCCCCCATGTAAACTATCACTCAATTCACACACACACAAAAAAAAGCTTAAAAAAAAAGAACCTCATAAGGAGATTTATTCTAATTACTATGTTTAGTGACTGCAATTAAAAAATAAAATGCAGAAATAATTAAGCCCAACCTAATATTTGAAAATCATGTTATTCCTTTTCAGTGTGTTGGACCAAGTTCCAGCAGGACCACCATTCATTGCTATGTGTTTTCTAGTGAGAGTGGCAGACGCAGTAAGCTTTGCTGCAGCGATAACTGCGTCATTTTCTATCCTCGCTAAGGCTTTTCCAAATAATGTGGCCACGGTGTTGGTATGTGTCTCATACATTTTTTCCATTCTGGTTTTATTATAGGCTGAAATGTTTAATGTTTAAAACTAAAGCGAGGTTCCATTCTTCCATGTCTGCTTTTCTCTACTTTCTGTACTTTTGTTGCCTTTGACACTGATTGCTACTTCTAGGAGCAAAGCTGTTGATGCATACACCGTTTGAAGTGCACAGGTCATTGTCCTGCACTTAGAATTCTGAATGGGAAGCTTGATAGGCAAATATGATCCAAGCCAAATATTCCCCTTTATCGTTTTATTTATAAGATCAGTAGTATTTTATTGTGTCTCTGTAGTCTAAATTGTGATTTAGAAGCCTAAGGTCTCTCTCTTCCTAAGACTTATCCCCAAAGACACAACTGTCAGTGCTTGCCAAAGCCCTTCTTCCACTTCACAGACTCATGGGCGGAACCTGAGGGATCATCTTGAGGTCCTTAGGAGCCTCTGTCTGAGGAGTACCCTCTTACTTTGCCATGAAAGTCCAAAACTTGGTGGCATCCTATTGATATACATTCTCATACATTGACTAGAAGTGTTGTTGTGCTACTGTTAAGAGCTGTGGAGTCATAGCAACCTTGTATAGAGTTTCCAAGGAGTGGCTGATGAGTTTCAAATTGCCAGCCTTGTGGTTCATACTGATTTTGCGGTCCAGTTTTTATCCCACAGTGCCACACCAGAACTTTTAGTATGTAAGTCCAGTATTAGTGACATATTAGACTTCCATCCTAGCTGTATGCTGCTACCTCTCTGTCCCCAGCAGATTTCCCAAAGCTCTCTCCTCTGAGCTCCTTCTTGATTGAAGAACCCGTGGCCAAACGCTACCCTCATAGCATATGCTTGTCTTCCATACTTCAGGATGTAATTAGCTTAATGCCAAGGACTGCCTCACTTACCCATATCAGTACTATAGTTTGAAAGTTTTCTCTCAATATGCTGCTTGCTGGATAATAGTTCTTCTCTTACTGTCTGTTAAGTATCTGCATATATGTCCTGGCAGTTTGTCACACTGTGGTGCCTTGTATATTGCTGTGATGCTGGAAGCAATGCCATGGGTGTTTCATCAACCAGTTGGGTCCTGCATGGTGAACAGGTTTCACTGGTCCTTCAAAACAGAAAGCATACTAAGAAGAAGTAGGTCATCCATTTTTGAGGGATTATCCCCTTAAACCCTTAGTAACACCAGTGGAACATTGTCTGATTAGTGCTAGAATATGAACCTCTCTGTTTGAAAAGCACTCAAAGTATGACGAAGGAAGAGTTGATTCCTCAAAGTGCAGTTGACCTACAAAGCTTTTGGGACCTTCATTTGCTGACAGGGCACAACTTTAGAAGAAAAAACTGCAAACATCCACTGATAATTGGAATGTGGAATGTATGAAGTGTGAATCTAGGAAATCTGGAAGTCATCAAAAATGAAATGGAATGCATAAAGATCAATATCCTAGCTAGACACTACAGAGCTGAAATGGACTAGTATGGGCCATTTTGAATCCAACAATCGTATGGTTTATTGTGCCAGGAATGACAAATTGAAGAGGAATGGCATCACATTCACTATCAAAAAGAGCATTTCAAGTTCCATCTTGAAGTGCAATACTGTCTGTGGTAAGATAATACCCATAAGCCTATATGGAAAACCAGCTGTTAAGACTATTATATAAATACATGCACCAACCATTAAAGTCCAAGATGATGAAATTGCAAACTTCTACCAATTTCTACAGGCTGAAATTGACCAAACATGTAATCAGGATGCACTGATAATTACTGGTGATTGGAATGCGAAAGTTGGAAACAATGAGGAGGGATTAGTAGTGGGAAAACATAGCCTTGGGGATAGAAATGACACTGGAGCTCACATGACAGAAGTTTGCAAGACCAATGACTTACTCTTTGCAAATATCTTTTTTTCAACAACATAAATGATGACTAGGCAGGTGGACCTCACCAGATGGAACACGCAGGATTCAAACTGATTACATCTGTGAGAAGAAATTATAGAGAAGCTCAATATCATCAGGCAAAATAAGGTAAAGGGCAGATTTTGGAACAATACAGCAATTGCTTATATGCAAGTTGAAGTTGAAGTTGAAGAAAAATAAAACAAGTCCACAAGAGTCAAAATATTACCTTATATATACCCCATCCGAATTTGGTTACCATCTCAAGAACAGATTGAATGCACTAGACACTAATAACCAAAACCCAGGAGATTTGGGGGATGATATCAAGAACATCATACATGAAAAAAGAAAAAGGTTACTAAAAAGATGAGAAAGGCTCTCTCTCTCTCTCTTCCTGTCCCTGGTGCACCGGGAGCTGCGGGCATCACTGCAGACATGGCCAAGTCCAAGAACCACACCATGCACAACCAGTCCCCAAATGGCACAAAAATGGTATCAAGAAACCCCGATCACAACAATATGAGTCTCTCAAGGGGGTGGACCCCAAGTTTCTGAGGAACATGCGCATTGCCAGGAAGCACAACAAGAAGGGCCTGAAGAAGATGCAGGGCAAAAACGCCAAGGACATGGATGCATGTGCTGAGGCTACCAAGGTTCTCATAAAGCCCAAGGACCCAAGGAGGTCAAGCCTAAGATCCCAAGGGGTGTCAACCGCAAGCTCAGTCAACTGGCCTACATTGCCCATCCCAAGCAGGGGAAGCTTGCTTGGGCACGCATTGCCAAGGGTCTGAGGCTCTGTTGGCCAAAGTCCAAGGCCAGTGCTCAAACTAAGGCTGAAGTTTTAACCAAGGTCTCAACTAAAGCTCCAGTCAAGGCCTCAACTAAAGCTCTAGCCAAGGCCTCAACTAAAGCTCTAGCCAAGGCCTCAACTAAAGCCCCAGCCAACGCTTCAACTCCAGCCCCAGCCAAGGCCTCACCTCAGGCTCCCAAAGGTTCCCAGGCCCCCACAAAGATGGAATAGAATTCTCCATCTGAGGACAGAGGGATTGGCATGACCCTTTGGGGTACCACCTGTATGGAGCTGGTGTCCTCCTGTGCTTTTTGTACAAATAAATCTGAGGCAGGAAAAAAAAAAAAAAAAAAAAAAGATGGGAAAGAAAGAAAAGACCAAAATGGATTTCAGAAGAGACTGTGAAACTTGCCCCTGAGGATAGAGAAGCTATCCTCAAATGGATAAAATGAGGAAGTAAAGAGCTGAATCGAAAATCTCAAAGGGCAGCTTGAGGAGACAAATGAAAAATCCAAACACCCTGAGTTTAAAAACCAAAAGGGAAGAACACCCTTAGCATTTCTCAAGCTGAAAGACCTGTAGAAGAAGTTAAAGCCGCCTTGGCTTGTAATATTGGCAAAAGATCAAATGACACAGGAAGCATCAAAGAATATAGAAGGAGTACACAGAGTCACTGTACCAAAAAGAATTGGTTGATGTTCAGCCATTTCCGGAAGTAGCACATGATCAAGAACTGATGGTACTGAAGGAAGAAGTTCGAGCTGCACTGAAGATAATTTGCAAAAAAAAAAAACACAAAACCCTAAACAAGTGTCCAGGAATAGATGGGATACCAACTGAACTATTTCAACAAACTCATGCTGCACTGGAGGTGTTCATTTGTTTATGCCAAAAAATTTGGAAGATTATTACCTGGCCAACTTACTGGAAGAGACCCATATTTGTGCTCATTCTAAAGGTGACCCATCAGAATGTGGAAATTATCAAACAAGAGATGGACTGACACAGTGGCGGCAACAATTGGCTCAAACATAACAATTGTGAGTATGGCACTGTTTCGTTCTGTTGTGTGTTGGGTCACTATGAGTGGGAACTAACGTGATGACTGACACCGAACAACATCATTAGTATCACACACAAGTAAAATTTTTCTGAAGATAATTGAGAAATGGTTACAGTCCATCGACAGGAAGCTGCTAAATTCAAGCTGGATTCAGATGATGTGAAATGTGGTGCATCATTGCTGACATCAGATGGATGTTGACTGAAAGCAGAGAATACCAAAAAGATATTTACATATGTTTTTTGTTTTGTTATTTGACTTGTGAAGACATTCAACTGTTTGGATCATAACAAACTATAGATATCATTGCAAAATATGGTAATTCCAGAATACTTAATTGTGTTCATGTAGTATCTGTACAAAGAACAAAGGGGATACTGAATGGTTTGAAATCAGGAAAGGTTTGTGTCTGGATTTTATCCATTCACTATACTTATTCAAATCTGTATGCTGAGCAAATGATCTGAGAAACTGGACTATTCTAATAAGAATGTGGTGTCAGATTTGGAAGAAGGCTCATTAACCTGTGAGATGTCGAGGACACAACCTTGCTTGCTGATAGCAAAAGGGACTTACAGCACTTGCTGATGAAGATCAAAGAATACAGCTTTCCATAAGGAAGACAGTTTAATGTAAAGGAATAAAAAATCCTCAGATCATTTGCTCAACATACAGATTAAATTGAACAATGTCATGACAAGCAGAAAAATATTGAAGCTGTCACAGATTTAGGTTTACTTGGCTCCACAATCTATGCTCATGGAAGCAGCAGTCCAAAAAAAATCAAAGAATATATTGCATTGGTCAAATCTGCTGAGGCAAGAGACTTCTTTAAAGTGTTACTTATAGAACTGAGGTGTGCTTGATTCACATCTTTTCAATTGCCTCATAGCATGTGAAAGTTGGACAGTGAATAAGGAAGATAAGAGAAGACTTGATGCATATGAATTGTTTTATTGATGAAGACTATTGAATATATCGTGGACTGCTAGAAGAACAAACAAATCTTCCTAGGAAGAAGTACCGTTAGAATGTTCCTTAGAAGCAAGGTTGGTAAGACCTTATTTTATATACTTTGGATATGTTAACTGAAAAGACCAGTCCCTGGAAAAGGACACCATGTTTGGCAAAGTCATCAAAAAGGAGGCCATCACCTAACACAATAGATTGATACAATGACTGCAGACCTAGCAGTGGGTTGACAATGGGTTCAAATCTAAGTAGTGGATTCAACCCTAACAGTGACCAGGCAGTGTTTTGTTCTGTTGTGCATAGGGTCGCTATGAGTCAGATCCAAACTGATAGCAACAATAACCTACGTACCTGGATGTGTTCATTTTAGCTTTTGGGACCGTTTGGCACATTGTGGTAGCCTTTGTGATAGGCATACTGCTTATATTTCCTGTAAGTACATTTCTCAAAGAGGGTTCAGTAGCACACTAGTCCCTGAACATGTTCCATAAGGCAGGATTTTGTATCTGATCACTTTTGGAGTGTGCTGTATGTGCGGTCCAGTTCACATTTTTTGTTTAAGACACTGAGAAATCCTGCAGTAAAGATACTTTATTAATGTTCCACATCTAAATTTGATCTTGGAATTGCTTACTTTTTACCAAAAACAATACCTGTTGACCTCTTAAAGAGTTCTGTGGAACACCATGACTTGCTGCTGGAAAGAAACCAGTGTTGGCATACCACGTTTCTGTATTAGATGACCCCAGAAGCCAGCATGCCTGACATAGTTGGCTATCTTTGCCATGCCTCCAGACACACCTCTCACTGGTCCCTGGCCTCTCAGCCATGCAGCTCCTTGGTCTCTGTCCTGCTTGGCCAAGTGTTTCAAAGGTCTTTTTAGCAAGACTGATCAATTCCCAAAAGACACCCCATTCTGCACGGCAGCCTCCTTCCCACAGGCACTCAGCTACTTTCACTTCATCATGAGATCCCTAGTTCTTGCTTTTGAGGTGACTCATTTTATACTTAGTGCAATGACAAAAACTGACCAAACCCTGTGGTACAGTCCCACAGACCCTATTGAGTGGTCCCACTCAGTTATTCGGGGGGAGTTATGAAGCCTGGATAGAAGAGGCATGTCAAATAAATTCACTGTACCATAGCACCTAAAAACCAGATAGATTTAAAAAGGTATAATTTCTATAGTAATTGTATAATAGTAACCCTTTCTTCCCCATGGCTCCATTTAGCTTATTTTAATTAACAGCAACAAAATAATTTCATATATCACAAAATTCAAAAATGCCATGAGGAGATACAGCCATCTGTTTGTTTTACATCTTATCAATAGTAATATGTTCTACATACATTGTTGCAGCAGGTAATTTGCTGATGCTATAATTTTCAGGTGTTCATTTACAGATATTCAAAGGATTTATAAAAATACTGATATAAAGGCAGTAATAATGAAAACTAAAAAAGAGGTTTTTGACTTACATCATAACTTATGACATAGTCGTCTAAAGGGAATCCCGGTGTAAGTCATGTGTTCTACTTTCACACCTGTTGTCCAGACACGTAATGTTATTACCCAGATAAAATGTTTTTTAGAGAGAGTTTGTGTTCACACACACATACATACGGGAGCGGAACACATGACCCTATTCCCTGTCTTGTTTTCTTTACATGAATAGCAGCATTTATATACATTCTTCAGCAACTTGCTGATTTTATTAGCAACTATGCATTTTAGAGATCTTTCTGTATCTATATATAAAGATACAGCACAAGAGGCACTCACTCATCTCTGCCAAGAAATTTGGAAGACAGCTATCTGGCCGACTGATTGGAAGAGATCAATATTTGTGCCCATTCCAAAGAGAGGTGACCCAACAGAATGCGGAAATCATCGGACAATCTCTTTGATATCTCAAGTGAGTAAAGTTTTGCTCAAGGTAATACATAAATGGCTACAGTCATACATTGACAGAGAACTTCCAGAGGTCCAAGCTGGATTCAGAAGAGGCCGTGGAACGAGAGATATCATTGCTGATGTCCGATGGATCTTGGCTGAAAGCAGAGAATATCAGAAGGATGTTTACCTGTGCTTTATTGACTACTCAAAGGCTTTCGATTGTGTGGATCATGACAAGCTATGGACAACATTGAGAAGTATGAGTATTCCAGAACACTTAATTGTACTTCTTAGAAATCTGTACCTAGACCAAGAAGCAGTTGTTCGAACAGAACATGGGAACACTGAATGTTTTAAAATTGGGAAAGGTGTGAGACAGGGTTGTATTCTTTCACCATACTTATTCAGCCTGTATGCTGAGAAAATAATACAAGAAGCTGGGTTCTATGAAGAAAATCATGGCATCAGGATTGGAGGAAGACTCATTAACAACCTGCGATATGCAGATGATACAACCTTGCTTGCTGAAAGTGAAGAGGACTTGAAACATTTACTTATGAAGATCAAAGAGCACAGCCTTCGATATGGATTACATCTCAATGTCAAGAAAACAAAAATCCTCACCACTGGACTAATAAACAACATTCTTATCAATGGAGAAAAGATTGAAGTTGTCAAGGACTTCATTCTTCTTGGATCAACTATCAACACTCGCGGAAGTAGCAGTCAAGAGATCAGACGACGTATTGCATTGGGCAAATCTGCTGCACAGGAACTTTTTAAAGTGTTGAAGAGCAGAGATGTCAGCTTGAGGACTAAGGTGCGCCTGACCCAGGCCATGGTGTTTTCAATAACCTCATATGGATGTGAAAGCCGGACAGTGAATAAGACAGATCGTAGAAGAATTGATGCCTTTGAGTTGTGGTGTTGGAGGAGAATACTGAAAGTGCCATGGACTGCCAAAAGAACCAATAGATCTGTTTTGGAAGAAGTGCAGCCAGAGTGCTCCTTGGAGGCCAGGATGGCTAAGCTTTGTCTCTCATACTTTGGACATATTGTCCAGTGGAAACAGTCGCTGGAGAATGATGTCATGCTGGGTAAGGTGGAGGGTCAGAGAAAAAGAGGAAGACCCCTAACAAGATGGATTGGCCAGGTGGCATCATTGATGGCATCAAGTGTGGCAGCGGTAGTGAGGTTGGCCCAGGATCAGACATTGTTTTGTTCTGCTGTGCATGGGGTCGCTATGAGTCAGTTCCGACTCGATGGCACCTGACAACAACAACAATAACATATATAAAGAGTGTTCTTGTTTTTAAAATTTCTCCATAATGGCTAGTATAATCTGATTAGTCTAGATAGTCCCCTGCTGATAGAGATCTAGATTGTTTAAAACCTTGATACTACACTCAATGCTTCAGTACAGAACCTTGCACATAGATCACAGCTGTTAGCTAGTGATTCCTAGAAATGGCATTCTGTGGTAGCGGATATGTGTAAATGTATAAGTTTGAGAGATTTTTCAAATTACCCTCTGTTATCCACTCTACTGAAGGAGCCCTGGTAGTACAATTGTTAAGCACTTAGTTACTCACTGAAAAGCCTTTAGTCTGAACTCACCAGTTGCTCCAAAGGGGAAAAGATTACAGCCTAGGAAACCCTAATAGACAGTTCTCCTCTGTCATAGAGGATCACTTTGTAATAGTCACTCTATCAGCAATGTATAAACACTCCATGCTACCGCACTCAGAGTGTTGCTATACTTTGTAACCATAGCAACTTGATAATGTGAATATCAGTATCTTGGGGCTTAATGTTTATTTATTTTAAAAGTTAGGAGTAGCTTCCTTTTATATTTTTAATTTTATGTGTAAACAGTTTATTATACCTTTTATTCATTTACTTACTAGGTGTTTTTTTTCTCTCTCATTGATAATTAATATCTCTGTCTATATATTTGGAAAATTAGTCTTTTATCTGTATACTCCCGCCACTGGTCATATGTCTTTTATTTTCTTAATGTTATATCTTGCCACAGATAGATTTCTGTATTTTTATGCAATACAATTAGATTTATCAATCTTTTCTTTGATGTCTTCTGAATATTATGTCATAATTGGAAAAGGCTTTCTCATCATAAGTGTAAAAAACACCCATCTTTTCATTTTCTACAACTTTTATGGCTTCAATATGTATGTTTAAAATTTTCATCTCTCATAACGTAATTACTTATTTAAGTGTCAACTATGAAGTAGATAGAATTTTTTTCTTCAAATAAGCCCATTAAATATTTATTTAGTCATCAAAAGAAATACATTAATTCAACTTTCTTTTGTCTTTCCATTTTCAGGGAAGTCTTGAGATTTTTTCTGGACTCGGACTAGTACTAGGACCTCCTCTAGGCGGTTTTTTGTATCAAACTTTTGGCTATGAGATGCCCTTTATTTTCCTGGGATGCATAGTTCTGCTGATGGTACCCCTCAACATGTATATTTTACCTAATTATGGTAAGACCACACTTACTATTCATTTTAAGAATAATAAATTCATGTGCTTTTATAGTTGGCCAATGTCTGTATACTCACTTACTTTATTATATACTCAATAACAGAATATTAGGGTATTCTGGCAGACTGCATTCTCTTTCCAGAAATGCTGCTATAGGCAATATTCATATGACTTTCTATGCAGTATGCCCCACTTTTTGAAAGTTTGCTTTATGACACTTTGCTTCTCTGAAAGGCCTACATTAGTAGCACCTGTTTTTGCTAAGAGAAAACGTAAGAGGATTTTTGCTTTTAAGAAAAATGGCAACAGGGGAAATGAGCATCAGCATGTGTTTTGCAGTGAGCTGTTATAAGAGTCAGTGCACACCCGAAGCAGTGAGAGTGACGCCCCCAAGCTCCGTCCCAGGAACTGCACTTAACATCACATCAAGCCACCATAGTCGGAACATTGTATGTTAGTGTTATTTTAGGCTTCATGTGTTATTGGTATAATTTGGTAATTAATTTTGGGGTTTGGGAAAGCTCAAATATATCATTAATATCACATGTAATTAAAATTTTACTAAAGAGAATTCAAAATGGTTTCAGCAGCACATTGACAGGCGGAAATTCAAGCTGGATTCAAAGGAGGACAGGGAATGGGAATGAGGGATATCATTGCTGACATCACATGGATCTTGATTCATAGCAGAGAATATCAGAAAGATGTGCACTTTATTGACGGTGCAAAGGCTTTATTGACTATGCAAAGGCATTCAACTGTGTAGATCCTAACAAACTATGGACAACATTTTAAAGAGTGGGAATTCCAGAACACTTAATTATGCCCTGCAGGATTCTCTGCTCTTAGGTTTATATCACATCAACATGGCAATTTTGACATCTTTAAGGGACTAAAATAGTCTTCCTTTGAAATGTTCTTTGAGTTTGGAAAACAAAGAGAAGTCTGAAAGGGCAAGATGGGCTGTTGGATGAATGATTTAAAATTTCCCAAGGACATTCTCTTAGGATGACCCTTGTAACACTGGAAGAATGAGCACAGACATTGTTGTGGTGGAAAAAAAATTCCTTGACTCAACTTTTCTGGCCTTTTTTAAACACCAGTGCACTTTTCCATTTTCTTCAAACTTCTTCATAATAAGCGCACATGATGGTCCTGTCTCCTTTGAGAAAATCTATCAAGATTACCCCTTTGGTATTCCCCAAAACAGTTACCAAGACCTTCTGAGCTGACCTCTCTGCCTTGAATTTAACTGCCTAATATCATGTTTGGAGTCCTTGTTTGGCGCTGTGGGCGAATGCATCAGACTGCAAAGTCGTTTGAACTGCAAGCAAGGTCGGTAGTTCAAGCTCACCAGCTGCTCCTTGGAAACTCTATACAGGGTTGCTATGGGTCAGAATTGACTCAATGGCACTTAACAACAACAACAACAAAAATATCATGTTTGGCAAAGTGGAGGGCCAGCAAAAAAGAGGAAGACCCCCAACGAGATGGATTGGCACAGTAGTAACAGCAATGACCTCAAGTGTAACAGTGATTGTGAGTGTGGTGTAGGATGAAGCAGTGTTTTGTTCTGTTGTGCATAGGGTCACTATGAGTCAGACCCAATTTGATGACACCTAACAACAACAACAGATCCTCTTAGAAACCACTGCTTAGATTGGACCTTGCTCTCTAGATCTTATTGCTAAATCTAAGACTCATCTCTTGTTAAGATTTGTTCCATAAAGTCAACATTAGCTTCAGTCTTGCTTAAAAGACATAAAAGATCAGGATTTTGAGAAAGGCTGTGTGCTGGGGGCCAGGAGGCAGGCGTACAGAATGCACCCTTTGATGGTTTAAATGATTATATATTCCTGAGTGTTTTTGTGTACATCCCAAAACAAACAACCAAACTAAAAACCAAAGGGAATAGAAGCAAATACTTTTGAATAATGATGCACAGAGGAGACTGTAATCATTGCAATGAAATGAGGACTATAAAACCAGTGTTCTTCCATGTAAACAAACACTCAATTCACAATAAAAACCTTTTTGAAAAAGCAATGTAGATTAAACATTACAAATTTTAGAATACATAGGGTATATCATGTATGTTTGTGCTTAACATGGATAAATAAATTAAAAGTTCATTAAGTAGCATTATATGTAAACTATGGCTTAAATAGGAGTACTGGTGCGGCACTGTGAGTTAATGCGCTGGACTGAAAAGTCGGTTTGAGCTGCAAGGTTGGTGGTTCAAGCTCACCAGCTGCTCCTTGGAAACCCTATACAGGGTTGCTATGGGTCAGAACCAACTCTATGGCACTTAACAACAACAACAATGGCTTAAGTAAAATATTGAAAGCATATAGATATGTGACCAAAGTGCCAAATATCTATATTTGAAGTAATGATTTATAAGAAGTAATAACATGGGGTAGCACAGTACATGAAACATTGGACTTTTAACCAAAAATGTCAGAACTTGAAACCCACCAATTGCTATAAGGGAGAAAGATAAGGCCATGACATAAATCTGTAAAGATTTACACCAGAAATCCTAAGGGACACTTCTACATGCTCTGCAGGGTGACTGTGAGTCAGAATTGACTAAAAGGCAGTGAGCTAGTAACATGGACAGAGTCAGTGTTCATGAAAATGAGTAGCTATGGCAATGAGGTGGGGCTACTGGAGTTGAACAAGGAGTGGACCCAGTCAGGAAGGCAGGAGAACTGTTGCTGAATGTGAAAAGGAGAGGTGTGGTTACAGAAAAACTTAAGCGCCATCCTAAAGAATTTGAATTTATCTTAGAGACAACAAATACTGAAGCCTTCCTAATAGCAAAGCTTTCTTTCTGGCAATATCATGAAGTGATGACCATTGATAAATCTAACAAAGATGAATGAATCTGGAAATTATCAGAAGAATGTAACCTTAAGTAATTAAACATTGGGGAGTGGCATTAAATAAATGGTGGAACAACAACAAATCTTCACACACACTTTTTTAGTATCCTGTTTTGAAGGCACCTTTTCAGGCTAAGACAAATGCATTACTGAGAGAACTTGTCTGCAGTTATTCACTGATCAAAGCAACATGTTTAAACACACTTTGATTGGAATAAACCTTTGCATTAATGAACTAGAACCCTAGTAGCAATTGTTTTTGACTTACAGATTTCTTGATAAAAGGTGTAACTACCTGTAATTTATATTCAATGGGGACTAATTACCATCTCAAAGTCTTTAACAAGCTTGGCTACTAACTGAAATGTTGAACCCCACACAAAAGTGCCGTGGAACTAAGTCCTGGTGATCTACTTCCAAAAAATCAGCCACAAAACACCCTATGGAGCACAGTTCTCTTCTAACACACATGGAGTTGCCATGAGTTATAACTAACTTAAGGGCAACTTGAATGTCCAATTCAAAGTTCACACCAAATGAGTATCTGAACCACTTGGTGGTACTGGTCCTTTTTGTAAGTGTAAAACTATATGCTCTTGTTTCTGATAGTTGAGTATCTTAGACTGCGCTCAGATTTGGTTCACAATTAAATAGTTGGCTGATGATTTAGAATTGTACACCAAGGCTCAACTTTTTCTATTCTGGAAAAATCTAAATTCAACATAAAATAGTTGAACTACACTTTACAACTATGTACCTTGCCCATAAACCAAAAACACAAAAACAAAACCAGTTGCCACTGAGTTGATTCTATTTCCTAGCAACCCTATAAGATATAATAGACCTGCCTCATAGGATTTCCAAGGTTGTCACATCTTTCTCCCATGGAGCAGCTGGTGGGTTCGAACCACAGACCCTTAAGTTAGCAGTTGAGCACTTAACTTACTGAATGATGAATTCTGCTGTGTGCTGTGGGAGATATGAGGACATATGAGTGCTGATCTTGGCCTTCAAAGAACTTCCACCTTTGCTTTCATTTTCTAGAGATGCCATATTAAAATACCACAAAGTGGGTATCTTTTATCAACAAAAATGGATTGCCTTAAAATTCATGAACATGAGAGTTTGAGATCAGGATGTTGGTTTATTGAAGCCCTCTGAGGCTTTGAGGGCGACTCCATCTCAGCTTCTGTCTGACCTTTTGATAGCTCTTGGCATTCTTTGTCTTGCACCTCCTACATCATGTGGTGCCCTTCCTGGGTCTCTGTTTCTGGGTCTCTTCTGTTTTTAGAACAGTACTCAGATGGGATTAGGATCTGTTCTACTTGGTATGACTTTAAATTACCAAAGAAAGTCACATTAGTATTTCAACGTATCTTTTTTTAGGGGAAAACATTCAATCCATAACAACATCAAAACTTGGTCAATATGATCTTTACAAGATCCTGCATAACTGGATTGTTATGTGCTTCTGCAGTATGATTGCTTCTCATTACCCTGATAGTTCTTCTATGTCCCTCCACCCCAATCTCAATCCTCCCAACTTCTTTCATTTCCTCAAATGTAGGACTTGTTTCTGTGTCTTTGAATATAACATTTCTGAACTAATATGCCTTGATTATTCTTTCTCCCTTCTTTACTTGTTCATCTCACTCTGATCCTTTAGGACCCAGCTTAGATATCAATACTTTTGGAAAGCCTTTTCTATATAACACTTCCTGTTTTTTTAAGATAATTCTAACATGCATAAGGAGCTCTGGTAGCGTTGTGGTTGAAAGTCGGGCTGTAAACCTCAAGGTTAGCAGTTCAAAACTACCAGCGATTCCATGGGAGAAAGATGAGGTGTAAACATTTACAGCCTCAGAAGCCCTGTGCAGGGTCACTATGAGTCAGAACTGACGCCGTTGTACTTAACAACAACATATACACCAGCAGGCAGCCTCCTAACTCCATCCTGGCTCGTCCACTCCTTTTTGCAACTTCTCTGTATGGACAGGATTTGGTCTGTATCTGTTTAGTTTTTGATATTCAGCATTTGCATGATATCTTGCTCAGCAAATATTTTGTTTATTAAATATCATTAGAAGATAGGAATGTCATCAAACAACACTAAATAACATAAGGCACAATATATATGTGAGGGTATATAAAAATTATTGCTACAAAACCATGAACATTTTTATTATAAAGAGGAAACTGTTTTTGTTTCTCAACATATTTTCCATCTAGGTCTATATACTTCTGAAGGTGGTGTTTCCATCTCTCTAATACTGGTGAGGAGTCTTGATGTGCCATTGTAGGGTAAAGCAAACCGATTGCAAGGTTGGTTTGAACTACAGGGTCAGTGATTCAAACTCACTAGCCTTTCCTTGGAAACCCTATCTGGGGTCACCCTGAGTAGGAACCGACTTGATGGCACTTAACAACAACAACAACAACAATAATCCTGATGTGGCACTGTGGATCAGCATTGAACTGCTAAACACAGGGCTCGCAATTCAGATCCACCAGCTGCTCCATGGAAACCTTACATAGGGTCGCTATGAGTCAGAACTGACTCAACGGCATTTCACAACAACTACCTTTCCTTGAAGAATTTTGTATTCTTCGATTTACACCATGTCAAAATGGCAGCTCTGAAATCCTCAAGGAACCGTAATGGCGATTTGCACCATAAGATGGCATTTCAAATCCACCAGCTGCTCCTCAGAAACACTATACAGGGTGACAGTGAGTCAAAACCGACTGGACGGCTCTTAACAAACAACAACAACAAAACTTAACTACGAACAGCCTACTTTTGATCACAGTTTTACAGGTAACATAAACAGTTGATTAATACATGGTTTGTTTGTTTTTCATGATTTAAGCAATTTTTATTAAAGCAAGAATTTTATAATCCAAATTATGTTTCCTTGCTCAGTTGCCAATTCTGCAATCTAAAACAGAAGTGACATTTTGAGCTTTTCCACAGTAAAGAGTTACAATTTTTCAAAAATGTTTTATTGTGAATTATGTAATAGTTTACATGGGAGAACATTGGTTTTACATTCATTCTATCGTATATCGTTTCATTGCCATGGTTACAATCCCCTCCATGCATCATCAACCAACCAAAGGGTATACCCTGTAAGCCTGCACCCCGGTCCTCAGCATACAGCCCCTCTCCCTCTCTGGGTTTAAAGTCCCCAGCCACTCCATCTCTCCATGTCATCATCTCTGCCTCCATCTCAGACATAACTGCTTCTCTGGGTAGGGTCC
>NW_006408531.1:19819748-19841379 GCF_000296735.1 Chrysochloris asiatica
TTCTTCTTCTAGTTGAGCTCTGATCATTCAGTCATTGAAGCCAGATCAAGTGGGTATTATCTGAATATACTTTAAATTTTTGTACTTTGCTGAAAATTCTTTTTCCTCTGGTAGCAGAGTGGTTACAAATCAGGCTGCTAACCTCAGGGTCAGCAGTTTGAAACTACCAGCTGTTCCATGGGAGAAAAATGAGGTTTTCTGCTCCTGTAAAGGTTTAAAGCCTCAGAAACCCTGTACAGGGTTGCTATGAGTTGGAACCGACTCCAAGGCACATAACAACAACATAAAATTATTAATTTGTTTTTATATTTTACTGGTTTTTTTTGGGTGTGTGTGTTTTAATGAATAAGTAAGCTAGGACTAGCATTATTTGCTAAACCTGACATTTACTCGGTACATAAGGTTCAAAATTTCCTTTTTTTTTTTTCTTAATTTTATATTTTGACATTTTTTCCCCCCACAATATTTGAAATTTTTCGATGTTTAGGTGTTCTTCTTTGGTGAAGCAACACACAGTTTTGTATGCTATTTATTTTATATGGAGTCCTGTTATAGCTCTGTAGGATAAATTGGAAGGTTAGCAGTTCAAAACCATCGACCACTCTTCGGAAACCCTATGCAGGGTTGCTATGAGTTGAAATTGACTTGATGGCACTTAACAGCAATAACACAACACGACATATATATTATGTTGTGGAATCCACATAAAAAAATTGCATTTTCAGTTCAAGATAAAAATGCAAGGTGTTCATGACTGCTGGCAAAACTGCAGGAATGGCTTTACAAATTTCCTTTTCTTCTTTTACAAATGGTCCTTACACTGGGATCATTTAACTTGAAGTGGCGGCCAATCACAACTGCAAACCTCAATCTATGGTACATACATAGCAATTTGGTTTATTTCTTGTAATGTCATGACTTGTCTATGTTTCCCGGGACCACTTCCAGTGTCACTAGTGGCACTTTGTATGGGTCCCATAGTGTTAGTCAAGATTTGCAGTATTGCACTAAACATGATGAAAATATATGTGAGAACCTCAAAAGATCTCTTTTTATTGTGATAATCTACTGAAGAGATGAACTCCTGATTAGTGTCACAGAACATTAAAAAACATCTGCATTTAAGTGGATACACACAGTTTAAACCCATGTTGTTTAAGGGTCAACTGTATATTTATAATTTAGGTGTTAAATTATATAGTATAGAGTTTTGTTATTGTTGTTGTTATGTGCCATGGAGTCGGTTCCGACTCATAGCGACTCTGTATAGGGTTTCTGAGGCTGTAAATCTTTACGGGAGCAGAAAGCCTCATCTTTCTCCCATGGAACAACTGGTAGTTTCGAATTGCTGACCCTAAGGTTAACAACCCGATTCGTAACCACTACACTACCAGAACTTAGTGCAGTGAATTTCTTGATATGGCCTTCTAGTCATATTCTTTGTAATTACTACCAAATTACTGGATAGGGAATATGCAAATGTGAGATGTTTGTGGCCTACCAAGGAGACTGAATAAGTTGCCAGTAATGTAAATAAGGTGCTTGACACCCTTGTGAGGTGGGACCAAGCAAATGAGGTGTATGGAACCTTACCATGGGGATTGGTCAGTTTTGCAGTCCTGCTAGGTTTAAAATGAGTTATCTCAGAAATAGGGATGAGGATTTCACTACCATCAAGAGAGAAGAGACACTTCCCTTGGACCCCAAGATCCCTGTGCTGAACCCTTTCAATCCAGGAGACATAGAGCTGTAAACCAGAGCCTGGCAGAAATGTGGTACAGATCTGGTGGCAATAGATGCAGCAGAACAAAAGGCACACAGCAGAGTGGGGGGCTTTCCAGCCCATGGAGCAAGAAAGCAGAGTGCCTTCCAGATTGCTGCTTAGGAGTCCCTTCAAGCACTTAATTCAGAGAGCTAGGTTTGCCAACCCACTGGGCTACAACTAAGCATCTTCAGGCCAAGGCTTAGTGTTGTAGTAGACATTTATTGACAAAACTACACTTGCTTGACTAGGGCAGAGGTCAAGGAGCCATTGGCTCAGAGCTAAAAGAGCTTAGTAATATTTGTCTAAGCAGCAAGCACAGCTGAAAGGAGCTGTCCTGACTGAAAAACTATATCCTGAGCATCTCTGATCCTCAATTGTCACCAGCTACCTCTCTGATAAGCCTCAGAATTGTGTGCTCTGTGAGTTCTCTGTGGTCATTGCAACAAATTATAGAACCCAGCAGGGAAGTAGAGTGCTGGGAGAGGGACAGGTGCTGTCAGAATTGATGAAGGTTGAAACCTGGAAATATGTGTGACTTCTGTCTCAGGAACTGGCTTTAGGCTGATGTGGAGCTTGATCTTCCTTCTCCCTTCTAAAGTCAGAGGAGGTCAATTGCTGCCTCACACCACTGTTGTAAGAATAAATCACATAGCATAGACTAGAAAATATAGGCTAGTAAGGTTCGCATCAGGATTGCATCCTCTCTCCACACTTATTCATACTTATTTGTGGAGCAAGTAATCTGAGAAGCAGGACTATATGAAGAAGAACGTAGTATCAGGGTTGGAGGAAGGCTCCTTAACAACATGCAAAATGTGACACAATCTTGCTTGCTGAAAAGAAGAACATTTAAAATGCTTACTGATGAAGATAAAAGACTAAAGTCTTTAGTGTGTATTTAACCTCAACATAAAGAACACAAAAATCCACAAAACTGGACCAACAAGCAACATCATGATAATGGAATAAAAAGTAAGCTTGTCCCTGAATTCATTTTACTTGCTTGGATCCACAATCAACGCCCATGAAAGCAGCAGTCAAGAAATCAAAATGAGCTTCGGTTGCTCCTGAGGCTGCTAGTGTGCTTGTTCTTGTGGACCTAGTACCTCTTTGTGAAGTGGCAGCTGAAGAGACTCCAGCACTCACAGTGACCAATGAGAAACCCACAAAAGGAGTCAAGACTGAGAACCGTGATCATATTAATTTAAAAGTGGCAGAGAAGGATACTTCTGTAGTACAGTTTAAGATTTAAGAGGCATGTAACACTTAGTAAACTAATGCAAGCCTGTTGTCAAGACAGAGGTGATCTGTCAGAGTTTGTCAATGAGGCAGATCACCTTCCAACTGAATAGACAGTCAGTGAAACATATACACCTATACAGTTAGAACTGGAGGATGAAGATGCAATTGATGTGTTCTAGCAGCAAGCAGGAAGTGTCTTCTAAAAGGAAGTCTACTACTTTACCATAGGTTGTACTTCAGTGTTAACAAATCAAAAACCCTCATTACTGGATAAATAAACAACTTTATGATAAATGGAAAAATAATGAAGTTGTTAAAGACTTCATTTTGCTTGGATTAACCATGAACAGTTATGGAAGCAGCAGTTAGGAAATCAAATGACACATTGCACTAGGCAAAACTGTTGAACAAGACCTTTGTAACGCTCTGAAGAGCAAAGATGTCAGCTTGAGGACTAAGATGCCCCTGACCCAAACCATGGTATTTTTAGCAGCCTCATATGCTTGTGAAAGTTGGACAATGAATAAGGAAGACTGTAGAAGAATTGATGCATTTGCTGTATGGTGCTGGAGAAGAATATTAAGTGTACCATGGATTGTCAGAAGAACAAGTAAATCTATGTTGGAAGAAGTACAGCCAGAATGCTCTTTATAAGCCAGATGATAAGACTTTGTCTCTCATACTTTGAATATATTATATTAACTGATGTCCCTGAAGAAGAACATCATGTTTGGTAAAGTATAGGATCAACAATAAAAGGAAGATCCCCAATGAGATGGATTGGCACAATGGCAGCATCAATGGACTCATGTGTCAAGATGATTATGAGGTTGGTGCAGGACCAGGCAGTGTTTCATTCTGTTGTGCATAAGGTCGCCATGAGTTGGAACCGACTCATGGCACCTAACAACAACAACAACAACAACTACTACTTTACCCTAGATCTCTGTTCCTACTGACCAGGAATATGTTTTCGATTTGGTTCCATCACACCCCGATAACTGCAATACAGTTTTCTCTATTCTTTCGTTTTACCCTTTCCCATTCCTTTATTGTGTATAAAGTAAGCTCTAGCATATTGACTTGTTTTTTCTTTTTTACTAAGTGGCCAGTCGTATGTTTTTTATCAACATCAAGTGGAAGTGATATGGGGAAAAATACTAGTTCTGTGAAAATCCCCCTCTTTTTCATCAGTGTCACGCTCATTCAGCTCTTAACTTTATGTTCCAGTAAGTTGTTTTGCTCTCGCTGTTTAACAACAACAACAAATCACAACATAAAAACTGCCTTCATACCTTGTTAAGTTAAAGAATCTTAATGTTTTTCATGTATTATTGTAAAACCAAGGACAATTTTATAATCTTTTTTGATGAAGCAAATCTGTCTTTGCTGTTGTTGCTATTAAGTGCTGTTGAGTCCCTTCCGACTTATAGCAACCCTGTGTGATTTCTGAGGAGCACTGGTTGGTTTGAACTGCCAAGCTTGTGGTTAATAGTTCAGTGCTTACCCTACAGTGCAACACCAGGACACAGGAGTAAATTACTCCAAAAGTAATGGCTCCTACATAGCCTTCCCTTCAAGCTAAGCATCTTGTTTAAATACATTTCTTGTTTTTAAAGAAATCAAATAATATATTGATTGGGCAAATCTGTTACAAAAGACTTATTTAAAGTATTCAAAAGCAAAAATGTCACTTCGAGGACTGAGGTACACCTGATATTTTCAATCAACTCATATGCATGTGAAAGATGGATAGTGAATAAGGAAGACCAAAGAATTGATGTATTTGAATTGTGGTGTTGGCAAAAAATATTGAATATGCCATGGGCTGCCAGAACAAACAAATCTGTCTCGGAAGAAGTATAGTCAGAGTGCTCCTTAGAATCAAGGATAGTGACACTTCCTCACGTGTACTTCAGACATGTACCAGGAGGGACCAGTGCTTGGAGAAAGTCATCGTGCCTGTTAAGGTAGTGGGTTATCAAGAAAAGAGGGACACCTTCAATGAGATATATTGGCACAGTGGCTACCACAATAGGCTCAAACATGGCAATGATTGTGAGGATGGCACCAGACTGGGCAGTGTTTTGTTCTGTTTTACATAGGGTCACTGTGAGTCAGAACCATCTTAAGGGCACCTAACAACAACATCCTCACCACTGGACCAATAAATAACATTCTTATCAATCGAGAAATGATTGAAGTTGTCAAAGATGTAATTTTTCTTGGGTCAACCATCAACACACATGGAAGCAGCAGTTAAGAAATCAGACAATGTATTGCATTAGGCAAATCTGCTGCACAATACCTTTTTAAAGTGTTGAAGAGCAAAGATGTCAGTGTGAGGACTAAGGTGAGTCTGACCCAAGCCATGGTATTTTCAATAACCTCATATGCATGCGAAAGCTGCACAGTGAATAAGGAAGATCGTAGAAGAATTGATGCATTTGAGCTATGTTATTGGAGGAGAATATTGGAAGTACCTTGGGCTGCCAAAAGAACAAACAGATCTGTGTTGGAAGAAGTACAGCCAGAGTTCTCCTTGGAGGCCAGATGGCCAAACTTTGTCTCTCATACTTTGGATATATTTTTGCTGCAAAAAGATATCATGTTTGGTAAGGTGGAGGGTCAGAGAAAAAGACGAAGACCCCCAGCGAGATGGATTGACAAGGTGGCAGCATCAATGGGCTCAAGTGTGGCAACAGTAGTGAGGTTGGCCCAGGATCAGACAGTGCTTCATTCTGTTGTGCATAGGGTCGCTGTGAGTCGGTACCGACTTGATGGCACCAAACAACAACAACATAGAATAGAAATGGAATGGAAAACCAGAGAAGTTACATTTTGTGAAAAAAAGTAGAGCCAGAGCTAGGCCTTATAGAGTGAACAGAGTTTGGAAAATCAGTTAGGACAAAATTATATGTTACACAATATGGCAGGAGGCTTGGGCACAGCTATGCCTGATACTTGAAACTGGAGAGATTGGATAATTGTTGGGGAAATGTGGAAAGTAAAGTTGGCACTCACTTGACCTGGAATGTCAAAGGTTGTTTACACATGCTTCTATGGCACGCATTTCAATCCAGTGTTTCCTTTGCCAGTAGAAAAATAGGTGTTTTTGATGAACTCTTGTTCCACTTGGCACACACACTCAAACTGTGCATTGGTACATTTTCTGGTGATGCGTTTTCCATGCACCAAATCAAACTTTACAAATTCTCTGTCTCTCATCTGCTTAAGGCTTTAATTGCTTCAAGGTTATAACCTGTAACCGAAGACCCCTGCTGCCCCCCGCCTCCAACTCTAATTCTGGTTGGATCTTTTTGGAATTGAGAAATCATTTGTAAGAAATTCAAATGTGTGTTCTAGGCTTGAATAACATATGCTAATGTTATTCAATGTCAAGAAAACAAAAATCCTCACCACTGGACCAATAAACAACATTCTTATCAATGGAGAAAAGATTGAAGTTGTCAAGCACTTCATTCTTCTTGGATCAACTATCAACACTCACGGAAGCAGCAGTCAAGAGATCAGACGACTTATTGCATTGGGCAAATCTGCTGCTCAGGAACTTTTTATTGAAGAGCAGAGATGTCAGTTTGAGGACTAAGGTGCGCCTGACCCAAGCCATGGTATTTTCAATAACCTCATATGGATGCGAAAGCTGGACAGTGAAGAAGGAAGACCATAGAAGAACTGATGCCTTTGAGTTATGGTGTTGGAGGAGAATATTGAAAGTGTCATGGACTGCCAAAAGAACCAATAGATCTGTTTTGGAAGAAGTGCAGCCAGAGTGCTCCTTGGAGGCCAAGATGGCCAAACTTCGTTTCTCAAACTTTGGACATATTGTCAGGAGGGAACAGTCGCTGGAGAAGGTTATCGTGTTTGGTAAGATGGAGAGTCAGAGAAAAAGAGGAAGAAAAAAACGAGATGGATTGGCCAGGTGGCAGCATCGATGGACTCAAGTGTGGCAACAGTAGTGAGGTTGGCCCAGGATTGGACATTGTTTCGTTCTGCTATGCATAAGGTTGCTATGGGTTGATACTGACTAGATGGCACCTAACAACAACAACAATGTAGCTGATGATACAATTTTAGGCAAAGGTTAGAGGACCAGTTATTTTGGTTAGGAGATAGAAGAAGGCCTTACTGATTTTACTAAGATTCTTTTTTTCTCGTTTCATTTTTCCCCGAAGACGCTGATCCCAGTGAGCACTCATTCTGGAAACTCATCACTTTGCCCAAGGTTGCCCTTATAGCCTTTGTCATCAATTCACTCAGCGCGGGGTTTGGCTTCCTGGACCCTACTCTGTCTCTCTTTGTCTTAGAGAAGGTAAGTAGAGTGATGGCTTGCTCTCAGGCCCTGATTTCTGTGGAATGGCTCCCATTCTTCCTCCATGAAAAGGTCATTGTAGGTCTGTGTCATTGTAGGTCTTCTCAGTCACCATTTATGCTATTTCTTGAGGAGAGCCTCACCTCTATGTGTTTATATTCCAGTGAAGCAGTTCAATACTCTGCACCTCAGCTAATGTGATGCCCTTCAGTAGGGTGATGCCCTCTTGGTCAACTTACTTAAAAATATATTTTTTCTTAGACTTTTTATTGAGATTTGGCTGAAAAGGATATACTTTTTAAACAACTAGATAAGACCTGATGACTCTGAACTATTAAATTTGTCAAGGGCTGAAAATAAGTATTGATTTCTAGAAGTTTGATGCCATGGAAATACGTTCTTAGTATTTTTTGAAGAAGGATTATGATATGATAGAACTCATGCCAAAGTCTGGGTCTGATAATTTATGACAGTGCAGAGTTGATACGTAGCTAAAGGGTCATTAATGCACAAAGTGCAGCCCATACTGACTTTATTGGAGGCCCTGTGATTAAAATAACAGTTACCTACACTTACATTTCAATTAAGTTTCTAATATGATGATATCAAACAGTTTCTGCGCATTGCTTTATCATGTAATGTAAGAGTTAAAATGAATTCTTACAGTTCTACACTGCTCCTTATGTCCAGTTAAGCTTGGGAATTGTAATTTTAGTGCCTGGTCCAAGGTTTACAGAAAAAATATAATCAGTTTAACCTGTGGACATCCAGGAACATAATACTTAAGACAAATGTTGTGCCTACGTTCCCTTTATCAGCAAGGCATCTCTTTGAGAGTAATGTTCTTGGGCTCTTAGGAAGCTATATCTGACCAAGGTAAAGAATCTGCTAGCAATCTGTAGCAAACTCCAATTGCTCAGTTATAGCTTATGAGAAATCTTCAGAAATTTATTTTTCTCACTGTTTTTATACCAAATTGTTTGATCCTGTTGTCTTATCAGTTGTTTTAAATGGCAGTTTGCTGCATGATCATTGGTTGCCCATCCTTTTATAATAGGATGGGTTCATCCTGTCTCTCAAACTATGAAATCAGAAAAGTCCATTTCTGAATTTTGTATCTTGCTACTATTTTTAAAGGACTAATTTCTTACCACAACTTAATGCCGAACATAGCACAATTAAATTATATGTTATTGTTATTAAGTATAGTTGAGTCAGTTCCAACTCAAAGTGACCCTGTATGGGGTTTGCAAGGAGTAGCTGGTGAGCTTGAACCACCGAACTTGCAGTTCAAACCAACCTTGGAGTCCAGTGCATTAACCCATAGAGACACATCCGGACTCCACTACATTATATACTGATGCCTAAATTAATCTCATGGGTATAATTTGGACCCACAATTACTAAATAAAAGGATGGTGGTTTAAAGCCACTTAGTTCAAACTCACCCAAATGTATCTCAGAAGAAAGGAGCTGCTGATCTGTTCCAAGTAAGCACAGCTTTGACAAACCCACGGAGTGCAGTCGCCACGAGTCAGTGCTGGCTCAAAAGCAGCTAACAACAATAACAGGTGTAACTAAGAAAATTATTTAAAAAATGAAAACAACACAGATTGCAAAAAGAAGTATTTATACCATGTCGATCATAGTTGTTGTTAAGTGCCACTGAGTCAGTTCTAACTCATAGAGCTCCTGTGTAGGGTTTCTGAGGAGCAGCTGGTGGATTTGAACCACCAATCTTGTGGTTACCAGTCTAGTGTTTCTCCTAGAGCACCACACCAGGACTCTGCAACATGATCAAAGTTATGTGGTAGTTTTAAAAGGCCTTTAAAATTGATGTCATCTCCTTCTTTACATGGAGTCCTGGAGTGGTGCTGTGGATTAATGCGCTGGAATACAAACTTGAACCACAAAGTTGGCGGTTCAAGCTCACCAGTCACTCCTCAGAAATCCTATAGAGAGTTGCCATGGGGTGGAATCAACTCGATTGAATTTAACAACAACAACCAAGTAGTTTATGTGCTCACTAAAGATTGAAAAAGCAGCTCTGGTGGTGCAATGGTTAAGCGTTTGAGTGCTAACTAGAAAGATGGTCGGAACATGCCTGAGGGCTCCACAAGAGAAAAGACTGAAGTGCGCCTGTGATGATAGTTGTTGTTATTAAGTGCTGTCGAGTTGGTTCTGACCCATAGCTACCCTGTATACGGTTTACAAGGAGCGGCTGGTGAGCTTGAACTGCCAACCTTGAGGTTCAAACGACTTTGCAGTCCAGCACATTAACCCACAGCGCCTTTCCAGGATTCCTCCTGTAATGTTTATAGCGTAGGAAACTTTATGGGCAGCTCGGATCGCTCCTAAAGGTTCACTATAGAGTTGGATCCCATTTGAGAGCACACAACAAAAATGGTTGAAAAGCACTGGCTTCCACATAAAAGGTCAATAATCTAGAGACTCAAAATTGTGTTTTTAATATAAAATGTTGCAAAGCAAAACAGCAAGGGCTTCAGACCTATGGTTAGTTTTTTTGCTTGTTGGTTGATTTTTTATATAGATAAAAACTAAGGAATTTATAAGTCAGAATGGTGATTATGTTTAGTAGATTCATGATAAATAACCAGGACTGTAGAAATGATAGAAGGAAAAGGCTGACGTGTATATGCTGGTGGAAACTTTGCCAATGAATACTTGGTGATGTTTGCACAGTATAATTGATGTGATTAGCCGTATTGAATTGTACATGTGAAAAATGTTGAAATGGCCAGTGTGTTTCATATATGTTTATAATAATGAAGCAGAATAATGTAAAAGAAAAAAATATGAATGTTTATTTATAAAATGACTTAACTATGTAATTTAATTCTGATTTTTTTTTTTTTTTCCCTCTGCAGTTTAATTTACCAGCTGGATATGTGGGACTGGTGTTCCTGGGTCTGGCACTATGTTATGCTATTTCTTCACCACTGTTAGGTCTACTAAGTGATAAAATGCCAGTATGTGCACTTCATTCATAGCTAAGAATTGCTTTTGATTGTTTATACCAGTAGCTTTCTAACTGTACTTGCAAAATGCTCTGGGCCCATTGCTTAGAACTGACATAGTATTTGAGTGACAAGAGGTTCTGGTGTCTTCCAACCTGCATCACTCTGAGCAGATTCAGTTGTAACATTTGGGAGCAGCTTCATTTGGGAGAAGAGGAGTCTTATGATAAAGAATGTTGAAGAACTATCGGGGTTGACTTATTTTTTTTTAAGGAAAAGTACTTTTGATGTAGACTTTGCAGGGGTAAAAATAACGTTAATCTTAAAGTTAGGATAGAGACCCAGATGTAATTAAGGACATTTACAAATAAAAGGCTCAAATGATCAATTCTGCTTTTGAAGATTTTGTGCCCTCAATTTAGTTCTGACCCATAGCAACCCAGTATAAGGTTTCCAGGGCTGTAAATCTTTACGAAAGCAGAAAGTGTCATCTTTCTTCTGCTGAGCAACTGGTGGATTTGAACCACTGAATATGTGGTTGGCAGCCCAATGTTTAACCCATTTAGACTTTTTTGAGGGAGTCAGAGGATTGGCCGTGTAAATGTGCATTGATAATCCCATAAAACCCATTGTCATCAACACAATTCAGACTCATAGCCACCCTCTAGGACAGAGTAGAACTGCCCCATAAGGTTTCCAGGCTGCAATCTGCTTCATCTTTCTTCTGTGGAGTTTCAATCTAAAGGTTGGTGGTTTGAAACCACCAACCTTTAGATTATCAGCTGAGCACTTAACCACTGTGCCGTCAGAGCTCCTTTGATGATTCTTTGTTGTTGTTGTTGTTGTTGAGTGCTGTTGATTGAGTTCCAACCTGTAAAGACCCTGTATAGGGTTTCCGAGGAACAACTGGTGAGCTTAAATCACCAACCTTGCAATTCAAAACAACTTTGCAGTCCAGCGCATTAACCTACAGCGCCACACCAGACTCCACCCTATAGCCAACTTCCTTACCCATGCTGATTGAAAATCCCATCTGTTTTCCTTTGGGCCTAAATCTTTAGTTCTGGATGACTAACATAGTAAACTAGTATTGTTAGCCAAACCTCAATATTGTATGGCTTTATTGCTAATTTTTCATTTGATTTTCCTATAAATTTAACAAGACATGAATTTCCTAGAGATTACTTAGTAATTCCAGGTGACCAAAAGTTAATGCCTTAACAGTGTTCAGTACTTGGTTTTAAGACATAGTCTTAAATTACTGAGCAGTTACTATAATTCTGTAATTTTTAACCTGCACTGAAGTAGTTTATTGAGAAATAATTTTATTAATGATGTGATTTATCTAGGCATTGTACCTACTTGAGAGCTATGTTGCTAAATACGGAGTTTGGTATTTAAATTTTGAATAGTTCATCATGTACAAAATCTGCAATAAATACTCCTCCTATCCAATGAATCCTTCTTGGGCTACTTACAACTTGTATAGCAGTGAATACCATCCTACTCTGTCATCGCATTTGAATTTACCATCTACCTATTTTCTCTCGCATGAAAAGTTTATTTGTGCTTTTAGATAGTAAAGCTTGTGTTCTTTAAAGATTTTTAATATTCTTTTGCAATGGAGAATTTTTACTTCTTAAAAATGTCTTTGGACTCTTGTTTCTCTGTACCAGTATCTAAGGAAATGGCTTCTGGTCTTTGGAAACTTAATCACAGCGGGGTGCTACATGCTCTTAGGACCGGTTCCACTCTTGCACATTAAAAGGTAATTTCTTTCCTTCCTCTTATGTTTGAACTAGCACCAAGAAGTATTTTTTAAAAATGGTGTAAGCCTGGTACGACTTAGTGTTTTGAACTTTAGTATTAAATAATTACCTTCACTTAGGACTATATATGAGTCCTGGTGTGGTGTTGTGGGTTAATGTACCGGATTGCAAGGTTGATTTGCTTCACAAGGTTGGTGGTTCAAGCTCACGAGCCACTCCTCAGAAACCCTATATAGGATTGCTATGAGTTGGAACCGACTCGACAACACTTAACAAGAACAATAACAAGGACTATATAGAATTATTTGTGAAACTGACAGTATTTTCCCTTAATAGAAACTAGAAGTGATCCAAACAAACAACAGTGCCGAAAATCTGTATCAAATGAGAAAAATATTTAGTCCATGCTTCAGCTTCATGTTTGTTTGTAGTTTTGTTTTGTTTTTTAACAGTATGGATTACTACCTACCTTGAATTGATCATCCATAGTGTGTGTGTATTTCTTTTTTATGTTTTTTCTTACTTTTCCTCCTGATTCTTAGAGGTAGGGACCAAATCCTTTTTTGTTGTTTTAGTATCATCCTTAGCATGAAGTAGGTGTTAATTGTTGTTATTGTTAAATGCCATCAAGTTGGTTTCCGACTCATAGCAACCCTATGTAGAGTTTCTGAGGAGCAGCATTTAACAATAACAACAATTAACACCTACTTCATGCTAAGGATGATACTAAAACAGCTGCCAACCTTGTGGTTCCCAGTCCAGTGCTGATCCTACAGCACCACACCTGGAGTTAATTAAGTGAATTAAGGCTTGTTTATTATCATGTATTTAGTAAAATAGTATAAGCTCCTTAGACTTTTTCAGGTACCTCTGGGGAAAAACAGGGTATTATGCATGGAAAGAGCAGAAATCTCGAAAGTCATTCAGACTTATTAGCTATTGAAGAAATCATTTACCTTCCTAGAGCCTCAGCTTTCTTATCTCAAAAAAGATTTGACAATAATTCAAGGTGTAGTTTGAAACATCCCAGGGTTGTTAAAGGATCAAATGTTTGCAAAGTCATTTATGTAAAGTAATTCCCTTACTCTTTCCCTTCAACTCAAATCTTAAATAATTTTTCAATAAAATTCATGTCAAAGTCAGCCAATGGAAGGAGCAGCATTAGTATTGGCTTTTGAACCAACCTGAAAGGATTCTGTATGGTGAGGGTTGGGATTTACCCCCAACATATAAGAAGCTAAAAGGTGCTATAACTTGTATAATGGGATCAGATGACTATAAAGAAAATCTAAAGTCTTTTATTATTATTATTATTATTATTACCAAAAATGCATATTCCTGCATTTTGGTAATAGATCTTTTTGGTAAGAGATCAGGAAGAGAACCGGTATCCGTTGACACTGAGTTGACTCCATGGTGACACCATGTGACTCATAATAGAAGAGTGCTCCATAGGATTTTCATGGACTGGTGTTTTTTTAAACTAGATCACCAGACCTTTCTTCAAAGGAACGTTTGGGAAGACTTGAACTTCCAACTTTTGGGCTAGAAACGGAATATGTTAACTGTCTTTAACTGTTGCATCACCCAGGGGATGTATCTGGAAGAGGCTAGTTGAGTTATCAGTGAAACTACTTACCTTCTCTGGGTCCTGCCCTACTTAGCATTAAGCTTTTTTTCTTGCCTCTTAAAATGCTAATTTCTTCTCTTTTTTTGTCTCCACAATTCGTATGCAGTCAGCTCTGGATGCTGGTGCTGGTATTGGTTGTGATCGGCATCTCTACTGGGATGAGTATAATTCCAACTTTCCCGGAGCTACTCAGTTGTGCATAGTAAGTGATTTTCATTGCTTGCAGAGCTGTCTTGTGAATAATAGTGAGCATCACAGGCTTTTTTGAATGTCTCAATTTTGTAGGGATGACATCGTATGAGATGATTTTTCTTGTGAATATGAAACCTTTGGGATTTTATGTGACAGAATTTTATGATTTAAGTAGTAAAAATAATAATACAAGAATATAAATATATATATGTAGCAATATTAGAACCATAATAGATAAAATGGACCATGGAGAGAGGCATGGGTTGATTTACGTCTTCATGTATATATACTTTTTTAAAGCCAAAGTTAGATGGAAAGTCTTCGTTCAGCATTGCCCCTCTCTCCCAGAGGCACTGGTGTGCATTACATGACCAGCCATCTTTTGTTTACTCACGTCAAGAAGAAGAACAGGAACAAAGTAAACTTGAGGAGATAGAGGACCTATGGCTGGGCAGTGTCTAATAAATGTCACAGGAATAAGGCATGGCCCCGTGCATCTCTGTACCTGTAATTACATCTGTGTCTTGTATATGCAGTCAACTTCTTTTTTAGACAATCATGGCATAGGTATCATATGGACAGTCCTTGAAATTGGATGAGATTTTTGTCTTAGAAATGGAGTGTTTCTGCTGCTGGCTTTGCTCAAACCACCCCTGGCTTATCTTCATTTATTAATCAACAGCATTATTTTCTTTCACACAGGTTTCCCTTTTAATAATGGATGCACTCTTTTTTACAGTGAAAATGGATTTGAGGAAGGATTGAGTACTTTGGGACTCGTCTCAGGTCTCTTTGGTGCAATATGGTCAGTTGGGTGAGTGTTCTTGAATTTTACTTCAGCCCGCAAGATAGAAAATCATATCCCCATTTTATAGACAAAAAGTTCAGGTGGTAAAGTTAAAATGAATTTAGAGTTTGAGGGCAGAGCCAGAGTTCTAATCTACACCCTCTGCCTCCAAAATCAGTGATGATGAAGCAGCTTAATATCTAATCACAATAGTTGACTATGCATTCATTATCTTGCAGTCCTGGTGTAGTTATGTAGGATAAGCATGGCCCCGTAGGTCTGTGGTTCAATCTCCCCAGCTGCTCCTCAAAAAACCTATATAGGGTTCCTATGAGATAGCGCTTAACAACAACAAGAAGAATGCATTACCCTAATTATGTGATATATTTAACTTCCTTCAGCAGATTAAAAAACAATTATTCATTCATTCATTTACTTTTCACTCTCTGTTATACCAGAGGAAGTCCTGGTGTGGTTCTGTGGGATAAAGCACTGGACCACAAAGTTGGTTTGAATAACAGGGTCTGCGCTTTAAATTCACCAGCCAGTCCTTGGAAACCCTATACAGGATCTCTATGAGTCAGAACCTACTCAACGGCACCTAACAACAACAACAACATTATTCCAGTGTCCTGGTGTGAAAATGTAGGATAAACAGTGGACTGCTAACCACAATGTCGGTAGTTCAAACCCACTAGCTGCTCCTCAGAAACCTTATACAGGGTCACTCACTAACAGTCAGAACTGATTTGATGGAACTTAACAACAAGCTATACCAGAGGCTTAACTATATGCTGACAGTGACCTTTGGGAAGCGGATCACCAAGCCTCTCTTCTGAGGTGCTTCTGGGTGGGTTCATACGGCCAAAGTTTTGACTTGTAGTTGAGCACATAAGTATTTTTACTAACCAGGGGCTCCATGCTAGAAATGCAGTGTTTCCTTAATAAATATATACTGAATTAAGTTATTTTTAATGTAAATGCTGAATAGAAAAATACTGTCTTTCATATGGAGACAAGTAGAGAGGATAAAAATAAGGATTCCTTTGAATGCATGTTGCCTTTCTTTTTATATAAGGTAGCACTTTTTTCAGAAGCAGTTGGAGTTTTAGAATTGTAAAATTTTTTACTTTTTTATCAACAGGTAGAATTTTTTTCTTTTTCCCAAGCTGTGCTTAGAAATGGATATTTTCTTTAGTACTTATAGTTCTAACTTGGTGAAGACTTATGATCGAGGGATTAAACAGCTTTAAGAAGACTTTCTTTTCTGCACTGTTGACATCCTTTCTTGTTTTCTTTGTCAGTGCTTTTTTAGGACCTACACTGGGTGGATTTCTGTATGAAAAAATTGGTTTTGAATGGGCTGCAGCTATACAAGGTCTGTTGCCTCTGACAAGTGTGAGTAACCAGTCTTATACTTTAATTTTCCTTACATTTTAGAGAAACTTAACTGGCAGAATTTACACTAACCAATACCTTTAATTGTGTTAAAGGGATTAGCAATGGGCTTATATTATCTACTGGAGCACTCAAGAAGAAGGTATGGTCAACTAATATTTGTTTTCCCCACTACTTTGGGAGTAGGAAGAATATATAAACTATTTTGCATCCATTTCTTCAGTCTGTGGAGTCTTATAACTTGGCAGATACTGTTAAGAAAGTATTGGGTGGAGATGTAGGTATTGGGTGTTTTTAAGATAAGAAATATTAAGGTTCTTTTCTTCTTTCCCTCAATATAGACCTATACCTCAAGACATTCTTGGTACAGAGGAGGAACGAACTACCCTCTTGCCTAATGAAATCTAATCGTATGAATCTTGGGTTGGTATAGGGTTTGCAGATGGACCCTTCTGACATTGAGCATCACAGTTGAGTTTTCTTAATTTTACGCACAAACTCCATGGATCCTACACCAGTAAAAGCTGGCCTGCTGAACCAACCATATTCGAAACATTAAGTATGAGAAGAACCAGCAAAATGCTATGTTGTTATGTAGCTAATGTTGTCCTTGAAGATGTTGTTATTGACTCTACTGAGGTCTCCTGCTTCCTGCACTTTTTCCCAAGTGCACTGATTCTGTGAATGTATCATTTTTCTTTTCAAAAAAGAAAAAATTGAATTGATTTTATATGATTAAAATATAAAAATATATATAATTAACTATATAAAATAATCAAACTATATAAAATAATTAATATGAAATCCATTTCTAAAAGGTATATATTTTCTGTTTCTTGAGATTTATTTCCTTGTTCAAAAGGCAAAATTCCTAAATGCCATGCATCAACTCTCTAGCATTCCCTGGCTTACAGCTTTTCTAGAAATTGTATTTGTGTGAAAGTTCTTGGGGTGACATTACTGATGGTGGAATTGAGATAGCAAACTAGCTAGTCACTGCACACCTTCCCTCTACAACAAAGGCCCGAGAAAGCAAGTGAAACAGATACAGAGGCTAATCCTGGAACCCTGGACTTTATAAGAAAAGATAAAGAAGGAGCTCAAACATTGGCTGGAAGAAGAAATAAACTAAAAGAAGTGAAGGAGGAGATATGTGAGTGGAAGAGACTGTCCAACCAGCCCAACGCAGAGCAGTCATTTAGAGACACAGGACAGCAACTTCATGGAATCCCCAGTAATCCAAGACACAATGTTGACAAACCCAGAGTGAAGCAAGGTGAGAAGAACACATGCTAGATTTAAGAGAGGGAAATGCAAGAAATCAGGCTAGAACCTCCAAAACTCAGGTGCCCAAAGAGCAGGAGGGGCACAATAAATAGGGATAGAACCACTCACCAGCTGTGGCTCCTCATAGTTTGAGTCTGGGGACCCACATGGTTGGGAGAGCCTGTGGGGTGACTTTATATTTCTCAGCTGGGGACTGGGAACATCAGGTGATCCCTCCCCTTACATTAAGTGAGGGCAGGAATCAGACAAGAGACTGCACCAGGGAACACATCAGTGACTAGCCCAGAGGCAGACATGCACATCCTTCTGGTGATGTACACCTTTCTGAATTTTAAGCCATTCAGTGTAACCATGTTCTGTTTGAACAACTGCCTCTGTGTCCATGTACAGATTCCTCAGTGACTCTGTATTCCTTCCACCTTTTGATGCTTTCTACATCATTCATTATCTTGTCTATGGTGGTGGTGGTCATGTGCCGTGGAGTCAGTTCAGACTCATAGCGACCCTGTACAGGGTTTCTGAGGCTGTAAATCTTTACAGGAGCAGAAAGCCTCACCTTTCTCCCGCAGAACAACTGGTAGTTTCGAACTGCTGACCTTGCGGTTCGCAGCCCGATTCATAACCACTACGCTACCAGAGCTCCTCTATCTTGCCTATGTTGTTGTTGTTGTTGTTAAGTGCCATTGAGTCGGTTCCGACCCATAGCGACCCTGTAACAGGGTTTCCGAGGGTGTAAATCTTTACGGGAGTAGAAAGCCTTATCTTTCTCCTGCAGAGCGACTGGTAGTTTCGAACCCCTGACCTTAAGGTTCACAGCCCGATTCATAACCACTACGCTACCAGAGCGCCTTGCCTATAGAATCCTCCAATACTGCAACTCAAAGCTTGAATTTTCTTTTCCATTCCCTCAGCTTGAGAAATGCTGAGTGTATTCTTCTTTTCCGGTTTTCTAACTCCAGGTCTTTGCACATTTCATTATAATTGACTTTGTCTTCTTGGGCTGACCTGTAAAATTTTCTGTTCTGCTCTTGCACCGCCACTTCTTCCATAGCTGGAGAGCAAATTTCAGAGACTCTTCTGACATTTACTTTGGTCTTTTCCTTCTTCGCTTTCTTCCTGTATGATGCTCTCGAAGTCATCCCACTACAGTTCTGATCTTCAGTCTTTAGTGTCTAATGCATCAGATCTGTTCGTCAGATCTCTAAATTCACGTATGATGTGTTCAAAGTCGTATTTTGGGTCTCATGGATTTTTTAATTTTTCTTCAGCTTCAGCTGAACTTACATATGAGCAACTGATGGTCTGTTCTGCAGTCTGTCCCTGGCCTTAGTTTGGCTGGTGATATGGAGTTTTTCCACTGTCTCTTTCCACAGATGTAGTCAATTTCATTTCTGTGTATTCCATCTAGTGAGGTCCATGTGGTCTTTCTTGTAGGTGTATGGATATTATCGTATCACAGACAGCGTTGTACTTCAAGACAGATCTTGAAATGTTCTTTTTGATGGTGAATTAGATGCCATTCTTCTTCATTTTGTCATTCCTGGCATAGTAAACCATGTGATGGTCAGATTCAAAATGGCCAATACCAATCCATTTAGGCTCTAGTGCCTAGGAAATTGATGTTTATGCATTCTATTCCATTTTTGACAATTTCCAATTTTCCTGGATTTGTACTTATACATTCCTTGCTTCTATTATTAATGGATGTTTACAGATGTTTCTCTTCATTTTGAGTTGTGCCCCATCAGCAAATGAAGGCCCTGGAGACTTTACTCCATTTGCTTCATCACGGTCAACTCTACTTTGAGGGGGCAGCTCTTCCCCAGTCTCATTTTGAGTGTTTTCCAACTGGAGGGTCTCATCTTTCTGCTACTATATCTGACAATATTCTGATGCTCTTTTCATGTTTCAGTATTCAATAATCTGGTGCTGACAGAGTTCCACTGCTATTTATAAGGTTTTCAGGTGATTAAATATTCAGAAGTAGTGTGTCTCTCTTTCTCCCTAGTCTGTCTTTGTCTGAAAGTTAATGTTGCCCTGTTGTTGTTTTTAAAAAAAGAGTAATAATATGTGCTTCTAAAGTGCAAATTGCCTTTTTACATGTTTATTAGCTAACTGTCTGCAGGCATGAGCCATTTATCACCTTATTTTTTGGGGAAGTAAACATTTCTTACCAGTTCTTAGTCATAGAATGTTGAACTCCTGCAGCTAACAGGTCTTCTGAAAAATCCATGGGAAACAAAAGATTCTTTGACTCTGTCTTTTGTTTCTGTAAGAAAATGAGAATTAAGTCATTTTCATCACCAATCTGACCTTCATTGACATACTTGATACCTGCCCCCCACCTTTCAAAATACTTTAAATGTAAGCCATCAATGGACTTTTGGTGACACCCACTGCAAGATCTTTGGGACTACTTGCCTTATAAACTTCTATGGGAGTATGCTGTTCCTCACCTGTATTAGTGTGGATCGTTTCCCGGCTACTCTTTATCCTTTTGGATCTCATGCTATTAGGACCAGGAAGAATTCAAGCATTGTAAGTGCTGGGGTTTGGGTCCTAGTGCTCAATGGTGATATTTCAGCCTCTTTGTTCTCCACCATTAGTGTCAACAATGTAACCACTGCCTGCTGACGCTTCTCCACACATGTCTGGAAGATCTGCCTGTCCAAGAGCACCACATTTACTGAAGTCTTGGGGTTCATCATTCCTGTAATATTAAATGTCTCTTGTTATTCTACAGTGCTGAGGACCCTCCACAAGCCTGCTGCACTGTCAAATTGGGATCAACAAAAAAAAGGTGATCTAGAAGATAATCACAGTGCATATTTTTTTGTGATATGCTTTGTGCCTACAAACTTCAAGTCCTTTCTGTAAATTCTTGTGTGTTCCCAAGTCCTTACCTTGGGTAACAATGGCTTGTTAGAAAGACTTTCAAAGACCATGTACCCAGTTTTATTGTGCCTTACCACTCTGAACTGTTGTTTTGACCTTTGATTTATTACTTCATCCTTGAGTCCTTTCAGAATTCCTTCTACATCAGTACTCCTATCAAGATGGAATCTTTGTGTAAGACTGCAATCCTCTAACCACAAAGTCTTCCCTTCAAGTTTTTCAAGAGGAAATTCGTGATAAAACAATAAATTGTTGTTGTTGTTATGTGCCGTGGAGTCAGTTCCGACTCATAGCGACCCTGCACAGGGTTTCCGAGGCTGTAAATCTTTACGGGAGCAGAACGCCTCATCTTTCTCCCACGGAGCAGCTGGTGGTTTCAAACTGCTGACCTTGTGGCTCGCAGCCCGATTCGTAACCACTACACTACCAGAGCTCCTAAAACAATAAATAATGGTGGTGAATTATTTATTGCTAGAATCTGCGTTCTAGATAGAAAAACTGCCTTTAGGTCCAGATAGGTTATTTCACCTGTGCTATGAATAACGAAAAAGATTTAAAGCTAATTTTACTGACAATAGAATATTGTATGGAATGCAGGCAGATACTCTTGTACTCTTGTTTGAACATACACTGTTTTGTTCAAATGTAATTACAACAACCAAAGGGAATTTTCAAACTCTTCTACAGGAATGGTATTTCATTGTGCTGTATTATATCAGTGGCCAGAGGCATTGACTTTAGTGATATGGATATTATTTTAAAACATTTCAAAAGACATTTGCCTTTCAAGGTATTGGACCTATAAATATAAAACAAATTCAGTGTTTAGGTTGTTTTTTTTTTTTTTCAGTTTTTATTTTATTGTGAATTGAGAGACAGTTTACATGAAAGAACATTGGTTTTGCATTCATCATTTCATTGCAATGATTACAATCTCCTCTTTACATTATCATTAACAATATTTGTTTCTATTCCCTTTGGTGTTTTTTGAGGGGAGGTGGAGGGAATGTACAAAAAATCCACCACAGAATATATAATCATTTAAACAACCAAAAGGCATATTCTACAAGCCTGCCTCCTGGTTGCCAGGACACAACCTTTGTCTTTCCATGAATCTAGAGTCCTCAGCTGCTCTATCTCTCCATGTCCTCATCTCTGCCTCCATCTCTGGTGTCACTGCTTCTTTGCACAGGGACCCACATTCCTCTCATGCTTTTATCCCTTGATGGTCTTAGGGTCCTCTGTTCCTGGACTGTATGATTAACTACTCCCCCTTTTATATTACAAAACTTCTACCTTTACAGTTGTGACAGTCACTATTAATCATGATAACTATTACTTACTATTGAATCATA
>NW_006408531.1:19860265-19862032 GCF_000296735.1 Chrysochloris asiatica
CAGTCGGCCAGACAGTTGTCTTCCAAATTTCTTGGCAGAGATGAGTGAGTGCCTCCTGTGCTGCCTCACTTTCCTTTATTAACACTTCATTTGCATGGTATATTCATGATATTGTCTGATGATTTCCATATTCCATTGGGTTATCTCTCTTTGGAATGGACACAAAAACATATCTCTTCCAGTCAGTTGGCCAGGTATTTGTCTTTAAAAAATTTTAGCATAGAAGAGTGAGTGCCTCCAGTACTGCATCAGTTTGTTGAAAGATTTCAATTTGTATTCCATCCATTCCTGGTATCTTGTTCTTTGCCAATGCCTTCAATGCTCCTTGGACTTCTTCCTTCAGTATCACTGGCTCTTGATCATATACTATCTCTTGAAATGGTTGCACATCGACCATTTCTTTTTGGTACAATGAATTTTTATATTCCTTCCATTTTCTTTAGATGCTTTTTGCATCATTCAATAATTTGCCCACAGAATCCTTCAATACTGCAAGTCAAGGCTTGAATTTTTTCCTCAGTTCTCTCAGCTTGAGAAATGCTAAGCGTGTTCTTCCCCTTTGGTTTTTGAACTCCAGGTCTTTGCACATTTCATTATAATTGACTTTGTCTTCTCAAGCTGATCTTTGGAATTTTCTAGTCAGCTCTTGTACCTCCTCACTTATTCATTTGCTTTAGCATCTATTCTGGAGAGCTAGTTTCAGAGTCTCTTCTGACATTCATTTTGGTCTTTTCCTTCTTTCTTGTCTTAATGACCTTTTACTTTCTTCCTGTATGATATTCTTGATGTTATCCCAAACTCTCTGGTCTTCAGTCTTTAGTTTGTAATGCATCAAATCTATTCCTCTGATTATCTCTAAATTCAGGTGTAATATATTCAAGGTCATATTTTGGCTCTTGAGGACTTGGTTTTAATTTTCTTCAGCTTCAATCTGAATTTGTATTTGAGCAATTGATGGTCTGTTCCACAGTTTGCCACTGACCGTGTTTTGTCTGATGATATGTAGCTTTTCCAAAGTCTCTTTCCACAGATGTAGTCAATTTGATTTTTTTGTATTCCATCTGGTGAGGTCTATGTGTGTAGTTGTCTTTTATGTTGTTTTAAAAACGTACTTGCAATGAAGAAATTATTGGTCTTGCAGAATTCTGTCAAGCAATCTCCAGAATCATTTCTATCACCAAGGCATATTTTCCAACCACTAATCCTTCCTCTTGTTTCCAACCTTTGCATTCCAATCACCAGTAATTATCAATACATGTGCATGTTGTTGTTGTTGTTGTTAAGGGCCATCAAGTTGCTTCCAGCCCATAGTGACGCTGTATAGGGTTTCCGAGGAATGGCTGTTGAGCTGAACTGCTGACCTTCCGGTCCAAACTGACTTTGCAGTCCAGTGCATTAAACCACAGCACTA
Source organism: Chrysochloris asiatica (assembly GCF_000296735.1). Lineage (NCBI taxonomy): Eukaryota > Metazoa > Chordata > Mammalia > Afrosoricida > Chrysochloridae > Chrysochloris > Chrysochloris asiatica. The sequence goes on from NW_006408531.1 coordinate 19,861,677, forward strand.
CATCAGGTATATTCACATTTTATGTTAAAAAAAGGTATTTGCAATGAATAAGTAATTGTTGTTGTCGTTGTCAGGTGCCATCAAGTCGGGTCCGACTCATAGCGACCCCATGCGCAGTAGAACAAAACAATGTCTGATCCTGGGCCAACCGCACTACCGCTGCCACACTTGACATCATTGATGCCACCTGGCCAATCCATCACATTGGGGGTCTTCCTCTTTTTCTCTGACTCTCAACCTTACCCAGCATGACATCCTTCTCCAGTGACTGTTTCCTCCGGACAATATGTCCAAAGTATGAGAGTCAAAGCTTAGCCATCTTGGCCTCCAAGGAGCACTCTGGCTGCACTTCTTCC
>NW_006408531.1:19863422-19869171 GCF_000296735.1 Chrysochloris asiatica
TATTTTCCAACTAGTGATCCTTCTTCTGTTTCCAACCTTTGCATTCTAACCACCAGTGATTATCAATACATCTTGATTGTATGTTTCATCAATGTCAGACTAAAGCAGTTGGTAGAATTCTTCAATTTTCAGCATCACTGGCTTTAGTGGTTTGTATATAAATTTGAGTCATAGTATTATTAACTGGTCTTCCTTGTAGATGGATATTACCCTATCACAGACAGAATTGTGCTTTGTGTCAGATTTTGGTATGCTCTTTTTGATGAAGAATGCAACACCATTCCTCGTCAATTTGCCATTTCTAGCATAGTAAACCATGTGATTGTTAGCTTCCAAATGGTTAATACCTGTCTATTTCACCTCACTAATGCCTATGATATTTCTGTTTATGTGTTCCATTTCACTTTTGACTATTTCCAATTTTCCTAGATTCAGCCTACATACATTCCATGTTCTGATTGTTAATGGATATTTACAGCTATTTCTCTTCATTTTGAGTTGTGCCCCATCAGCAAATGAAGGTCCCAAATGCTTTACTCCATTTGCAGCATCGCAGTCAACTATTTTTAGGAGTCAGCTATTCTCCAATTGCATTTTAAGTGTTTTTCAACCTGAGGGTCTCATCTTCCGGCACTTTATCTAACAGTGTTCATAAGATTTTCAGTGACAAAATATTCTGAAGTAGTTTCTCACTCCTTCTTCCTAGTCTTTCTTCTTCTGGAAGCTCATTTGAAACCTGTCCACCATGGGTGACCCTACTGGTATTAAAAATAACCATGGCATAGTTTCCTGAATCACAGCAAAACACAAGCCACCACAGTAAGACAAACTGACAGACAAGTGGTGGGGAAAAATAAAATAGTGATGAAGAAGAAAAAAACAAACAAACTGGTACTGGCTTTCTCTCCAGTACCTCTGCAACATCTATGGGCCTTACAGCTACCTGAGAAAGTTCAATATGGTCCCACAGCACCTGACTGACCCACACAGATAATCAGTCTTTTTTTTCTTCTTCTCTACATCATGTGTCTGTTAAGCCACTTCTCCAGGGCCAACTTTGCAGATTTGGAACAGGGCCCGCCCAAGCTAGGTTATTGGGGATAACTCCTCCCACTGTCAATGGGATCACATCCTTGCTATTTACCTCAAACTGACTGGAGAGGGGAAGCTTCCCTTGGGTGTATGCTGGTGGAAGCCTGCTTCACCTTTGGTCACAAAGGGAGTGTGGGAAACAAGAAAAAAAATCACACCTTTGTCTCTGCGAGTCACAGATAGGTTTCTTCAACAAAAACTTGTTTTCTTGTCTTGGAAGCCACTTATAGGTCCAGTCGGCTGCCACATCTCAGCTCTCTCTTCCAGTAAACACTCAATCACGTCTCTATCCCTCTATATGAAGATCAGAGTTCTACAAGTATCCCCTGAATCGGTTTCATCTGGTTTTCCATTTCCTTGCTGCAGAGGGTCCACAGAGCCTTTTTGCCTAGTCTGCCATCTTACCCTACCTCCTTTTTTTGTTTTTGTTTTTTAACTTTTATTTAGAATTGAGTGCAGATTTAAAGAGCAACCTATCAGTTTTACATTCAACAAATCATATACTTCATTTCATTTCAATAATTGCCAATGTATAACCTTTTATCTCATATCCTCCCTGTGATTCTTGTTTCCATTCTTCCTTCTTTAACTTGTCTGAACTTTGTCCTTAGATAAATGCTGCCCGTTTGATCTCTAATGGTTGATCATTCTTTCATGTGCATACCTGTCTACTGTTGTTGTTAAGTGCCTCGAGTCGGTTCCGACCCATAGCGACCCTGTACAGGGTTTCTGAGGCTGTAAATCTTTACGGGAGCAGAAAGCCTCATCTTTCTTCCACGGAATAGCTGGTAGTTTTGAACTGCTGACCTTGAAGTTTGCAGCCTGATTCATAACCACTCTACTGTTTGGCTGAAAATTGAGCCATGAGGGCGAGTTCAGTTCCAGACCTAAAGGGTGACTCAGAGCCAGAGCCTCAGCGTTCCTCTAGTCCCTTTTTTTACCAGTAAGCCTGGTCATTTTTATAATTTTAAGGGTTTTCCCCCCACATTTTATCCTGGTCTATCCAGGACTTTCTAATGTGATCCCTTTTAGAGCAGTTTGTAGTGGTAGCTGGGCACCATCTAGTTCTGGTCTCAGGGTTGTGGAGACTGATGTTCACTTGTTCCAGTGTCCAATGGGTTAATTGACCAAGCACCTTCAATTTTCATCACTCTTTTATTATCCTCTGTACATATAGTTGTACCTTACATGGTCACTCATGAGTTTTTAAGATACCAGTCCCTACACATCTGTAAGTTGTAAAATATTATCATTGGGGACTATGTTATACCAATTGACAATGATGTCCCTTTAGACTATGGCCTTGAACCCCCAGGCCCAACAACTCACTGTCTCAAGGTGTTTGGTAATGTTTAAGATGTTTTAGTAATTTTGGCCTTTGTATGCTCTACCATGAACTCCTGGTGTGGCATTGTAGGATCAGCACTGGACTATGAACCACAGGGTCAGTGCTTCAAACCCATCTGCTGCTCCTTAGAAACCTTATACAGGGTCACTATGAATTGGAACTGACTTGACAACACTTAACAATAACAACAGAAATGCTCTACCACATTGTTATGGTGCAGCATCTGTAGAATAAGCACTGGGCTGCTAACTACAAAGTTGGCGGTTCAAACCATCTATTCCTCGGAGACTCTATACCAGGATTTTATGAGTTGGAATCAACTCAATGGTACTTAACAACAACATACTCTACCCCATTCATGTATATGCTCCCAGAAAAGGCAAGTTGTTGTTGTTGTTATGTGCCGTGGAGTCGGTTCAGACTCATAGCAACCCTGTACAGGGTTTCCGAGGCTGTAAATCTTTACGGGAGCAGAAAGCCTCATCTTTCTCCCGCAGAACAGCTGGTAGTTTCGAAAAGGCAAGTACCCACGTACAAATATCCTCTGTCAAACCTTTATACATATGTGGGAGTACTGCCACTTTCTCTCCCACACCCATTCAGCCTGTATGTCTATCCATATATCTATCACTGTTATTGCAGGATAGTGTATATAACAATATTTACCTCTATTCTAAGGAAAACCTTAGAAGTACTTGATACATTTGAGTTATAGTGTTGGAAGAGAATATTAAAAAACTTTGAACTACCAAAAGAACAAACAAATCTGTATTGGAAGAAATAGAGTCAGAATGCCCCTTGGAAACCAGTATGGTCAGACTTCGCCTCTCATACTTTGGACACATTATCAGGAGGGACTGGTCCCTAGAAAAGGATATCATGTTTGGCTAAATGGAGGATTAGAGGAAAAGAAGAAGACCCCCCAATGAGATGGATTGTCACAGTGGAAGCAGCAATGGGCTCAAATGTAGCAACAATTGTAAGGTTGGTACAGCATTGGGCAGTGTTTTGGTCTGTTGTGCATCAGATCACTATGAGTAGAGACCAGTTGAAAAGCACCAAACAACAGCAGCAACCTCTACTCACTTTGATTCTTGCTTTCTTTTTGTATATTGCTTTCCCCATCATCCAAGTTGATGTGTGTTCAAACTCACCAGCCGCTCCTCAGAAACCCTGTACAGGGGCACTATGAGTCAGAAATGAATCAATGGAACTTAACAACAATAACATTCTACCCGGTGAATTACTGCCCCTTTCCATCCACCGCTTTCAAGCAAGACTGAAGCTAATAGGACAGCTTTATGGGAGGACATCTGGCAGGATGGCAGACCTGGCAAAACACTATACAGACTTTCTACAACAAAGATATGGGAGACCAAATGAAACAGATACAAATAATAATCCTAGAACTTTGAGTGTCAGAAGAAAGATTAGAGAAGTGGATTGAATAATAGAAAAAGTTGAACGGGGGTAGCAAGGGAAAGGAGAAAGATGGATGAATGCCCAGCTGGCCTAATTCAATGCTGCCATCTTGAACTTTTGCATGCAACTTTGGAAATAGATGATGACCTGGCAGTACAGACACATTGTTGACAAAATAGATGTGACTGCTTCTTTCATGTTCTCCACACTCCCCTGGTTACCATAGGCATGGTACCATCAGCCCTAGATTAGCAATGTCACATAACCAGCTATTCAGCTCCCAGCTGCCCTCTGGGTCTTATGGATCCTGATATCAGCTACCTTTAGGGTCTCAAGAACCTCGTCTAGATTCAGCTCCATAATCAAAGACAACACTAAGACCCACAGGAACTCCATTTAGGGCTCAGAATGCTTCTCTTTCACCCTCTCCCCTTCTACTTTTTGAGTAGATTAGCTGGCAATGCCACCTAAAGTTTCCTCTTCTGTTGGTCCAGCTCCTGCACTAGTTTTTTTGTTTATTTTTTTCTTTCTTTCTTATCCTTCTTCCCTTTCTCTCACCTTGATTTTTATCCTTCCTATCTCCACTTTGATTCTTTCTTCTTTTCTTCAGTTTTTTCTTTTTTCTCTCTTGTACTTTTTTTTTAAATCACCTTAATTTTTCATTACTATTCTCTGCTCTCTCTTTTCATATTCTCTCTCCCAGTTTTGTTTAGTGTTTTTTCTCCTCCTTTTTATTTTCTCTCATTATTCTCTTCCGTGGTTTTATTTTCCTTTTCTTTTTTAGTTATTTTACTTATTTCTTTTTTTGTTGCTGCTTGTATTTTTGTCCTCTCCTTTTTTCTCTTTTGTTTGCTTATTTTCTTTGTGTTTCATTTTCTTGTCCTACCCAGTGGGAGACAGCAATCATGCCCATATAGCCCAGGCACAACCATGTCCTCTGCAGCCCCACTCACAAGTTAAGAGTCAATACCAGCTTCTATACTATCCGATCAACAATAGACCTCAGTCAACACCAGACAATCCCACCCTAAACTGAACTGCATGAATGGTGACTGTGCACATTTCCACTTTCTAAATATACACACCAAGAGACAGGTTGTGAGTTCCTAAGACCACACCAATATACAACCATCAAATATAAATACAATGACACCACAATGTCTCAGAAACCACAGACAGGTTCAGTTCACACAAAGAAACAAGACAGAGTGGCCCAAACAAATGACCAAGGTGTAGAGGCAGAAAAACATTTCTGAGGGAGAAAAGATATTGGAATTACCTAAGAAACAATTCAAAAGAACGATATTTATATACCCTCAACATATTGAGAGAAAGATCAAGAAGACTGCAGATGAAAGCAAAAACACAGAAAATGCTTTAGAAGAATTCAAGAAAACACTACAAGAATAAATAGACAAACTAAATGAAAAATTAGAAACAATAAAAAACCTGCAGATAATGTAAGTATGAGAAACAAAGTCTGGTCATCTTGGCTTCTAAGGAGCTTTCTGGTTGTATTTCTTCCAACACAGATTTCTTTGTTCTTCTGGCAGTCCTTGGTACCTTTGACATTCTTCTCTAACATCATAACTCAAATGTATCAATTCTTTTACAGTCTTCCTTACTCATTGTTCAACTTTCAGATGCAAATGAGGCTATTAAAATTGCCCTGGCTTAGGTGAGGTACACTTTAGTCCTCAAAGTGACATCTTTGCTCTTCAACACTTTAAAGATGTCTTGCACAGCAGATTTCCCTAATGCAATACATTTGTTTAATTTCTTGACTGTTTTTTCCATAAATGTTGATGGTGGATCTAAGCAAAATAAAGTCTTTGACAACTTCAATCTTTTCTCAGTTTATCATGATGTTACTTATTGGTCCCATGG
>NW_006408531.1:19870975-19872749 GCF_000296735.1 Chrysochloris asiatica
GTTTTTCTTCATATTAACTCAGCTTCTTGGATTATTTGCTCAGCATACAGGTTAAATAAGTATAGTAAAAGAAGACAACTCTGTCACACACCTTTCTTAATTTTAAACCATTAAATGTTCCCATGTTCTGTTTGAACAACTGCCCCTTTGTCCATGAGCACAATTAAGTGTTCCGGGATACTTGTACTTCACAATGTTGTCCAAAGCTTGCCATGATCCACACAATTGAAAGCCTTTTCATAGTCAATAAAATACAGTTAAACATCTCTGTTTTCAGCCAAGTTCCATCGGATATCAGCCATGTTATCCCTCATTCCATGGCCTCTTCTGGCTTGAACCTCTGGAAGTTCTCTGTCAATGTATGCTTGCAGCCATTTCTGTATTACCTTTAGTAAAACTTTACTCTCATGGGATATCAAAGAGATTTTCCGCATTCCTTTGGGTTGCCTTTCTTTGGAATGGGCACAAATACAGCTCTCTTCCAATCAGTTGGCCAGATAGTGTTGTCTTCCAAATTTCTTGGCATAGATGAGCCTAACCATTCTATAAACAGTTATATAAAAGTCCAGTAGATGGCAGTATAATAGTTTTAGAGAGGTTTCCTCCTCTATTAAGATCACATGGATGTAGCTTTCACTTTCAGAAGTTCTAGATGGTGGTCATGATCAGGTCTTCTTTTCCAACCTCCGTGGCAGTGTTTGCCCTTCTTATCCTGAATGTCGGTGCCAAGGATACTTTCATAGCTGCAGTCTATGAACATGCTGTCATATTGCCAGACAAAACAGAAACGCCTGTTTCTGAGGAAGATGCCTTTCTCCTGATGAACAGGAATATAGATATGCTGGAAAATGCGATTAAACAAGCAGCTAAACAGGTATTCTCCTATTTAAATTTACGGGAGGGGCTGTCAAGTCAATTCCAGCTCACAGCGATCCTATGTTGTTGTTGTTAAGTGCTGTTGAGTTGCTTCCTCCCCATAGTGACTCTGTATAGAGTTTCCAAGGAATGGTTTGTCAGCTTGAACACCGGCCTTGCAGTTCAAGCCAGTTTTGCAATCTAGCACACTGACTCACAGCACCAGATTAAAACTACCCCGTAGGGATTCCTAGGCTGAAATCTTTATGGGAGGAGTTGATCAGGTCTTTACTTATGGAAGTAACTAATGGGTTTCAACCACCAACCTTTAGGTTAGCCACCACGCATGTAACCATTACCTCATCGAGGCTCCTTGGTGTTGAATTTTCTAGGTTGTACATGGAGGAATAGTTTTGATTTAACTTGCTTTGAACAGGGTGCTCAAATCATTGTGACTCCAGAAGATGCACTGTATGGCTGGAACTTTAGCAGGGAAACGATTTTCCCATATTTGGAGAATATCCCAGACCCTAAGGTGAACTGGATTCCATGTGAGGAACCCCTCAGGTATTTTTCACTCTCTTAGTTATTTGCTCAAAAGTGCTGTTATTGTCTAAAATGTAAATGTTCTCCTAAGCAAAATGATTCATACTGAATTATCCTGTATGCGATATATATGATTGTTATGTTAACCTGGTATTCATTAGGTGCAAAAGAAAACAGGTGCCATTTAATAGTATTTTATGATATAATATATGTTTTATATACTCTGGTTGTGTAGTGGTTATGAATCGGGCTGCTAATCTCACAGTCAGCAGTTCAAAACTACCAGCTGTTCTGTGAGAGAAAGATGAGGCTCTCTGCTCCCGTAAAGATTTACAGCCTCGGAAACCCTGTACAGGGTCGCTATGAGTCAGAA
>NW_006408531.1:19873924-19874665 GCF_000296735.1 Chrysochloris asiatica
TTATATTAATTTATTTGATGAATTTATTAAGTTATTTAATTTATTTTCATGTTTATAGAGGTAAAATGTAATTTTTGTGATTAAGTTTTTATTTAGTCAATTTAATTGAATACATATTCATTCATTCATTTTAATTGTATTACGTTTGTGTTATTAAGTTAGATTAATTTATCTCATTTTATTACCAATATGTTGGTCACTTTAATTTATTTTCATAAGAAAGGATTTGCTAGAACATGTTTTCATGCTGACCTCATTTTCGGGAGAGAAGAGATGATGATGTAGAAGAATATTGATTTGCTGGAATCAGTGTGGAATATGATTTGTGGCTTTTCCCTTGTGGTCTTTTTATGAGTAGTTCTGATATCAACTTTAATTATACTCAGGCTCATAATATCTCTGTATGAAATCATGAAATGACTGAAATACTTTTTGAAATTGAAATGTCTGTATTAAAACTTTATTCAGATATGGTCACACTCCAGTCCAAGCAAGACTCAGTTGTCTGGCCAAGACCAATTCTATCTATGTCTTGGCAAATATTGGGGACAAAAAGCAGTGCAATTCCCGTGACTCCACATGTCCTTCCAATGGTTATTATCAGTATAATACCAACGTGGTGTACAATTCAGATGGAAAACTGGTGGCACGTTACCATAAGGTAAGAAATAAAGCTCCCAGTCCTAGACATTTATTTCTTTAATTGTATACCATGTGTTTCTTTAATGCCAGATATCTGGA
>NW_006408531.1:19881876-19882504 GCF_000296735.1 Chrysochloris asiatica
AGCAGTATAGTATTTATCCTACAGCAAACAAGCAGAGAAGCTGGACTATATGAAGATGCATGCAGCATCAGGATTGGAGGAAGGCACATTAACGACCTGTGATACACAGATGACACAACTTTTCTTGCTGAAAGCAAAGAGAATTTGAAGCAATGAAGCTCAAAGACTTCAATCTTCACTATATATGGATTACACCTTAACATAGCGAAAACAAAAATCTTATACTGGTCCAATAAACAGCATCATGATAAATGGAGAAAAGACTGTAGTTGTCAAGATCCACAATCAGTGCTCATGCAAGCAGCAGTCAAGACATGAAACTCAATATTGCATTGACCAAATCTGCTGCAAAACACATCTCTAAAGTGTTTGAGAACTAAGATGTCATTTTCACGGTGACACATCTGAGAAGTAAGATGTGTCAAACCCAAGTAATGGTATTTTCAATAGCTTCATATGTATGTAAGGAGTCCTGGTGTAGCACTGTAGTTTAAGCACTGGATTGCAAGGTCGGTTTGAACTGAAAAGTAGGCAGTTCAAAGTCACCAACAGTTCCTTGGAAACCTTATACAGGGTTGCTATTAGTAGGAATCAACTCGACAGCCCTTAACAACATATGCATGTAAAA
>NW_006408531.1:19882604-19891042 GCF_000296735.1 Chrysochloris asiatica
AACAACAATCTTTATGGGAGCAGACTGCCAGGTCTTTCTATCACGGAGCTGCTGGAGGTGTTTTTGACAATTTCTTTTCATATATGAAGATAACTCAAAAAGTATTGCTGCAACATCATAGCAACCTTTATTTAAAATATCAATATGTGAAGCTATTATTTCTCAGTATATAACTTCCATCTAGGTTTATCCATGTATGAAGGTGGTATTTCCATCTCTCTAACCATTCACTGTAGGATAAGCTCTGGACTGCTAACCATAGGGCTGGGAGTTCAAACCAGCTGCTCCTTGGAAACCCTATACGGATTCACTTTGAGTCAAAACTCATTTGGTGGTACTTAACAACACTTCCTGAAAAAATTCTACATTCTTCAATTTACACCACATCAAAAAGGTAATTTTGGCACCCTCTATGAACTCAAAATACCTTCAAAGGAGCTCTGGTAGCATAGTGGTTATGAGTTGGGCTGCTAATCTCAAGGTCAACAGTTTGAAATGACCAGCAGTCCTGTAGGAGAAAGATGAGGCTTTCTGCTCCTGTAAGATTTACAACCTTGGAAACCATTTGCAGGGTGACTATGAGTTGGAACTAACTCCACGGCTTATGACCACCACCACCAAGGACTCAAGTCATGTTCTTTTTTAGTGTTCTATGGGTTTTGAGACAAAAAGAAGCGTGAAGAGGTAAGATCATGGCTGTAGGGTAGATGGGTTAAGGTTTTCCAATAAAATTGTTATAGAACAGCCTTGCTACATTTGACAGATGAACAGGTACATTTTCAAGATGGAAAAAATTCCTCAGTAAAATTTTCCTGGTCTTTTCCCCACCAATGCAGCTTTGCATTTTCTTCACACTTAATAACAAAACCCCATGACCATATTGTGTCCTTTGAGAAATCTATCAAGATGACTCCTTTGGAGTCAAAATACAGTTGCCTTAACCATCTGAGTGACCTCTCTGCCTTGAATTTCACTGGCCCAGCAGATCCCCTCCCTATAAACGACATCATGAAAAATAAAGAAAACATTGACGTTATCAAGGATTTCATTTTACTTGGATCCACAATCAATGCTTATGGAAACATCTGTCAGGAAACCAAATGTATTACGCTGGACAAATGTACTGTAGAATACCATTTTATGAAGCTATTGACCCTGATTATCATATTAGGTTAGACTTTATTGTTGTTATTAAGTGCCGTTGAGTTGGTTCCAACCCATAGTGACCCTGTATACGGTTTCCGAAGAGCCGCTGGTGAGCTTGACCTGCCGACCTTGCCATTCAAACCAACCTTGGAGTCCAGCGTATTAACCCACAGCACCACATTAGGACTCCTAGGTTAGATAAGTATTTCAAATTTACCTAGAAGGATCATGTAGACTAAGAGAAAGCATTCCTCTCCAACAGCACTTCTAAAGCCAGGTAAGAATTTCTAAGATAGCGTTCCTCATTCTTTTAACAGATATTTACTGTTTCTAGATATCAGAGATTTATAGAAGAGTAATACATGTCTTTAAATTCAAGAAACTGATAATCCTTTGGAGTGTATGGGGAAATCTTCATCTCCTAATTGCTGTTGTTATTAAGTGCTGTTGAGTTTGTTCCAACCCATAGTGATCCTGCATAGGGTTTCTGAGAAGGGGTTGGTGAGTGTGGATAGCTGACCTTGTGGTTCAAACTTTGCAGTCCAGTGCATTAACCCACAGCACCATACCAGCTCTCCTTGTCTCCTAATTAAGACCGAGAAAAAAGGAAGAATAGGAGGGAAGGAGAAAGGCCGGGATAGAGAAAGACATGGTACAGATATATGTTGCATATACCTCCACTTGTTGTTTTTGTGAAGTGCCGTCAAGTCACTTTCAACCCATCGCCACCCTGTATAGAATTTCCGAGGAGCAGCTGGTGAGCTTGAATCGCTGACCTTTAGACTCAAACAGCTTTGCAGTCTGGCTCATTAACCCACAGCGCCACACCAGGACTCGTGGTTTCCTTGAAAATTGACTCCAAATCATCAAATGTATTCATCTCCCATGTGAGAGATTTCCTGCTGATGACTGTGTCTAACATCAAGTCGATTACTAGCTTTGCAGAATTAGGAGTCACCTCTTCAACAAACAAATGTTTACTGCTTTTAATCTGTGCATTTTTTGTAGTACCACCTCTACCAAGAGCGTCAGTTTGATGTCCCTCAAAAGCCGGAGTTGGTCACTTTCACCACCACCTTTGGAAAGTTTGGCATTTTCACTTGCTTTGATATACTCTTCCATGACCCTGCCGTGACCTTGGTGAAAGATTTCGACGTAGACACCATACTGTTTCCCACAGCTTGGATGAATGTTTTACCCTTTTTGACAGCTATTGAGTTCCATTCAGCTTGGGCAATGGGAATGAGGGTTAATCTTCTTGCAGCCAATATACATCACGTCAGCCTAAATATGACAGGTAATTCATGACAGGGTGATGTTTGCAGCTTATATGAGGAAGCTTCAGAAAGTTCTTGGAACAATTGCATTACCTTTTAATTTAATTTCCCTTCGAACTTTTTAAAGCTCCTTCTGAATGCAGGGAAATGAATGTTTCTCCAATGACACGTCTTAATGTTTTGTTGCTTTTGTTGGGATTCCTAACTGCCATCTTCTTACCCTCCACCCTCAAAGCTAATGCTTGATTATAGCAGCAATAGTAGTGCTAAGAATTTCATGTGTATTATCTTCACAGCAACTCTATATGATGGATTTATACCAATTTTACAAAATATAAAACAGAATCACAAAGAATACAAATAACTTTCCATAGGCCAAATGGCAAAGCAGAGATGTGCTCTGAAACACAACATAAGATAGCTTCAAAAAGTTCATGGAAAAATTCCCTGATTTTTTCATCGCATTTTCTCATGAACTTTTTGAAACCCCTTTATATTGTAGCAAAGGATGTGTGTGGGGGGTATATTATGGAGCTGCTGCTGTGTAATAAATTACCACAAAAGTCAACGGCTGAACACAATCAACACTTTTCATGTCACAGATTCTGTCGGTCAGAAATTTGGGGTGGCATACTAGGTGGTAGTTCTGTTGTTGTTAAATGTTGTTGACTCATAGAGACCCTGTATAGGGTTTCCAAGGAGCGACTGGTGGCTTTGAACTGCTGAACTTGAGTTTATCCATCCAGTGCTTATCCTACAATACCACACCAGGAAAGTTGCAGACTAATGGAACCTGGGTCTATCGTCATCTGAAGGTTTGAACTGGAGCTGTAGGACTTGCTTCAAGAATGGCTCACCTATATTGCTATTGGCAAGAGTCCTCAGTTTCTTGACATTTGGGTCTTTCCATAGAGTTGTGTGGCGTATCCTCAGGACAGGGCAGCTAACTTCCTCAAGAGCAAGATTCTTTCTTGAATGAGGGAAGCCAGGTTGCTTAGTCACACACTGTTGTTGTCACCATGTTTTATTCATTGGCTATGAGTCACTAAGTCCAGCCCATACTCAAGGGTACAGGAATGAGATTTACTTTTTGAAAAGAGGAATGTTGAAGAATTTTTGGACATGTTTGAAAACCACCACAATGGGGTACAAGAGAGAATTTTACATTTTGTTCTCCCTACCTTTTGGTCGCTGAGTTTGAACTGACTTGATGGCACTGAACAACAGCAACAAACCTTGAAGGAACTCTGGAATGCAAAGATTTTTATATTTAGTTTAATTTTCCATAATGTTACTATATAGTTTTATTATTTTAAACATTATTTAAAATGAGACTATCAATTCTCTAGTTTAATCTCATCTAATAGAAAGTATGAGTCCTGGTGTGGTGCTGTGGGCTAATGAGCTAGACTGCACAGTCAGTTTGAACTGCAAGGTTTGTGGTTCAAGCTCACCAGTCACTCCTTGGAAACCCTCTAGATGGTCGCTATGGGTTGGAACCAACTTAAGTGACGGCACTTGACAACAACAACAACAATAGAAAGTAGTTAGATGTTCCATGAAGCTAAAAGCCTGTATGCTATCTCCTTGTGACTAAAATAGTTAACATGATCACATGCCCAATTCTGATGGGAAAACTGTGATTTTTTAAAGTCTTGTGTTCCTTCCACAGGGAGTGGTATCTATACACCACACTCTCCCAAAGCATATCATTATGATATGGAAACAACAGATGGAAAGATCCTCGTTTCAGAGATAGAGTCACGGCCCCGATTCTCTCCTGTATACCCACCAGCCATAAATTGGAATGCCTATGCCAAGGCCATCAAACCATTCCCAATACAGAAGAAAACTTTTGGGGGCTTGGTTTCCCGTGATGAGTTCAACTTCACAGAACTTTATGAAAGTGCGGGAAATCTTACAGTTTGTAAAAACAAGCTCTGTTGTCATCTAAGCTACCACATGTTAGGAAAAGAAGAGAATGAAGTCTACGTTCTAGGAGCTTTTACAGGACTTCATGGACGAAGGAAGAAAGAGTACTGGCAGGTAATCTCAGCTCAGGTGAAAGGATTTAGTTAGATGTTGTTGGATTCTAGGGTTAGGTTTTCGTATTTGTCCCAGCATACCAAGTACTTTTTTCTTGAAATGATTGCATGCACTGACATTTTTACACATGTACACACATGAACACACACAAAGCAGGGCTGAGCAGAAATGTGCTCTGAAACATAGTATTATACTAGCAAAACATGACAGAGTGCTATTGATCTGCTGCTGTGTAACAAATTACCGTAACAATTAGTGGCTTAAAACAAAACACACATACTATGGGATGAATTGCATGACATTTGTAACCATTGTTAATATAACAGGAATGCTTGCTTTGAGCAATTTAAAAAATAATAATAATCTAACCATGTGCTGAACAGGTCACCTTATCTAGCTTTACTGACGTGTCTGAATATAAACTATTTTATTTTAATTCTTGAAACAAAAAGTAAATAGGATGTCAGTTTTATCTTAGTTTTTCTTATAATCAGATATCTTAGTCTTCTTATTCCCGTCAAAGGAAAAGTTTTAAAACTATGAACTTTTTATATAGTATTGGCTATGAGTCTATATTTTCCTATAGTTTTTCTATAGTTACTTCTCCTAAAGAAAATGGTATGTTGATCTAAGAGAAAGAGAGAACAATGATATGCCAGATCACCTTTCAAAGAGTAGTCCAAATTTTAATCATCCATTTGATTCAGTTCTACTATTGACCAAAGACCTCCATTCCCTTGGACTCAATGCCAAACTAATGATTTCAGTCTAAACTGGCTTCTATTTCTCAATTCACTTATTATCCAAGATTTTTTTTCTCAAATCATTTGCCATTTTCAGTAAAGCTGATAATTATTTTTTTAAAAAAGAAAAGAAAACAGAACAAAAGCATGCTCCAAATCCCATTATCAAATGGCAAAAGCAAATAATTACCTTGCTATATTAAAAACTATGTCAACAGTCCTAGTACTAATAACATACTCAAAAGGCATTGCATTTTGCTTCCATCTGTCCCACATAGGTATGCACAATGCTGAAATGCAAAACTACAGATTTGACAACTTGTGGACAGCCGGTAGAAACTGCTTCTACAAGATTTGAAATGTTCTCCCTAAGCGGTACCTTTGAAACAGAGTATGTTTTTCCTGAAGTGTTACTTAGTAAAATCCATCTGTCACCTGGAAAATTTGAGGTAAGAGAATATTAAGAGTTTTTTTTTTTCCCCCTCCAGTTTGTGTTTTCTCTGAAACCAAGTAAAACAAATGATATACGGTATCTCTCTATTAGTTAACTTTTGCTGTGTAATAACCAACCTCAAAACTTAATGGTTTTAAAAACCATATGTTTAGCCAAGATAATTTTAGATTGGCAATTTAAATGGGGTGTAGATAGATAACGAAACACACTGAACTGACAGCCAGAAGGTTTGTGGTTAGAGCCCACCAGCTGCTCTGAGGAAAAAAGATGAGGCTTTCTCTCCCACAAAGATTTAAAAAGCCTCAGCAACCCTATGCAGGGTTGCTATGAGTTGGAACTGACCGGACCACACTTAACAACACAGCAGCAGGTAAGCTGTTCTGGTCTGGGGTGGGTTCAGTTGATCTTGACTAGGCTTGTTCATGCAACTGCCATCAGCTGGTGCCTTGGTTGGGCTGGTTACTTTGGGGGTAGCCTTGGGTGGGCTAGAATGATTAGAGCCACTTTCTCCAAGTGGTCATTTTCCTGCAAACCTAGGTTTATCACTTGCAAATGGAAAGATGTCAAGAGCACCAGGAGGGAAAACTACAATAGACACATTCTTTTTTTTTTTTGCCCCCAAGGTTTTTATTGTGGATTGAGTGAAAGTTTACAGAGCAGATCATCAGTTTTACATTCAACAAATCATACACCTTGTTTCATTATAATGATTATATCCCCCCTGTGTACCATCAGTTAACAGTATTTCTCTCTATTCACTTTAGCTTTTTTTTTTTTAAACACTCAGGCATGTATAATAATTTATACCACCAAAGGGCATATTCTGAAAATGTGCTTCCTGGCCACCATCTTACATTCTTTTCAAGTCTCTGTTTGCCCTGTGTTTTCAAATATCTCATGGACCAAAGCAAACTACATGTGGAACAATACAGATCTAAGAAGAGGGGTAAATAAATAAGGCAGATCTCTCTATAGGGAAAGATACAAAATTACATTGTAAAGTGACATGGAAACAAGAAAGCTGAGTGTCTGGGGTTATTTTTGAAGCTTGCAGAAAGTGATACTAAAGTGAGGCTACTTGGTTAGAAAAACATGGTAAGATATTTAAGATATTTAAAACCTTTGAACTTGAGCTTGAAGCTACATTTATTAAAGAATATTTGTTTATTTAAATTTTTCTTTGATCACATGTAGAGCCAAAGAGAACATCACATGTGTTTCATAAATGATAGTGGCAGTAAACAATTAATTAAAAAAAATTCAGCTGCTCTAAAATTATGATTAATAGTCTCTAAATTTACATGCTAGTAGACGCGTGCAACACATACACTGCTAGTTTAATCATTAATATCTTCTTTCAATTGTGACAAACAATAGCATGGGTCCAGCACCTAGGACAAAATATTTGCATGTTCTATAAATGAAATGTAGAAGTCAAGTTAATGTATCCATTGTATAGAGCAAGGGAGTCTTTAAACTTTAGATTACCTTCAATGGGAGAGGATGGAAAGGAAATCACTGGCTAGAAGATGATGGTGGTGTGTCATGGAGTCGGCCCTGACTCATAGAGGCTCTGTACAGTGTTTCCGAGGCTATGAATCTTTATGGGAGTAGAAAGTCTCATCTTTCTCCCTCGGAACTTCTGGTAGTTTCGAACTGCTGACCATGAGATTAGCAGCCCGACTCGTAACCACTACACTACCACAACTCCTTCTGGCTAGAAGATAGACATATTTTAACTTGGATGAAAGGAAAGGCAATATACAATAAGAGGCAGGTTGGCAGAAAATGATGGAGGCAGGGTACGCAAATATGTGGCACCAATCATTCCTCCCACAACGTACTATTCCACCAGGTTGAGTGATTCATTGAAATTGACGCACAGAACTTAAAGATAATACTAATAATTATGGGTTTTATTAGGGAAGTTAACAGATTACAATTTAGGGTGAAAAATGCTTAGGACAGTTGTTCAGACAGCTGCTGATAAATGCCTATAGGACATACCACTCCACCATAAGCCTGAGTCGGCTCGAGCTCCATGGATCAGCAAACCTAGCTCTCCCACCTAAATGGCTGGAGGTACCCTACTCTACAAGCAAGCTTTCAGCCCAAAGTCACTCAGCTACACTTGCTCTGTGGGCTGATGCGATAATTCAGATTTAGTGTCAACTTGATTGGGCCAGGATTCTCAGTGGTTTGGCAGTTGAGATGTAGCTAGCTCCATTGATGTGATTTGATGTGATAAACCAATAAGAGGATTGTTGTTGTTGTTAAGTGCTGTCAAGTTGGTTCCAACTCATAGTGACCCTGTATAGGGTTTCCAAGGAGCGCTTGGTGAGTTTGAGCTGCTGACCTTGGGGTTAGCGATCCAATGTGTATCCAACAGGACAGGGTGGGCCACACCATCCTTAATTGCATCACCATCCTGCTCTGAAGAAGATTCCCAAGGGTCTGGCATGCAACATCTATTATCTAAAAAAGATAAAATAAGAGAGATTTGAGAACGAAAAGAGGGACCTGCTACCACCAAGGAGTCCTGGTGTGTCCCTGTGGGTTAAAGTACTAGTCTGTAAGGTCAGTTTGAACCACAAGGTCAGTAGTTTAAAGTCACCAGCCGCTCCTTGGAAATCCTATACTGCGTCCCTATGAATCAGAACTGGCTCAACAGCACTTAACAACTTTAACAACTACCACCAAAAGGGAAAAACACACTCAGCATTTCTCAAGAGTAAGTCAAGAGGGAAGAATGTACTCAGAATTTCTCAAGAG
>NW_006408531.1:19894802-19914805 GCF_000296735.1 Chrysochloris asiatica
GTTATGAGTTGAAATTGCCTAGATTCAATGGAACTTAACCACAACTGTGCATCCTTTCTTCCCCCTGGTTTTACACTAAAAGTGTAGAGTGTTACTGACCATGCTAAAAGATGTTGAGGACACTTTGCTTTATCACCTTAGGTAAATCCTATGTACGAGGGTGAGTCAAAAATTATCTGCACTTTGGTTGTATTTAAATGTCCATCCATGTCCAAGCCTGATGACAACATTGAACATGCAAATGAAATGATTCTGTGAAATAGATGCATGACAGTGGATTGTGTGGTAAATTATTTGCAAATCAGCCATGGGTCTGCCTATGAAATAATCCACAACATACTTGGATTTTGAAAAGTTTGTGCAAGATGGGTACCAAACCAACTCACAAAAGCATTTGGACATCTGCAACCAAAATTTGGATCGATACTGGAAGAAAAGTAAAAGTTTCTTTAAAAAAAATCATTAGTGGTAATGAGACATGGATTTGTCACTATAATCCTGATATTAAATAGCAGAGTATAGAATGGAAATATCCTCAATTGCTGACCAAGAAAAAGTTCAAAAGTCAATAAGAAGCTGGAACATTGATGCTTGCAGTTTTCTGGGGTCTTCAAGGGCCAGTACTGGAACACTGTCAGGAGAAAAGTTCAATAATCAACAGTGCTCATTACAGTGAGATGCTTACTGAAAAGCTAAAGCATAAACTTTGGATTAGTCGCAGAGGACTGCTATCCAAGGGCTTTGTGATAGTGTGTGACAGTACACATATGCACACCTCTGCCCACACTGTTGACACTGCAAAATCTTCATTTTGAAGTGTTACAGCATCCTCCTTGTAGTCCTAGTCTTACTCCATCAGATTTGAACCTATTTGGTCCCCTGAAAGCATCCCTCTGAGGATGAAGATTCACCTCCAATGAAGAAGTGTAGACAGCAGGGCATTCGTATCACACAGCTCAGACTAAGACATTTTTTTAATAGGGGAATACAAAAGCTTGTTGACAGATGGACAAAATGTATTGAAAAGCAAGGAGATTATGTCAAAAAATGATGTATTTGTCTTTTCTAAAAGTTGATTAAAATAAATTCTACAGCCAGAGTGCAGATAATTTTTGACTCACCCTTGTATTATCAGAAGCACTCTCTAGCAGAGTCTAGATTTTGAAGCTGATTAATGACATAACCCCAGGTGAACTACTTAATCTCGAAATATTGTTGCTGTAAAATCAAGAGAACAACTTTCTCACTGATAGAGTTCAAATACAATCATGTATATGAAAGCACTTTGTGAATGGCAAAGTGTTTCATAAATATCGTGGTATCTTTTAGGTACCTTCTGTAAAAATTTACCTTGTTAACCAAAGTCTTCAGCAACTAGGAAAGAAAGAAAGAAAGAAAGAAACAAACAAAAACCCTCAGAAATTGGTCAAATGTATTAAATGTCTTGTAAGTACAGATCACCATGCAGACAGGCTGGAGGATTAAGAAGTCAAATCCAAATCCAGATCCATTAAGTACAAATTGCTGAGGGGGGACCTATATTTTTACATTGCGCTCCTGTGGTTTTCATTGCTAAGAACCATCAGTTTAAAGGAATCATCAAAAAGTTCAAATTATATTTAGTATGCTCTGTTTAAAAGGCAAGTAACTTTTATAGTGTATTTTATATTTTAAGAAAATTTCCAACAGGTGAAAATGTTAAATTCTAGCTAGCACCTGAAAAGCAATCACTGATCTTGACCAATTTCATGAAGGCCAAAATGGACACAATTTTTACTGTATTCAAGAAAAGTTCCCAGAAAATAAAAATAAAATATTTGTGTTTGTTTAGCTTATGTTAAGCTTTCACCCAATTATAATGTAAAATATAGCCCAGGTATTTTATTTTGTTCTTCTAGAGAACTCCTTACTAAACAAGGAATGATTTATGAATAATGAATAGCTAATGAACAATGAATGTTTAAAATTATATTTTGTTCATTTAATTACTAATAAACAGTGTAATTGATAACTTGTTAGTCATCTGTGTCTTTGTCTATATGTGATCACCACAATACCTGTCTTCTAAGATATTCATTTTCTTCCATTTATGAAGCTTATAAAGTATTTGGTATCTCAGTTTTCAAGTTCTCCATCCAAAGTGTCTTACCCACAGCTGCTAGAGCCATTTCTTTGTTCTATTTCTTGGAATACATTCCTGCTTTTCTTCCTTGTAGAGAATTCTCAGCAGCTTCAGGATAGATCCTTATCTTCCTCTTTGATTTGTTGTTATTGTTAAGTGCTGTTGAGGTAGTTCTGACTCACAGTGATCCTGTACAGGGTTTCCAAGGAACAGCTGGTGGGTTTGAACTGCTGACTTTGTAATTTTTAGTCCAGTGCTTATCCTGCAGTGCCACACCAAGAGTTGTTCTTAGGTATTGTTGTTGTTAGGTGCCATCGACTCAGTACTGACTCACAGTGATCCTATTCACAGCAGAATGAAACACTGCCAAGTCCTAGGCCAACCTCACAATTGTTGCTACGTCTGAGCCCATTGCTGCTGCCACTATGCACCTCCATCTCATTGGGGGTTATCCTCATTTTTCCGACCCTCTGCTTAACCAGTTAGGTGTTGTTAGGTGTCATTGAATCAGTTCCCACTCACAGTGACCCTCTGTACAACAGAATGGAAAACTCCTCAGTTATATGACATCATCACAATTGTTAATAGGGTTAATTCCATCATTGTAGCTACTCTGTCAATCCATCTTGTTGGAGTTCTTCCTTTTTTTCATTAACACTCTACTTTACCAGACATGATGTCCTTTTCCAAGGACTAGCCTCTTCTAATAACATGTCCACCTTAGTTAGAGCTTACTTTTCTCTCTACTGATCTTCAGCTCTTCTTAATGGTGTCAATTTTAACAATTCACTCTCTGAGGTAAAAAAAAAATCATGACTATTTGCTAATTTTCATGGTGTAAATATTTCCACCATGACCAACTTCAAGACTGGAAGTAACCACCCGTGACCCTGTATAGGATTTCCAAGGGGAGCTTGAACCACCAACCTCGCAGTTCAAACCAACTTTGCAGTCCAGCACATTAGCCCACAGTGCCATACCAGGACTGCAGGACTGTAGGACTGGTTATATAATAAAGTTGCTAGGTATTGAGGCAATTCGATGGCAAATAACAACCTGATTATTTTGTATACATTTGGGTTCAGCAAATTCTTGCTAATGATGGTTTTTTCATTAAGGATACATTTGATTATTGAAACCCAAATCTTGGACTATCTAGAATTACTGAGTCTTTTTGTTGTTTGTTCTTGTTAAGTGCCTTCGAGTCGGTTCCAATGACCCGGCATGGGGTTTCCAAGGAGCGGCTGGTGAGCTTGAACCACCGACCTTGGAGTTCAAACAACTTTGCAGTCCAGCTTGCATATGAAATAGTGGTTTGCTTCCTGTCCTGTCTAGTCCTCCTTCCTCAAGAAAGAATTTCTAGACTGAAAATTATATCTAGGATGGTTTCAAAGTCATTAGTCTGTTTATAATGTTTATTTTAATAACGCTGACAGAACTTTCCCTACTTTTTCTTTTCTTTAGGTACTAAAAGATGGACGTCTGGTAAACAAGAACGGGATATCTGGGTCTGTCCTAACAGTGTCACTGTTTGGGAGACAGTACACAAAGGACTACTCCAACTCAGGAAGGGCCAATCATTCAGCAATAAGTTACTTACTAATAACTACATTATTAATCATTACAGCTCTGCAAAATATTGAGTTGGCATAAGAAATCTTTTTACCACATTTGTCTTGATATCTTGTCTTTCACTTAATATGTCAATTGGTATCACAATTATTATGAAACTTTGAAGGACTAGATGTAGTGTGAACCAATAATTCCTGAATATTTTTATACTTCTAATTAAGGATTATATTAAGGATAGTAGTGTTTTTGACCACTGTGAAATGTTACAGGCTGATAAGGAAAAGAACAGAGATGTTTGGGTTAGGGGTCAGGCAAATGTAAGTCAAACCATAGCTTCAACCATGTGGGTTCATTATATACAAAGTCGTGTGTATGAGAAGGTACAGAAAGAAGAGTTTTTGGTAGTGTTTCCTGGGAATTGTAAACATAGCTGTGTCTTCTGGAGAGAACAGCAGTGCTTAGAATTGAGAAGGTCATCATTGAATTCCATTTGACATTAAAGACAGCTTGAACTCACCTAGCTTTTTGTGCTAATAAGGGGGCATTTTCTTTCCAATCAGGTAACAAAGTGGATATATTCTGAGCAGAGAAAGTTGAGCTGTGCTAGAGGTACTAGAAGGAATGCCAGCTAATGTAGCAATTCATATCAACAGAAACGTGGCCTAGGTATTCATAGCCCTAAAGTGTCCCATTTAAAGACTGTCTGTCATATAATAGCGACAAATACCACAACATAAAGACAGTGAAGGTTAATGGTAATATTGTTTTCAGTATTGAGCAATCTGCTTCTATTTTTCTTTTCAAAATACATATATACTATGCTACTGTGCCACTGTAGAAGTCCTGGTGTGGCGCTGCTGGGCTAATGCGTCAGACTGCAAAGTCATTTGAACTGCAAGGTTGGTTGGTGGTTTAGGCTTACCAGCTGCCCCTTGGAAGCCCTATACAGGGTCGCTATGGGTCAGAATTGACTCAATGGCACTTAACAACAACAACTGTGCCACTGTAGGATAAGCACTAAATTGCTAACCCCTAGGTCAGCAGTCCAAACCCAAGAGCCACCCTCAAAAACCCTACATAGGGTTGCTATGAGTGAGAACCAACTTAACAACAACAACTTTAAGTGTAATAGTGAATTTGTTTTCAATCACTGCCCTCAGATTCTTTCAAAAATCAAAGAAATGCCTATGAATTTTCCAATTTTGTTTTTCTATATGTGGCACTGTGAGTTAATGGGCTGTACAACAAAGTTGATTTGAAACGCAAGGTCAGTGTTTCAAGCTCACCAGCTGCTCCTGAGAAACCCTATAAAGGGTCTCTATGGGTCGGAACCGATTCAATGGCCCTTAACAACAACAATATGTCCAAAATAATTTTACATGGAAACTTTTCTTTAAAAATCCACTGTGGAACCAGTGGAGTCCTGGTGTGGTATTATAGAAGAAGCATTGAACCGCTAATGGACCAGCTGTTCAAACCCACCAAATGCTTCTTGGAAACCCTTACAGGGTCTTATGTGTCAGAACCAACTTGATGGCACTAAACAACAGCAGCAACAAAAACAGAGCACTGAATGTTGTTGTTGTTGTTGTTAAGTGCTGTCAAGTTAGTGCTGACCCATAGCGACCCTGTATAGGGTTTCCAAGGAGCAGCTGGTGAGCTTGCTCCGGCGACCCTGTGATTCAAAATAACTTTGCAGTCCAGCTCCTTATCCCACAGCACCACATGAGGATGTATTGTTGTAAATCTCCTCCTCATGGATGTAATTTACTTATCATGTTAAAATGAGCCAAGAAATTAAGACTATTTTTCTAATCAAGTGCTTAGCATTAAGAGAAAGGAATGGAGGATAAACTACTTAGAGTATTGAACTTTGGAAAATGTTATGTTTCACCTCGGAACATCAAAGATGTTAATTTTAAGAGTGATGAATTTTTTGAAGCATGTGCATATATAGGATGGCTTTAAAAAATGCATGGAAATATGGAATTTGTGCACATACTTTTTTTCTTTTTAAACACTACATTCTGATATATTTAATGACAACTTTCAGTTAGCCTGTAAGTAGTGGATGTGGCCTTTGCTTCAACTCTTTTTGTCAGTAAATGAAGAACACAAGCCACATAAGTTTATACATAACCAAGTTTCGATCTTTGGGTTTCGCAGCAACTGAAGATAATTAGAAACAATATTTGTTTCTGAAGATAATTCGAAACAACACAAGGAGCACTCCACTTATGAAATACAAATCATTTATATATATCTTACTTGCTTAGATTTGGAGGTGTAACTGCTCACAAAAGGATTCATAGATTTTTAAAATTTTTATTGTTAAGCTATAACATACAGGGTTTAATACAACAAAACAATTGAATCAAATGAAAAGTAATAAACTGAACAATAAACACTCAAAACAAAATCTTTTCCATTAGAAACGTGTTACGATGAGTACCGGGTTTTGTTACCATCTTTCTGCAATTTTCTTATGTGTTACTAGCCTACCTACACCATGGTTTCTGTAATCATGCAGATGTGAATGGGAGTTTGAATGATTAAATAAATGAAACGTCCGTGTACTGCATGGAATCATTTCACAAGGCAGCCAAACTGGGTTTAGAGAACGAAATTATTCAAGAAATTCACCACGTATTTAAGTTCATTTTAGAATCCATGAATCTTAAGCTGCTCCTCCTCACACACACAAAAAAACAAAACAAAGAAAAGGGAAGTATCAATATAAGTCTGAAGAAGATGTATTGTAAAGTTGGTTGCATCACAATGTTTTAACGCAACTTCTTGTGGTTTTCACTCACATTTTATTTTATCCAGCTTTACTCAAACAGTGTGATGCTCTTTAGTTTAAGGAAACGCACCTAAGAGGAGCCCTTGTTAGTTTCTAAAGATTCCATTGTAAGAGTGCAGTTTCTATCCATTTTTCCCACTTATCTTTAAGTTTCCTTTTAGTTCTTTTTTTTTTTAATTTTTTATTGTGAATTCAGTTAAAGTTTACAGGGCAGATTATCAGTTTTACATTCAACAAATCATATACTTTGTTTCATTACAAAGATTATAATCCCCTCCATGTACCATCAGTTAACAGTATTTCTCTCTATTCATTTTAACTTTTTCTTTTTAACACTCAGGCATATATAATAATTGACACCACCAAAGGGTACATTCTGAGAGTCTGCTTCCTGGCCTCCAGCTCTCAGTTCCTCTCTTTCCATGAGTCTAGAGTTCTCAGCTACTTTATCTCTCCATGACCCCATCTCTGCATCCATCTCTGGTGTTGCTGTTTCTCTGGATTAGGTCCCACATTCTGTTTGTGTTCTTCTCCCTTGATGGTCCTAGGATCCTCTGTTTCTGTACTGTAAGATTAACAACTCCCCCCATTTTTGTTACAAAACTTCTACCTTTACAATTATGACAGTCGCAATTAGTCATGATAACAATTACTATTGAATCATAAGAATCTTATCCCCATCTCTTTTTACCAGACCCATCTAGACAAGATGAAAACTATTCAGTGGGAACTCTATTGTTCCCCACACATTCTTAAACTGAAGTCCTCTTGAAAGCTTGTACGCCAGTCACTTCATGCCTTTATTGCTCCCTCATTTTAGGTAGCCAATGTCTACGTTGCCCATCCCTATTCACCCTGTATACAGAGAGGATAGCATTGATACTTGATGTGAAGAGTCCTTCCCTCTCTGTTGGTATTTTGAGCTACTACCTCCATGAGTATAGGTCAAGTACATCAACTTGTAGCAATTTACCCTTGTTTCCTTTATCAAAAATTATGGGGTTTTTTTTTTGTTGTTGTTGTTGTTGTTATCTTGTTCTAGTCGAGTTCTGATTATCAAGCCATCGAGGCTAGGTCAAATGGGTATTATCTGCAAGTTTGGATGTTCTTGTGCTTCTCTCCTCACTTCATATCAGCTGGATGTTTCACTCTCAGCTCTAGCCTTCTATAGCTATGTCCTTGTCCATGGGCTCAGGTATCCCCAGGTCTCACCACACTTTGGACCAACCAGCCCTTCCTCTTCTCTCTCTCATCTTCAGGTCAATGGGAGTCTATGGAACATAGTTGAACTCAGCCCATTTCTTCATTGCTGCCTTTCCCCCTCTTCCACTCACCAGTAGACCAATGTGGTCACCAGCAAGCTTGCATACCTGCTCATACGTTCCCTTTGAGTTTCAGTCTTAGAGAGGGGTTTGTCCTAAAGGGACTTGATTGCTTGCCTTGATGGCTTCCTGGCGAACAACTTGCTTATTCTTATAGTAGCCAACCCCCCTTTAGTTCTTGAGTTCCATGTAGCAAACAAAACTCTGGTGTTTTTGTTTGGCTTTCAATAGGCTTTGATAAAGAAAAATGGTTGTTTACATATCTTCTAAAATTAGAAGTGTACATTTGGTAAATCAGTGGTTACTTATTGAACAAAAAAGCCTGGAGATTAAAGCAGATTATATAAGATTTGATGATTGCAAAAGACTTGTTCACAGACAATTTTATGTGGATGCTTTACATGGTTATCAATTATAGGACAGGATTTTATTTTTATGAATGTCTTTTCAATATTTTTGTTACTGTTTTCCTCATCCAGCTTGACATAAAAAATAGGTTTAGGTAGTTTGGTGTTTCATTTCATCTTATTCACCTGCATTATAGGCTTTCCTTTATATGGCATGTCTGGTTTACACATGGAGTCCTGGGTGGCACGATAGGATGAGCATAAGAAATCAAGAGTGATTTGAACTGCAAGGTGGGCAGTTCAAACTCACCAGCTGTTCCTTGGAAACCCTATACAAGATGATCATGAGTCAGAACCAACTCAACAGCACGTAACAACAACAAGGTTACATGTAAGATTCCATTTGTTAGAACTGAATTAGAAAAGGCAGAAATCTAAGGATTAATAAAAATCTAGAGGAAAATAATATATTTGTTACTCTTGAACTATCTATTTATAAGGAATGTTGTTGTTGTTGTTGTTGTTATGTGCCGTGGAGTCGGTTCTGACTCACAGCGACCCTGTACAGGGTTTCTGAGGCTGTAAATCTTTACGGGAGCAGAAAGCCTCATCTTTCTCCTGTGGAACAGCTGGTAGTTTCGAACTGCTGACCTTGTGGCTCGCAGCCCGATTCATAACCACTACGCTACCAGAGCTTCTTACAAGGAATATAAGCCCTAATTTATTATTTATTTTAAATTTTACAAGGGTTAGTATTTGAACCTAGTCCAATTATCTCAAAACCCTGGCACTTACAAAAGATACAATGCAATGCAAAACAGCCACCTTTATTCTCCTGTGGAAACTTACATTCTTCACTGTGATAAAAATCATCACATTTCATATAGTTACTACTGTGCTGAACTCCTTAAGGATACAAATAATGTTTATTCATATATGGTGTAGTCTTAATGAGGAACATAGTGATTGTAGTAATGATACTGAATGAACTGAACAATTACTAAAAATATGAAGAAATAAGCAGTGCATATAATGGATGTCTAGGAATCCTGGTGTGGCCTTGTGGGTTAATGTACTGGAGTGCAAAGTCAGTTTGAACCACAAGGTAGGCTGTTCAGACTCACCAGTTGCTCCTTGGAAACACTATAAAGAGTCACTATGGATCAGAACTGACTCGATGGCTTTTAACAACAACAACAGAATGGGTGTCTACTCTATATTTGGAGCATGATAGTTCTATATATCTTAATGGATGAAATAAAAATGTCTTTCACTGAAGAAACCAGACCCCCAAGGTGACCATTTATGAATTTAAAATTGAGATATATTTAATATTATCATTGAACTAGTGATAGCATTGTTAGTTTAAGATGCTATTTATTCAATTGCTTATAAACATTTTTCATGTAAGATAAATAATATAAATAGAATGCTGACTATATGAAAATGCAAGTAGATATGGGGCCTTGGGTGGAATCCTGAGCCCCACTCGGAACCTTTTACATACAGACGAACACAGAACAGCTAGAGGAGTAGAAGATATTTCTTGAAAGAAAGACCAGCAGAAAAAAAGTAGACTGTTTGACTGTTAGAATATCAAGCAATCTGTTTGTCTTGGAGCCAACAAGGCAAGAAAAGTCAGTCCACTGGAGTAAACCCCCTTCTAAGACTGAAGCTCAAAGGGAACACACAAGCAGTCATGTATGCTCACTGGTGACCATCCTGGTCTACTTATGAGTGGAAGTGCAGCAATGAAGACATGAGCTGAGTTTGGCCATGTTCCATAGACCAACGTTGACCGTGAGATGAAAGCAAGCAGAGGAAGGGCTGGCTGGTATGAAGTTTAGGGAAGCATATGAACTCCCGAGCCCATGGACAGTGACCTCGCCACTGGGGCCTAGAGCTGAAAGTGAAGTGGCCAGCTAGTATGAAGTGGGGAGAGGTGTGCAAGAATGCCCTAACTTGCAGATAGTACCCATTTGACCTAGCCTTGAACGGCTAGCTGACCTGAATTCAATCAGGTAAAGAAGTTTGATACAGAGAGCAAACATAAATTGTTACAACTTGATGAATTGGACCTTTGCATATAGATGTAGTTCTTCAAAATTCCAACTGAAAGAGAAGGACTCTTCATATCAAGGATCAAGCTTGCCTTGATCTGGGTTGAGAGGGACAGGCCACTGTGACTTAGGCTATCAAAAATGGGAGGCTATAAAAGCTCAATGTGGCTGGCTTACAAGCTTTCATTAGTGTGCTTAGCTTCAGAACGAGGTGGGTAAGGTACACTCCCTGCTATATAGTTTTCCTCTTTTCCAGATGGATCTGGCTAAAGGGTATGGTTATGATTCAGTTGTGAGTAATTGTTATCAGGACTAAGTGTTATTGTCACAACTGTAAATGTGGAAGATGTATAACTAAAAGACGGTTGTAGTTAATTTTTCATTTCACGAACAGAGGACCCTAGGACAAGCAAGAGGGAAGAGTATGAGTGGAGTGTGGGATCCTACCCAGAAAAGTGGCAACAGCAGAGACAGTGGCAGAGGCGATGGCATAGAGAGATAGAGCAGCTGAGGACTCTAGGCCCATGGACTGGGAAAGGCTGTGTGCCTGCAGTCAAGAGGCTGGCTTGCAATATGTGCTCTTTAGACATTTAAACAAATATCTAGTTTCTGTGTTGTATGTGTCAAAAGAAAGAAAGAAGGAAAGAGAGAAAGAAAGAGAGAGAGAGAGAGAGAAAGAAAGAAAGAAAGAAAGAAAGAAAGAAGGAAAGAGAGAAAGAAAGAAAGAAGTAGAGGTAAATACTGTTGATTGATGGAGGGAATTGTAGACATTGCAATGAAACAAAATATAATGTATTGAATATAAAACTGATGATTTACCCTGTAAACTTTCATTCAATTCACAATAAAAACTTTAAAAAAAGAAAGAAAATACAAGTAGTGAAAGCTTAAAAGAAAATACAGGTAGGAAGCATATAGTTGGAAGACAAATGTGTGCCTTATTCAAAAGTCCTAACTCTTGCCTCAAAGCTAGAAATCAATTTATCAGATAGCACCTCACTGATTTGAAAGTGATCTATTTCATGAGAAAACATGGTAAGAAATTATTTGGAAGGTTGAAAGGTTTAAGTAAGAGTGAACCATTTCTTTGTATAAGTGGAACAGATGTCAGGAAACCGAAGTTCTTAAGAAATAATGCAAGTTCTGCTTTTATTGTGATTTTAAATATCTTGCTTCTTCCAGAAAAATAAAGCCAAAATGTTCAAGGAAATGAGATACTATAAAGTAGGCTTTGTTATGCTCAAAACTGTTACACTGTCATGTAGTAAACATCGGCTATTTCCCTCTGCCCAGTATCAATTCTCTTCTTTTTCTTAAACAAACCCATTGCATGTAGTTTGGTTGGTGTTGATATACTAACCAGGTCTTGCTAACTGCAGACTAGACCTATTGGGCAAAGGTTCATTCAGGATTGAACAACAGACTGAAGCCACTCCAGTGAGAATCCTCCTAGGACTTTTGATATTGGAAAAGGGACAATCCCTTCTTCTGTGATCAAAGACACAAGGAACATGCAAATCCGGACTCCGAGGGATCATCTTTGCTGTCAACTGGAAAGAATCTGTCCAAGGAGGAAGACAAAGGAAAGATGGATCTGAGAATTCTGAAGACCTCATTTAGGCACCTGGATCCAGTCAACTGAAAATAGTATTCTATCAGAATTTCAACTTAAGTGAGCCAAGAAGTATCTCTTCCCCCACCCCAAACTGTTCAAAGTCAGATAATCACCACTTGTCACAATGTACTCGCTCATTTTTGTTGTCTTCTACCCAAATTCTAGAGTCCTGGTGGGGTGCCATAGGATAAGCACAATACATCTTTGGGTCCACAAGGTAGGCAGTTCAAACCCACAAGCCGCTTCTTAGAAAGCCTACACAGGGTCGCTATGAGTTGGAACCAACTAGACGGCACTTACCACCACCACCACCTAAGTCTATATAGTGTTTTTTCACAAGCACCTTTAAATGCAAAGGATCTGTGTACTTCTTTTTTAGGAGACTTGGTACTATTCTGCTGCCAGGCTTGGGACATACTAGTACTAGTCTACTATGACTCATGGCAGCCCCATGTGTGTCAGGCTAGATCTGTGCTCTATATCATTTTCAATGACTCCTTTGTCTGAAGTAGCTCACCAGGCGTTTCTGCAGAATTTCCTCTGGGTGGACCTAAACCTCCAACCTTTTGGTGAGCAGTCAGGCATATCAAATGTTTGTACTCCTCAGGGACTTGTTTGGAACCTCAAAACACAGAGTGGGTGGAAGCCTAAAGAACGAGACTGTCTAGGTCTTAGAAATCTCATAAGACCTGTGGAGTTCCCTTGTGAAACATCCACTTATTCAGAAACGCATATTCCAAGTTATATTAAAATTTGTTTTAAAAAATATATAGGATAGCATAACAATCACCCATGTGCCCGCTGGCCACTTTATGAAGGGAATAGAAGCATCTTACTTAGCCCTTCTGATGGTGTTCCTCACATGGACCTTCCTCTTCCTCCTCAGGAAGTCATATAAAGGATTTTCATACATCCTTCTCATGACTAAGTATTTTGTTACCTAAGTATGTATCCACTTAATACTTTTGTTTTTTTTTTAAGGCCTAAAATGTCAAGTGTTGTGTTGGTATCTCTGAGCTCCACAGAGCCTCAAAGGTTTTCCATGAACTTCGCTGCTTTATTGACATAGGTTCCTCACTCAGCTGGAAGGGTTCCCACCTGGCTAGGTCTGTGAAGTCCTTCAGGAAGCTTCCACCCTTTCTCTCTGTTCACAAACACTAGGAGTGGCAACTGCTTCCTGCTATGTTATCCAAGTGTTCCTTGTCTGCCTGTTTGACTATTTAACCAAATTTTGATATTAAATTCAATTAAATTAACAGTTGTGGGTTCTGTTTTCTTAAACACTGGATATATAACAGCATTCATTTTTCCATAGTGATGCGTATGGTAAGCAGACCAGGCCTACAACACTGAAATCTTAGTTAAATCTGATGATGGAATAACAAACAAATGTGGAAACATCCAACTGTGGTGTTAGTGTGAAGCCAGGTGTGTTGTCTGCTCTCTCCCTGGGCCTGTCAGTACAAGGGCAGCAGGCTCATGGATGGCATTTTTTGACTTGACACGTTCTTCACTCTGTGAGGGCTGCTTAGACCATGAACTTTGGGTGAATCACTGTGAGAACTCAGGCATATGGCCACTTAGTCTAATCCTCAATAACAAACTGAACCAAGAAACAAAACCATTCGCTGACTGAACATTATTTTCAGCAATGCTTGAACCTCGACCTGCTTTTCTGGTTTGGCCCAGATCATTAAACATGTACATTTACCACATTTCAGGCTGTATTATTATTATTTGCCATTACAAATAATGTTTTCCTGAACACCCTATACATGTCTCTAGGGTATATATTAAGAAATCAGACAATTATTTGGATGTTTATCTCTTGTGAAGTTAGAGAAGGTGAAACACCCTCTAACTCAGAACAGAAAGGTAAAAGGACACCGAATGGAGAACGGCTGTAATTATCTACCTATATTTGATATAAAGTATGGTGCTGGTGGTGAGTACATGCCATGAAGTTGGATTCAGTGTATAGCTACCCTGTAGAGAGTTTGTTGTTGTTGTGAAGTGCTATTGAATTGGTTCCGGCCCATAATGACCCTGTATGAGGTTTCTGAGGAACAACCGACCTTGCAGTTCAAACACTTTTGTAGTCTGGCACATTAACCCAGAGCGCCACACCAGAACTCTTTATACAATTTAGCATTCTCTAAAATTCTACAGAAGA
This sequence comes from Chrysochloris asiatica, assembly GCF_000296735.1. Classification (NCBI taxonomy): domain Eukaryota; kingdom Metazoa; phylum Chordata; class Mammalia; order Afrosoricida; family Chrysochloridae; genus Chrysochloris; species Chrysochloris asiatica. The sequence goes on from NW_006408531.1 coordinate 19,908,817, forward strand.
ACCTGAGAATTGTCATGCGGCCCTTGTCCTTCAGGATGATTCATATACAAACAAGGAAGCAATTTAGAACACTTTTGGTAGCTCCTGAAATCTGTCATGTATAAGAGAGATTGAAATTACAGTTTAAAATTATATAAAATAGAAAGCACATAGTACGTTTGCATAAGAAAGGATGTTGTAAAAATTAGCGATCTTTTGGTCATGGAAGAGACTGAAATGCCAAGTAGTGAACTACTCAGCCATTCAACATTCATTCATTGAGTATGGAGTTCCCACCACATGTCAGACCTGTTCTGAGATGAGGGCTTTAGCAGTGAATAGGATTCTTCCCCTGTCTGCCCTGGCACACACCCATGAATGCAACCAAGAAGCTGACTGGACACAGAGATTCCACCAAGATACCTTTTAGTATAAGTATTAAGGAAGCAAGACCTAAAGAATTAAATACCATGATAATATTAAAATTAAAGATCCAGAAAGCAGCAAGCAGTGAAGGACATTCAACAACACAATAAAAATGTTCTGTGAAAGTTTAGGAGTATTATTTAGGATTTGAGTGGGTTGGACTCAATGAAAAGCTGAAGCCTCAGGGAGAAATGTTAGAGTGGTGGATGGAATGTTCAGGGGACAAGAAATGATTTGGTATCCATGGAATAATGAGTTAACCTAGGTAAGATGTAGAAATGAATCCAGAGCAACATGTGTAGTTCAGGTTGTAGAAAAACTTGAACAATGTAAGCATTTGAGACAATCATGCATTACCTTCATGAGTTTTGCATAATTGACCTGTTGTTGTTGTTGTTGTTGTTGTTAAGTGCCGTCGAGTCGGTTTCGACCCATAGCGACCCTGAATAGGGTTTCCGAGGCTGTAAATCTTTACGGGAGCAGATCGCCTCATCTTTCTCCCGCGGAGCAGCTGGTAGTTTCGAACTGCTGACCTTCCGGTTCGCAGCCCGATTCGTAACCACTACGCTACCAGAGTACCGACTCATAGTGACACCATGCACAGCAGAACGAAACACTGCCCGATCTTGGGCCAACCTCATAATTGTTGCCATGCTTGAGCCCATTGATGCTTCCACTTTGCCAATCCATCTCGCTGGTGGTCTTCCTCTTTTTCTCTGACCCTCCACCTTACTAAACATGATATCGTTCTCCAGCGACTAGTCCCTCCTGACAATATATATGAGAGACAAAGTTTGGCCATTCTGGCCTCAAAGCAGCACTCTGGCTGCACTTTTTCCAACACAGAGCAGTTGGTTTTTTTTGCCAAACCCATGGTACTTTCTCCTCCAACACCATAACTCAAAAACATCAATTCTTCTATGGTCTTCTTTATTCATTGTCCAGCTTTCACATGCATATGAGGTTATTGAAAATACCATGGCTTGGGTCAGACGCAACTTAGGCTTCAAGCTTACATAACACTTTAAAAAGGTCTTGTGCAGCAGATTTGCCTAATGCAATATGTTGTTTGATTTCTTGACTTCTACTTCCGTGTTGATGGTTGATCCAAGAAGAATGAAGTCTTTGACAAAAATGTTGTCTATTGGTCCAGTGGTGAGGATTTTTGTTTTCTTTACAATGAGACGCAATCATAGCATACTTTTAAGATCGATTAGCATCTTCTATATTTCCTCATTCTAAATGCTACTAAAAATGAATTTGATGAGACGGTTATAAATGTTTCTAATAAATATAACAGCTAATTGTAGTTAAGTACGCTTAAGTTGGTTCTGACTTATAACAATCCTGTATAGGATTTCCAAGGAGCAGCTGATGGGTTTGAACCACTAAGCTTTAGGTTACCAATACAATGTTTATCCTACAAAGCGACACCAGGACTCTGACAGCTAATCTCTAGCTATTAAAATAAAGTGTTTGTATGTTTATCTTGCAAAATATATAGCATGTTTACTGCTTGTGAGACATGGAATATTTCTATTTTATGAGCTCTGTTATAGCGGGGGCTTGCTTTCCAATGTGTTCTATGTCTATAACAGCTACATGCATAATATTCCCTAGATCATAAATTCTTAATACACTATTGCTCATGAACAGTCTAATATTCACCTGATTAATAGAAATATGGACTGATCAGGAAAATGACCTTTTATCAAAAGAAGAGTTGTTCAACTGTCGATGTGTTTTGGACTGGAGTGGACTCATCTGGCTGACTCATGAATTCCACTCTGAGAGTTGAGGCGACCTCTGAGCAATGTCAACAACAACACTGTCCACTTGAGTCAACTCATTTATGTACTCTGCCTGTCAGTTTTCTTGCATAACATCTGTTCTGAATGCTGCATTGTGTAATGTCTTCATGAGAAAATATAAAGAGCTGGCAGCTGGGGGTGCTTTAATATAAAAATTTCCCAGTGATGCAATAATACGAGTTGGAGTTTGTTTGTTTTTTAAAGATCACTAAGTTTTAGCTATGACCAGATTACATTTTCCAAAATATGTGGTATTTTCTGTCCTCATTGTCCTGAGTGCTGATGCACTAGACACTTTTATTGCTGCGGTGTATGAGCATGCTGTTATATTACCAGTGAGAACGGAAACTCCTGTATCAAAAGAAGATGCTTTGCTCCTAATGAACAAGAACATTGATGTTTTGGAGAAAGCAGTAAAGCTACCAGCTAAGCTGGTAATGCCCTCTCCATACTGGCTGGGATATAGTAAGATCAGAACTTGGAATGTATTTGGAATTTATGAGAAACTTGTTTGCACCTATTTGTTTTGAGCAGGGTGCCCATATCATTGTGACTCCAGAAGATAGAATTTATGGCTGGGTTTTCACCAGGAAGACTATTTACCCTTACCTGGAGGATATCCCAAACCCTGAAGTGAACTGGATTCCATGTAGGGAGCCCCAAAGGTAATGCTATTGTCTTTTTTAAAAAAAGTTTCTATTGTGAACTGAGTGATAGTTTACATGGGGGAACATCAGTTCGTTTCATTGCAATGGTTACAATCCCCTGCATGCTTCATCATTCAACAGTATTTGCTTCTAGTCCCTCTGTTTTTTGTTTTTGTTTTGGATGTGCACCAAAACACTCAGGAATCATTCAAAGAGCCAAAAGGGCACACCCTGCCCCTGCCCCTCAGTCGCCAGCACACATCCCCTCTCCCTCCACACATCTAGAATCCTCAGCTCCTTCATTTCTTCATGTTGCTATTGCCTTTTGATGTTGGAAAAAAATGAAAGTTACACTATTGCAAAAATACCAATAGCAAATGCACAAACCCTGACAAGTAATCTGTTTGATAAGTAATTAATCTAGTTTGTGTCATTGGACTTAGAACTTTCTAATGCATGTCTCCTGTTTGCTAATGTCTTGAGATGGTGATGCTTGATTGCTGATTTGTAGCTTATTTGTAAAGCTATTTATAAGTTTCTCACTTTGTTGAAATCCAATTAAACCAATTGATTATAAAAATGGTGTATTTGGAGACTGTTCTTTAAGAAATAAGTAGCAAGGTGTTCCATCCATGAACAATTGCTTCCTTTGTATAAATGATGAGGTTATCTGGCACTGGAAGGTAAGTACTGGATGACAAGGTTGGTTCGCACTGCAAGGTGGGCAGCTCAAACCCACCAGCCGCACCTCAGAAACCCTATGCAGGGTTGTTATGAGTCAGAACTGACTCGATGGCACTTAACAACAAAAATAATTGCTTCCAAATGGCTCTGATAGCACTGCTATTTACAATATAATCAGTATGTTGTTGCTAAGTGTCATCGAGTCAGTTCAAACTCATAGCAAACCAGGAGAAGTTGGTGGGTTTGAACATTAATATTGAAGCACTGAGGTTAACAGTCCAGTGCTTATCCTACAGCATCACACCAGGACTAAAATCAATATGTTGTTGTTGATAAACGTGCCATCGAGTCTCATAGTGTTTCCAAGGAGTGGCTGGAAATTGTATAGTGGTGGTGGTGGTTGTGTGCCATGGAGTCAGTTCTGACTCATAGCGACCATCTATAGGATTTCTGAGGCTGTGAATCTTCATGGGAGTAGAAAGCCTTATCTTTCTCCTGAGGAGTGACTGGTAGATTCGCACTGCTGACCTTGTGATTAGCAGTTAAGCTTATAATCCATTAAAATCAGGGCTCCTTGGAAATTATAGAGGACTTGACAAAGGAAGAGTTGAGACCTCCTAGCTGAATGATGTGGGACATGCAGCCTAAGAGACACCCCTGTTTCTTTATCTGTAGACAGTTCTCTGACTTCTTTATGGGGTAATGAAGATTGTCAAATGAAGTTAGCATTCATGGAAGTGGGTGCTGTAGGGCTCTCATGGAAGTGGGTGCTGTAGGGCTCTCATGGAAGTGGGTGCTGTAGGGCTCTCATGGAAGTGGGTGCTGTAGGGCTCTCTGTAGTGTTGTGTTTGCTGTCATTATTAACTAGGTCTGACTTATTTTTTTATTATTTATTTTTTTGGCAACTGGAAGTTTTTAGCGATTATTAATAGCAATAGTTTCAGCATATCTTTTAAAAAGAAACCTAATAATAAATAAAAAAGATTTATGAAATAAGTAATTTTAAGTATAGTTTTTTGTTTTTGTTTTACTTCAAAAATAGTTCATATTACTACAAGAACAAGCAAGTTGCTCACCCAGGAGACATCAAGGTCCCATTAGGGAAAACCCCCTTCCAAGACTAAGACTCATTGGGAATACATGAGCAGACATATGCTCTGTTGACCACGTTGGTCACTGATAAGGGGAAGTGAGGGAAAAACAGCAATGAAGCTGCAAGCTAAGCCCTACCACGTTTAATAGACTCCTGTGAACCCGGGTGGAGACCTGGTTGGCCAGCAGTGTGGCAAGACCTGGGGACTCCTGGGCCTAGAGTCAGTGACATAGCCACAGAGGACTAGAGTGGAGAGTGAAGCATCCAGCTGATAAGAAGTGAGGGCATATACACAAGACACCCACACTTGTGGATAATACCCACTTGACCTGGCTTCGATGACTGGATGATCAGAGCTCAACTAGAAGAAGAAAGAAGAGGAAAAAAAAGAGTAATCTGATACAGTTTAATGAACTTGACTTACACCTATGGATGCAATAGCTCCAAAGAAGGAACAAATCTTTACAGCAAGGATCATTTCCACCCCCTCCACACATGGAGAGGACTGGGATGGGCAACTGGGACATTGGCTACCCAAAATGGGGGTTGGGGGGCTACAAAGGCAAGAAGTGACTGGCTCACAAGCTTTCAAGAGGGAGCCTAGATCCAGAGGGTGCAGAGGAAGGTAGAATCTCCACTGAGTAGTATCCAATCTGTTTGGGTGGGGCTGATGAACGGAGATGGGATGGCACTCATGTGGCACAATAGGGAATAATTGTTATCAGGACTGACTGTGAGGGTTGGAAATGTAAAGGTAGACATTTTGTAGCAAAACAATTTGCAGTCTAGGAGCAGAGGTCCCTGAGACCATCAAGGGAGAAGAGTGGAGAGCAGGACCCTACCCAGAGAAGCAGTGATGCCAGAGATAAAGGCAGAGAAGATGATGTGAAGAGATGGGACAGCTGGGGACTTTAGAACCAGAGAGGGAGACGAGCTGTGTGCTGATGACCAGGGGGCAGGCTTGCAGGATATACCCTTTGGTTGGTTGATCATGCTTGGAGGGAATTGTGATCATGGCAATGAAATGATATACGATAGGATGACTGTAAAACTAATGTTCTCCCATGTAAACTATCACATAATTCACAATAAAACATAAAAAATAGTTCATATGCAATATTTAAAAGCAAAATGAGGTCATTAAAAGTAATTCCAGGAAAGAAGAGGAAAAAAAGAGTAATCTGATGCAATTTGATGAACTTGACCTACACCTATGGCTGCAGTAGCTCAAAAGAGGGCACAATGAAAAGAGGGAACAAATTCCTACAGCAAGAATCATTCCCACCCCCTCCACACACAGAGTAGACAGGGATGGGCAACTTGGACATTGGCTACCCAAAATGGGGGGG
>NW_006408531.1:19914905-19924399 GCF_000296735.1 Chrysochloris asiatica
GCCTGGAGGAAGGTAGAATCTCCAGTGAGTAGTATCTAATCTGCCTAGGCGCAGCTGATGAAATGAAATGCAGATGGGTCTCTTGTGATGCAATAGTGAATAATTGTTATCAGGACTGATTGTGAAGGTTGGAAATGTAAAGGTAGACATTGTACAGCAAGAAAGGGAGCCAATAACTTTTCAGTCTGGGAGCGGAGGTCCCTGGGACCATCAATGGAGAAGAGCAGAGAGTAGGACCCTACCCAGAGAAGCAGTGATGCCCGAGATGGAGGCAGAGACAATGACGTGGAGCAATGGAGCATCTGGGGACTTTAGATCCAGAGAGGGAGAGTGTGTACTGAAGACTGAGGGGGGGTGGTGGATTTTGGGGGCAGGCTTGCAGGGTACCCTTTGGTTGGTTGATGATGCATGGAGGGGATTGTAACCATGGCAATGATATGATGTACGATAGAATAAATGTAAAACTAATGTTCTCCCATGTAAACTATCATATAATTCACAATAAAACACTTAAAAAAAAAGATTGATGTAAAAATATAGAAACAGATAGTGGTGACAGAACAGACTCAACAGCACGTAACAACAACACTAAGTATGTATGTACAAGACTGCTGAAATAGCTTATCTGTTATCATATGTATGTATGTATGTAGATACATATGTTGGTGTTAAGTGCCAACTCATGGCTGCCCTGTATAGGGGTTTCTGAGGCTGTAAAAATCCTTTCAGGAGCAGAGAGCTTCATCTTTCTCCTATGGAATAGCTGGTGGGCTCAAACCACTGACCTTGTAGTTTACAGTCCAATACTTAGCCTACAGAGTCACTATGCTCATGTATGTGTGTGTGTGTGTATATATATATATATATATTGTTGTTGTTGTTGTTAAGTGCCGTCAAGTCGGTTCCGACTTGAGTCGATTCCAACCCATAGAGATCCTGTTTAGGGTTTCCATGGAGTGGCTGGTGAGCTTGAATGGCTAACTTCTTTGCGGTTCAAACTGGCTTTGCAGTGCAGTGCATTAGCCCACAGAGTCACACCAGGAGTTTTATATATATATATATATATATATATATATATATATATATATTCACATCAATAAAATAAATTTTAACAGATTATGGTGAAGGTTTCACAACTTAACAAAGTTACTAAAAATATTGAACTATAAATGTTAAGGGAGCACAGTGGCCCCATACAATAAACACTGCTCTGCAAGCCACAAGGTCCGCAGTTTGAGCTTGCCATAACTCCATGGGAGAAAGTTGAGGCTTTCTGCTCCCTCGAAGATGTAAAGCCTCAGGAACCCTACACAACAGGGTCGCTATGAGTCGGAATTGACTTGATGGCATTTGACAAGAACAACATGCATTTTAGAACAACATGCATTTTAAACTTGTAATAACAATTATACCTTAATACCCATGCGTCATAATCAATTTTATGGCAAAAGAAAAGTTTAAAACTGTACCAATTAATTTCTAAGATTTTGTAATTAATAAAACTGAAAATTCCCCAAATAGAAATTAAAATGAAGCATTAAAATAAGGTTATTTTCCTTAAATGTTACTCAACCACATGCCAATAAACTTGATGGCGATAGAAAGGAAAAAAAAAAGTAATTCAGTTTGATAATTTACAATTTACCTGTTCTGAACTAAACCTATTTCACAAGATGGGGAAATTTCTTTAATACTCTTGACCATTTGAAATTGATTGGAAAGTTAAATCCAGTGTTACATCATAGGAGTTCTGCTATGTGAGACAAGCCTCACCTGGGTTTTCAACTTTGGAAAACTAATCTCTAAATGTTGCATGATCTATGTTTACAGGAACTATGTAACTATGACTCAATGTCTAATGCTTATGTGGTTTTTCCCGGAACAAGAGGACTCACTAGCTCCCGTATCTAAGAGAATTCTATTGAAACTATCTTCTATTTGCTTGGGCTAAAGAACTGAATTTCCTAGGGAAAAGGTGCCCAGAAGCCTGATAACTAGACAATCTTGCATAAATTACTTTTTGGAAAGATAGGGGACTGATGGAATGTCAATATTATTGAGTTCTACAGACATTGTTTGCTGCAAGCTTTCAGCTCTGTGTTACAAAATGAGAAATTGAGTATTTCACATAAGAGTAATATTGGTAAAGAAATTCACCATTTGTTCCCTAGTAATATTTATCCCTAAAAGGACTAGTAGAAGGCCATATGGTCAGCTTTGTGCATTTAAATACTACCATTTAGAATACTGGAGTCCCGGTGTGGTGCTGTGGATTAATGCACTGGACAGCAAAGTTGCTTTGAACTGCAAGGTTGGTGGTTCAAGCTCACCAGTTGCTCCTTGGAAATCCTATACAGAGTCGCTATGGGTTGGAACTGACTCCATAGCACTTAAAAGAACAAAAAAAGTTTAGAATATTGACATGTCCCATACTGTCCTTGAGGGGAGCTAATAGAAAATATTAAAGTAACTGAATTCTTTGATCCAGAAAATAAAGTACATGATAGATTTACTTAACATATTTTAAAATGTAAAATAAGTATAACCAGTACCAAACCCACAGCCATTGAGTCAATTCCAACTCATAGCCTCATCTTTCTTCTGAAAAGCAGAAGGTGGGTTTGAACTGCTGACCTTGCAATTACCAGCCCAGTGCTTATCCTATAGTGCCACCAGGACTCCTAAATAGAAATAAATTTAAGTATAATAAATAGAAGTGTTGTTGTTAAGTATGGCCAAATCAATGTCAATTCATAGGAACCCTGTATAGGGTTTCCCAGAAGGGGCTGGTGGGTTTGAACTGTTGACTTTGCAGATCAAACTGACCTTGTGGTCCAGTGCTTATTCTACAGTGCCACATCAGGATTAAAAAAATATAAGTGATCTAAAACAATGGAACACAAATTTGTCCTTTCTATTAGAATATTATTTCAACATCAGTTGCAGAAAAGCTAAGAGATCATAGAGAGAACTTGAATGGCTTGTAAAGTCAATAAAGCCATAAGTATCTTTGTTGATAATGCAAAAATTAGACAATGAATAAGGAAGACCAGAGAAGAATCAATGAGTACCATGGAGTGACAGAAGAATAACCTGTCTTGGAAGTACAGTTAGATGCTCCTCTCATACTTCCGACACATTATTAGGAGGCACCATTCCCTGGAACAGGACATCATGCGTGGTAAAGTGGAGCAGCAACAAAAAAGAGGAAAACCTCCAACGAGATGGATTGGCACAGTGGCAGTAGCAGATGGGCCAAACTTAACAATTGTAAGGAAGGAGAAGTGCTTCATTCTGCTCTGTATAAGGTCACTAAGCTTTGGAACTGTTTCAAGGGCACCTAACAGCATTACAGCATCCTGCACTGTCTTATCATTAGAAACTCCATTGTTGTCATTGTTAAGTGCCCTGGAGACAGTTCCAACTCATAGTGACCCTGTGTAGGGTTTCTGAGGAGTGACTGGTGAGTTAGAACCACCACACCAACCTTTCAGTTCAAACTGACCTTGCTGTCTTGTGCTGTTGCCAAACCAAAAGGAGAGCTCACCACTTGTCACTGTAGTCAATCACAAAGATGGTAAGAGATCCAATCCAAGCTTTAACAGAAAACCAGCAGTCTGAAGGATGAAAGAAAAGTTTCTCAAGACCATCCTGTCCATTATGAAGAGTAGGCACATTATATAGGATAAGTTACATTTGGATATATACTTAATCTATCTTAACATCAAGATAGCGTTCTTTGGGAAAAGAAAACAACACATCAACAAACTTCCTCAAACATTTGAACTTTAGAGTGTCAGCTGTTTTCAATTGTGTGGATCAGGACAAGCTATGGACAACATTGCAAAGTATGAGTGTTCCAGAATACTAATTGTGCTCATCAGAAATCTGTACATAGACAAAAAGGCAGTTGTTCAAACAGAACATGAGAACACTTAAAGGTTTAAAATTAAGAAAAGTGTGTGACAAGATTGTATTCTTTCACCATACTTATTCAACCTGTATGCTGAGCAAATAATCCAAGAAGCTGGGTTCTATGAAGAAAAATGTGGCATCAGGATTGGAGGAAGACTCATTAACAACCTGCGATATGCAGATGATACAACCTTGTTTGCTGAATGTAAAGAAGACTTAAAATATTTACTGATGAAGATCAAAAAGCACAGCCTTCAGTATGGATTGCATCTCACTGTCAAGAAAACAAAAATCTTCACCACTGGACCAATAAACAACATTCTTGCCAATGGAGAAAAGATTGAAGTTGTCAAGGACTTCATTCTTCTTGGATTAACTATCAACACTCACAGAAGCAGCAGTCAAGAAATAAAATTATGTATTGTATTAGGCAAATCTGCTGCACAAGACCTTTTTAAAGCATTGAAAAGCAAAGATGTCAGCTTGAAGATGAAAGCACTCCTGACCCAAGCCATGGTATTTTCAATAACCTCACATGCATGTGAAAGCTGGACAGTAAATAAGGAAAACCATAGAAGAATTGATGATTTTGAGTTACGGTGTTGGAAGAGAATATTGAAAGTGCCATGGGCTGCCAAAAGAATCAACAGATCTGTGTTGGAAGAAGTGCAACCAGAGTACTCCTCTGAGGCCAGGATGGCCAAACTTTGTCTTATAAGCTTCAGACATGTTGTCAGGAGGGACCAGTCACTGGAGAAGGTTATCATGCTTGGTAAGGTAGAGGGTCAGAGAAAAAGAGGAAGACCTCCAGCAAGATGGATTGGCAAAGTAGCAGCATCAATGGGTTTAAGCGTGGCAACAATAATGAGGTTGGCCCAGGATTGGGCAGTGTTTCATTCTGTTGTGCATATGGTCGCTATGAGTCGGTATTGACTCAATGACACCTAACAACAACAACAATTTATTTTGTACTGTTCTCCTTCTAGGACCATAAAGTCATCTTAGCTAATTAATAAACTTCCTCATTCGAGTCTTAAGGAGCTCTGGTAGTGTAGTGGTTACGAGTCGGGCTGCCAACGTCAAGGTCAGCAGTTCAAAACTACCAGCAGTTCCTCGGAAGAAAGATGAGGCATTCTGCTCCCGTAAAGATTTACAGCCTTGGAAACTCTGTGCAGGGTCACTATGAGTCGGAACCGACTTCACGGTACTTAACAACAACAACAACATTTGAGACTTGGTTATGAATTGAACTGCGAGCCTCAAGGTAGGCAGTTCAAAACTCCCAGTTGTTCCGTGGGAGAAAGATGAGGCTTTCTGCTCCCATAAAGATTTATAGCCTCTGAAACCCTACGTGGGGTCGCTGTGAGTCAGAACTGACTCCATGGCACACCACCACCACCATTTGAGACTTAATGACGAAACAGACTCTATTTTGTTTAGGTCAGTAGATCCATTCTATAAATACTTACCCTACAGTGCTTCACCAGACCTCGGATAAGACATACTATTTTCCTACTTCTCTGGTGCTCGGAACTATACTTGGTGCACTATGTATATTTCCTCATTCAGTTTATGTAGTAGGTATGACTACTTCCATTTTAAATATGAGAAAAAAAGGACGCTTGAGATTTCATAATTGGAAATGACCACAGCTGGAATTCTAAGAACTGATAATTAACATGAATAGACTTAACACTGGTGGTACAAATGATCAAGAGTTCAACTATCAACTGAAAGGTTGGCAGCTCAAATCCACCCAGAGGGGACTCTGAAAAAATGGCCTTCTTCTGAAAGATCATATCCCTCAACGCTGCCAGTCCTACTCTGTACACAAAGGGGTGGCATGACAAAATCGACAAGACAGTAACTAATAACAAAAGGCTTCAAACAAAACCATGTAGTTAAAGCTTGGTAATTCTGAGTGCCGTGAAGGCACAACTTAGAATGAAATTCCCTGTAACTAGTGAATTCATTTCTCTTATAGTGTGCGTTGGTTGCGGTCTTAGACTAGGTTCCTAGAGGAGTGATGTTGTTGGTTGTTAAGTGCTGTAGAGACTGTTTCAATTCTCAGTAATAGGGTTTCCAAGGCTATAAATCTTTGCAGGATCAAAAAGCCTCTTTTCCCTGAGGAGTGCCTGGTGGGCCTGAACTTGTGGTTTGAAGTCCAATGTTTATCTCAAAGACGCCCCTTGCTCTTTGAGAAGTATAGCCAACCTGGTAGTTTACAGTCCAGGGCTTATCCTACAGTGTCACACCAGGACTCTCTTTCAGTTCAAACCAACTTTGTAGTCCAGCACATTAACTCACAGCACTATACCAGGACTCCATATATGTGGATCAGCATTGACCTGCGAACCACAAGGGCAGCAGTTCAAACACACCAGCAGCTCCATGGAAACCTTATGAGTCTCAACTTACTCGATAACACTATATATATAAAACCCTATATAGGTTTTCAAGGAGCAGCTCATGAATTTGAACTGCTGACCTTATGGTTCAAACCAACCTTGTGGTCCAGTGCATTATCACACAGTAGTACCACACCACGACTTCTCTCTCTATATAAAATGACTTATATAATTACTTTGAGTAAATGGCTGACACCATTGTGAAGGTTTGAAAATCCTAAATCTATGAATCAGGATGCTCCTTAGAAATGAGGATAGTGAGACTTTTCCTCCTGACTCACATGGTTACAGGGACTGATGAATCCAAAATCCATAAGCCAGGTGGCAAGTTGCTGGCTCAGTACTGAAAACCAGTGATCAGATGATGATAATTTGGATGCAGGATTGAGCGAGACATGGACAGAGAGTGAGAGTTTTGCCAGAACATCCATGTAGACAGTCCCTGGATTGCAAATGAGTTCCATTCTTAAATTCGTCTTAAGTCAAATCTGTATATGTAGTGTCAGTTTGTCAAATGTTTGTGTTAGTATATGGTGTACCTTTCTATGCATTAAAAAATTTTTAAAGCACTAAAACATCTTTAACATAATAATGCCTAAATCCATTGCTGTAGAGTCAATTCCAACTCATAGTAACCCAATAAGACAGGGTAAGATTGCTCCCACAGGGTTTCCAAAGCTGTAAATCTTTATGGAAACAGACTACATCATCTTTCTCCCATAAGGCTACTGTTGAGTTCCAACTGTCAATCAGCAGTCCAGCATTTAACCCACACAGCTACCAAAGCATACAGTGATAATAATAATATTTTGATGCCTAGTGCAAAGTAGCACCCATTTGTTATTATAAACCATTGAAGGTACCTTGAATTTTAAATATATGGGGTTGGTTTGTAAATATGGTGGCCTGTATATTGGATGTAGGCCAGTCTTCACTGGGATCTCTACCTTGAGTTGTGAAATTTTGAATATACTACCATAATTCTTCTTTTGATTGGATATCAGGCTTCTCCTGGGTTGTAGTTCATCTGGGGCCATAGCACACTTGGGGCAGTACTGAAAATGAGTTTTTAAATGTTGTCTGTTTATTCTTAACATCCCCAGCGAGATGGATTGGCAAAGTAGCAGCATCAGTGGGCAACAAAGTAGCAAGCGTGGTAACAATTGTGAGGGTGGCCCAGGACTGGACAGTGTTTCATTCTGTTGCTCACAGGGTCACTATGAGTAGGTACTGATTTGATAGCACCTAACAACAACAAAGAAGGCTATAGGATTATAGATAAGAGGCAAATGAAGCATCACTTTGATAATCCGCAAAGCAGTATCTGTTGAATTAGGTTTGGTCATACTCCAGTACAAGAAAGGCTCAGCTGCATGGCCAAGGACAACTCTATCTACATTGTGGCAAATATCGGGGACAAGAAACCATGTAATGCCAGTGACCCTCAGTGCCCCGTGGATGGCCGTTACCAGTACAACACCAATGTGGTCTTTGATTCTGATGGTAAATTGGTGGCACGCTACCATAAGGTGAGAATTTGTGTGTAATCCTCATTGACTTCTTTTGTTGGTTTGTTCATGGTATGTATGTTTGTCAAAGGAGTCCTAGTGTGCACTGTAGGATAAGCACTCAACCTCAAGGTCGGTTTGAACCGGAAAGTCAGAGGTTCAAACTCACCAGCCCCTCCTTGGAAACCCTACACAGGATCACTATGAGTCAGAACTGACTTGACAGCACTTTACATGTTTGTTGAATGTTGGGAAGAAAACTGTCGAGAATGAAACTCTTTGTTTGGAAATTTTTTACTTCAGTCTCACACAAGGATTCTGAGTGTGAATTAGTCAGAAAATAGAACATAGCAGAATATTAGAATAGATGTGGTAATAGCTTCAAAAGATTTGAATATTCCTTGACAAAGAAAAGGAAATTCATTTAATTTTAGGATATGTTTTTTTGGCCAATTGGTTAATATTTAATACTGAGCTAAGATGCCATTTGGTTCAATCAGAACTTTTTTTATTGCAATGATACAAATTCCCAAATGAAACTGGCTTAGATAAGTAAATTGTTTTGTGCTTATGTAATTGAACCACTGCTTGAGGGGACTTCAAAATTTGTATGGAAAAATGGAATTAGAAGACAATGGAATCATTCCACACACTTTTTGAAGCCCCCTTTTCTATGTCATAAAAGGGTAGGTGCAGACTCTTTCAGATGTTCAAAAGATGCCATCTGATCCTACTGTCCCTTTAGCCCTCTGCTAGGAACGTTTTCTCAGGCACAGTCCTTTTAGAATACACAGGGTTGCAGTAACACAAAACTTACATCCTCAGAGCAACAAAATCCAGAGGAAGAGTGTGCTTTTCCCTCAGTGGAAACCCTACAAAAAAAGCTTCATCACCTCTTGACTGCAATTGGATTCCATGCCTTCCTTGAGCCAATCACCCCAGGACGAAGGATGGGCTACCCCATGGGTGGGAGTGAAAAAGTAAGGAATCCTTGGTGAGGGACTAGGGGAGGAGAGTAGCTAGGACCATTTCCAGAGCACACACATCAGGCCAAATAAAACCCAAAGAAAGCCATTGTTAAGTGTGGTATTGAAGCGATGATCAGGTTGAAAACATTATTACTGGCTTACTTATTAACAATAAGGACATAGCGGTTAAGTCCTTGGCTGCTAACTGAAAGGTCAGTGGTTCAAATACACTAGGTGCTAGCCAGAAGGAAGATGTGAAAGTCAGTTTCCCTAAAGATTATAGCTTGAAAACCCTACAAGGCAATTCTACTCTGTCCTATAGTCACTATGAGTGGGAATTGAGTTGAAGGCAATGACTTTTGCTTGCTTGCTTTTAAATTAACAAGATTAGCTATGATATTGTTTAAATTCATTTCAAGCCTACTTTATTTAAGGAGCTCTGGTGGCTTTGTGGGATAAGCATTGAGTGGCCAACCATAAGGATGGTGGTTCAAATCCACCAGCAGGTTAATGGGAGAAAGATGATGATATCTGCTACTGTCACGATTCAGTCTCAGGAACTCTGCATAGATATGGTCGCTGAGTCAGAATCAACTCAATGACAGTGGGCTTTTACTTTGTTTATAAAAGTCTAGGGGCATCATTCAGTCTGTACTATCATTCTAAGGGGTCAGAACATTCCTTGTTGTTGTTGT
>NW_006408531.1:19928699-19940197 GCF_000296735.1 Chrysochloris asiatica
AGGCAGTGTTTTATTCTGTTAGACACAGGGTTGCTATGAGTCAGAACTGACTCAACAGCACTTATCAACAAGTAGTATTATTGTAGGGAGATAGAAAAAAGTTAACTATTAACACTTGCTACAAGAGGTTACTGGTCGGGCTGTTAACCTCAAGGTCAGCAGTTCATAACTACAAACCGTCCTGCAGGAGAAAGATGAGGCTTTCTGATCCCGTCAAGATTTACAGCCTTGGAACAACCTGTGATTTCAAAACAGAAATAGGTACATTTTAAGTATCATTTACAGATATATTTTTCTTAATGGATTTTGGAAAAAATAAAGCTTTTTGGTTAAGATCCCAGCAAGAAAACTCAAAAAACTCCAAGTGGAGGATCAGACAATATTTATGCAAACTTACGGGGAACTGTTTTAAACATGCACATCAACATTCAGGGTGGGGGTGGCTTATGGACGTTGATGGCATTGACTTCTCAGTTTTCTTACTAATTTTCTTTCTTTTTTTTTTTTTCCTTTTTGTTAATAGTACAATCTTTTTCCACCTGAAACTCAGTTCGACTACCCTAAGGATTCAGAATTTGTGACTTTCAAGACTCCTTTTGGAAAGTTTGGCATTTTCACTTGCTTTGACATTTTTTCTCACGACCCAGCTGTGGTTGTGGTGGAAGACTTCCAGGTTGACAGCATTCTCTACCCCACTGCCTGGCTCAACACGTTGCCCCTCTTCTCGGCTGTTCCCTTCCACTCATCATGGGCCAGGGGCATGAGAGTTAATCTCCTTGCTGCAAATATCCACCATACTAGGATGCACATGACAGGTAGCTCTCGCCTGAAATACCCCAAGTGAAAATGGTCATCTGAATTTAATGGATTTTCAAGCCATACATTTCCTTAATGGTTCTTTTATTAACTCTAATATACCACAATGAATAATAGTACAGATTATATCGATATTGTTGAAGCAATGTTATCTCTGTGAATCTTCACTCACAAATAGGAGGCACAACTGATCTCAGTTTTATATGAGGGGAAATTGGAGTTATAGAGAATTTAAGTCATATAAAAAAACAAAACCAGTTGTAAGGAGTTCCCCAGCCAACATCTGTCTCATTACTGATTGTTGTTGTTATTAAGTGCTGTCGAGTTGGTTCCGACACACTGATGCTGTTGTGTCCTGTTGAGTCAGTTCCAACTCAGAGCGACCCTGTATATGGTTTCCTGGAGTGGTTGTTGGGTTTGAACAGCCAATGCTTATCCTACAGTGTCACACTAGGTAGGGCTCAGCCTACAGCACTGGTTTTCCCAGGCAGTCTCCCACCCAAGTACTAACTAGGCCAGACCCTACTTAGCTTCCAAGATACGACAAATATGGCATGCTCAAGGTGGTATAGCTGAAGACAGCAACGCTGTGTAGGGTTTCTGAGGCTGGAAATTTTTGCTGGAGCAGAAAGCCTCATCTTCCTCCCATGAAGTAGCTGATGAGCTAGAACTACTGATCCTACAGAGTCACAGAGCTACCATATTAATATTGTTGTGTGCCATTGAGTCAGTTTTGACTCACAGTGACCCTGTATAGGGTTTTGGAGGAGAAATGGTGGGTTTGGACCACCAACCTTTTGGTTAGCAGTCCAGTACTCATCGTATAGTGCCACACCAGGACTCCATATTAATGGTTGTTGTTAAGTGACTTCAAGTTGACTTTGGCTCATATCAACCCTGTATTGGATTTCTGAAGATTAATTGGTGAGCTTGAACCACCAACCTTATGTTTCAAACTGACCTTGCTGTCCAGTGAATTAACCACAGCACCACACCAGGGCTCCTTACTGATGATAGCAGAATGGTTTTTACTGCTTAAGAGATGAACGCATTTTAGACTTAATTAATTTTTTGTGGCACTGTGGGCTAATGTGCTGGACTGTGAATTCAGTTTGAACCACAATGTTGACAATTCAAGCTCACAAGCCACTCCATGGAAACACTATACAGGGTCGCTATGGGTTGTAACCGACTCAAAGTCACTTAACAACAACAACCTATTGAAGACAATGCAGACTAAGTTCTCCCCTCTTGATTACTTTGCTGTTCATTTATCCCAATGATGAAACACAAACACAAGTAAATAGGTCAATGGAGAGCTCTGTGGGGAGTTTTCAGTTTGTTGCTAAGTAGGCAAAACTAAAGGGTAGCTTTAGTTGTAAATGTTATTGTTTGCAACCAAGTCAATTCTGACTTATAATGACCCTATAGGACAGAATAGAACTGCTCTATAGGGTTTTTAAGAGTCCTGGTGTGATGCTGTGGGTTTCTGTGCTGGACTGCAAAGTAGTTTGAACTGCAAGGTTGGTGGTTCAAGCTCACCAGCTGCTCCTCAGAAACCCTATACAGGGTTGCTATAGATTGGAACCGACTCGACGGCACTTAACCATAATAATAGGGTTTCTAAGGCTGTAATCTTTATAGAAAGAAACTACCACTGTTTTCTCCTGGGGAGTGACTGGTGGGTTCCAACCACAGATCTTTCAGTTATCAGCTGGGGGCTTAAACATGTAGGCTATAAGCCATCCAAGTTCAGCATGAATGTTTCTGAAAGATGCAGAGTCAAATGGAATCTGACACCACTGTAATAGCTACTTCCTTAACTCTCTAAAAGTGGTTACACTTAATAACTTCCTATTTAACTTCTCATGGGCCCGATGCTATTGGCTTGGGGCCATGAAAATTTTCAAAACCAACATTTGCTTCTTTCTGTTGGCTGCAGGGAGTGGAATCTATTCACCAGAGGCTGTCAAAGTATACCACTATGACATGGAAACCACGAGTGGCCAGCTGCTGCTATCAGAATTAAAATCCCACCCTCGCCGTGACCCCACATATCCAGCAGCTGTTGACTGGAGTGCTTATGCCAAAAGCGTCAAGCCGTTCTCATCTGAGCAGTCCAATTTTCCAGGAATTATTTATTTTGATGAGTTTACCTTCACCGAGCTTAAGGAAAGCACAGGAAACTACACAGTGTGTCAGAAAGACCTGTGTTGTCATTTAACGTACAAGATGTCTGAGAAGAGATCAGATGAGGTGTATGTTCTGGGTGCTTTCGACGGACTGCATACAGTAGAAGGCCAATATTACGTACAGGTTTGTTGTTGTTAAGCACTGCTGAGTTGATTCCGACCCATAGTGACCCTGTAAAGCTGGTAAACTTTAACCGCCTACCCTGCATTTCACATACAGGTTGTTGTTGTTATGTGCCATCGAGTCGGTTCCGACTCATAGAAACCCTGAACAGGGTTTCTGAGGCTATACATCTTTACAGAAGCAGAAAGCCTCATCTTTCTCCCGCGGAGCAGCTGGTAGTTTTGAACTGCTGACCTTGCGGTTTGCAGCCCGATTTGTAACAACTACTCTGCCAGAGCTCATGGTTAAATAGCTAAGTCTTAGGGCAATTTTGGAGTCCCTGGGTGGTACAAATGGGTAAACCTTATACTAAAAAAAACTCCAGTGGCTTTCCACTCACAGAGACCCTATAGGACAGAGTAGAAATGCCCCCAGAGGGTTTCCGTGGTAGTTATCTCTATAGAGAGTTCTGGTGCAGTGCTGTGGACTGCAAAGTCATTTGAACTGCAGGATCGGTGGTTCAAGCTCACCAGCTGCTCCTTGGAAACTCTATACAGGGTCACTATGCATCAGAACTGACTCGATGGCACACAACAACAATCTTTGTAGAAGCACAGTGTCACATCGTTGTGTTGCAGAGCCTACTTTTCGGTCAGCATCCAGGCTCTTAACTCATTAATGTGGCACTGAGGCTCCTGAAGC
The DNA here is from genome assembly GCF_000296735.1 of Chrysochloris asiatica. Lineage (NCBI taxonomy): Eukaryota > Metazoa > Chordata > Mammalia > Afrosoricida > Chrysochloridae > Chrysochloris > Chrysochloris asiatica. Next base: position 19,932,513 of record NW_006408531.1, read on the forward strand.
CTGGACCACTAACTAAAAAGTTGGCAGCTCAAGTATACTCAAAGGTACCTCAGAAGTAAGGTCTGGCAATCGACTACTGAAAGGTACAGTTTTGAACACCTTATGGAGAATTCAATTCTATTCTACTGACAACAACTAACAGCAATAGAATAATTTTATTAATAGTTTATTCGGCCTTCTTTTGGGGGGCCATCATCGCATTTCTTTCAAAATTGTAATAGATTCAGCTAAAGAATTAGAAATAATTATGTACAGTACACTCTAACTTTAAAATCCTAGTGTATTCTACCTGGTTTCATATAAAAAGTGCCAATGCTGACCAACTAAATTGATTTCAGGGTTCACTTATAGGTTTGAAAATCTCTACCTGAGAGGAAACTTAACAAATATTACTCGGTTCTTAGAAATAGTATTATTTACCAGAGAAAAGTTATATCTTACTATAGTTCCAATATTTCTGACCACCTTTGTTTTGTCTTTTCCTGCATAGATATGCACATTACTGAAATGTCAAACCACTGACTTGAAAACATGTGGGGAGCCTGTGGGGTCACCATTTACCAAGTTTGAAGACTTTTCCCTCAGTGGCACATTTGGAACAAGTTATATTTTCCCACAGATTGTTCTGAGTGGGAGCCAACTTGCCCCTGAGAAATATTATGAGGTAGGAGTTTTCAGGGTGATAAATTTCTTTGAGCAGATGGGGCAGACAGGTAAATGAAAATCTTTGAAGTAGACATTGGGGTGCTAACCACAAGATCAGCGGTTCAACACTCACCAACTGCTCTGTAGGAGAAAAATGAGGCTGTTTTCTCCCATAATGATTTGCAGTCTCAGAAACTATATAGTAGTTCCAGGAGTCATAATGGACTCAATGGCAGTGGGTTTGGTATAGGGTCACTATGGGTTGGCATTGACTTATTGACAACAGGTTTTGTTATAGTGTTTTAAAAGAACACTTAAAAAACCTTATTGTATTTGATTTTGACCAGTTTATGTAATAGAATTATTTGCTGCATTTTCACCCAAAGTCCTTGTATTAGTTCTCAATGGCTGCTGTAACAAATGACCACAAATGAGAAGGCTTAGAACAAGAGAACTTTATCCTTGGAAGACTAGAAGTCTGAAATCATGGTGTTGGTTAGGAATGTTTTCACTGAAGAAAGACTGCAGGGCAGTCTCCCATGCTTCTCTCTTAACTTCTGGTGCTGGGAGAAATCCTGGGCATTCTTTGGCTTGTAGATGCCATACTCCAATTTCTTTCTTGATCATCAATCACATGGCATTTTTTCCTGTGTCTCTCTGTCTATACTTTCTCTAAAATGACACCAGTCAAACTAGATTAGATCTACCCTAATGATCTCATTTTAACTATTTTCAAACAACATCACAATCCCAGGTACCAAGGTTAGAATTTTAACAGATCTTTTTGGGAAATACAACTAAACACATAACCATCCCTCAACTAGCAGACCTGAAACAGAAGCCTGTGTCTTTGGAATCAAATCCTATCTATTTTTCACTATTCTGTACTATCTTGTACTGCTTTTGGGGTCCAGGTGTGGCACTGTAAAACAGGTTCTGAACTGCTAACCATGAAGCTGGTGATTTAGACATATACAGGGCTGCTATGAGTGGGAACCGACTCAGCAAAGGCACTTAACAATCACAACAACATACTGCTCTCAGAGTATTGTTGCCTGAAGTGTACGCTGGGTGAGAAGCCAAGCACGGTATTGGAGTTAACCCTTTGCTTTCTTTGATCAGATTTCAAGAGATGGTCGTCTGAGGACCCGAAGTGGAATCTCTTTGCCTGTTCTGGTTATGGCCCTGAATGGAAGAGTGTTTGAGAAGGACCCTCCACGCTTAGCACAGGGACCTTGGAAGTTACAATGATCTCATTTACCTATGCACTTTCAGGATTAACTTGGCAAAGATGAGGAGAAATAAATAAAAAGAGCACTTAGCATCTATTCAGTATTTTGTTTATTTTGTTTGTTAAGTGCCATGAAGTTGGTTCCAACTCATAGTGACCCTGTATAGGATTTTCAAGGAGCAACTACAGCTGGTGGGTTTAAACTGCTAACCTTGTAGTTTGCAGTCCAGTGCTCATGCCATAGTGCCACACCGGGAGCCCTATAGAGAATGCTGTTGTTAAGTGCTGTCAAGTTGGTTCCAATCCACAGAGACCTTGTTTAGGGTTTCCAAGTGGCAGCTGGTATGCTTGAACCACCGACCTTGCAGTTCACACTTTGCAGTATAGCACATTAACCCACAGCACCACACCAGGACTCCAGAATAGATATCATAAATTTATTGAAACAACAAATAAAACATAAGATTTAAAAAGCAGTGGTTGAAAGTGGTCTAAACAGCCAGGTATTGGTACAATGAAAGATACATAAATCAATGGAACAGAATTGGGAATTCAGAAGTAAATCCATCCACATATAGCCAGTTAATCTTTGACAAAGGGCCAAACACATTAAATGCGGAAGAGATAGTCTCTTCAACAAAAGGTGCTGTCAAAACTGGAAACCCATTCGCATAAGAATAAAACAAGACCCATATTTCATACCATATACAAAAACAAACAACGTGGATTAAGCCTAGAACTATAAAATCATCACTGAAAATATAAGGGCATATTTAGGAGTTCTTATTTGTTGTTGTTAAGGAACGTCAAATTGGATCTGACTAATAGAGACCCTGTATAGGGGTTCTGAGGAGTGGCTGATGAGTTTGAACTGCCAACAGTGTGGTTCAAACAGATGTTGAAATCTAGCAAATTATCCTGTAGCATCAAACAATGAGCTCTAATGCAGGACATAAATACACTATCAAACATTACAAAAACCACACAAGCAGTAGAAGACAAAATAGATGCTTTCTGTTGTTGTTAGGTGCCATCAAGTTGGTACCAATTCATAACGACCCTATGTACCACATACCAAAACACTGCCCAGGCCTGGGCCAACCTGGCAATTGTTGCTAGGCCTGAGCCCATTGCTGCTGCCACTGTGCCAATTCATCTTGTTGGGGGGTCGTCCTCTTTTTCTCTGACCCTCCACTTTGCCAAGAGTGATATTCTTCTACAGGGACTGGTTTCTCCTGACAATATGTCCAAAGTATGAGAGACGAAGTCTGGCCTTCCTTGCTTCCAAGGAGCACCTGGATGTACTTCTTCCAACACAGATCTGTTTGTTCTTTTGGCAGTCCATTGGATTTTAAATATTTTTCTCAAACAACATAATTCAAATGTATCCATTCTTTTACAGTCTTCTTACTCATGGTCCAACTTTAACATGTATAAGTATTATTGAAAATACCATTATTTGGGTCAGACGCACCTTAGTCCTCAAACTGGTATCTTCACTCTTCAGCACTTCAAAGACGACTTGTGCAGATTTGCCGAATGCAATACGTCATTTGATTTCTTGACTCCTGCTTCCATGATTGTTGATGGTTGATCTGAGCAAAATGAAGTCTTTGACAACTTCAATCTTTTCTCCATCTATATGGATGCTGTTTATTGGTCCAGTGGTGAGGACATTTGTTTTCTTTACTTTGAAATGTACCCCATACCAAACCTGTTGTCTTTGATCTTCACCAGTATTTTAAGTCTTTGCTTTCAGCAAGCAAGGTTGTATCATCTGCAAATCACAGGTTTTTAATGAATCTTCCTCCAATCCTCATGCCATGTTTTTCTACATATAATCCAGCTTCTAGAATTATTTGCTCAACATATAGATTGAATAAGTATGGTGAAAGAATACAACCCTGGCACACACCTTTCTTAATTTTAAATCATTCAATGTTTCCTTATTCTGTTTGAACAACTGCCTCTTGGTCCATGTACAGATTCATCATGAGCACAATTAAGTGTTCCAGAATACTCATACTTCACTATGTTGTCCATAGCTTGTCATGATCCACACAATCAAAAGCCTTTGCAAAGTCAGTAAAGCACAGGTAAACATCTTTCTGGTATTCTCTGCTTTCAGCCAAGATCCATATGACATCAGCAATTATATCTCTTGTTCCATGTCCTCTTCTGAAACTAGCTTGAACCTTTGGAAGTTCTCTGTCAATGTATGTTTGCAGTCATTTGAAGTCCTTGACAACTTCAATCTTTTCTCCATTGACAAGAATGTTGTTTATTCATCCAGTAGTGAAGATTGTTTTCTTGACAATGCAATGCAATCCATACTGAAGGCTGTGCTCTTTGATCGTCATCAGTATTTTAAGTCCTGTTCACTTGCAGCAAGCAAGGTTGTATCATCTGCAAATTGCAGGTTGTTAATGAGTCTTCCTCCAATCCTGATGCCACGTTTTTCTTCATAGAACCCAGCTTCTCGGGTTATTTGCTCAGCATACAGGTTGAATAAGTATGGTAAAAGAATACAACCCTAGCACACACCAGAGTGCAAAATGATGAAAAATTGCTCGATATTATCAAACAGCTTTAAGGTAATGAGTTGTTGGGGTTGGGGGCCTCATGGGCATAGTCTCAGGGGATAGTATGGTGAATCTTCATAACATAGACCATAGAGACAATGTTCTACAGCCTACTTTGGTGAGTAGCATCTGAAAACTTAAAAGCTCATAAGCATCCATATAAGGTGCAGCTAAGGAACTCTGGTAGTATAGTGGTTATGAGTTGGGCTACTAATCTCACAGTCAGCAGTTCGAAACTACCATCAGTTCCACAGGAGAAAGATGAGGCTTTCTTCTCCCATAAAGATTTATAGTCTCAGAAACCCTGTCTCTATGAGTTAGAACTGACTCTGCAGCACACAACCACCACTATTGGTCTCTCCACGTGCAGAAGAAGGAAGAGTGATGAGAACTGAAGACGCTTGCAATCAATTAGTCCAATGGACTGAGGGAGCATGTGAATGTCAGTCTCCACAACTCTGAGACCAGAAGAACTAGACAGAGCCTGGCTACACTACCTACTGCTCTAAAAGGGATCACATTAGAGGGTCCTGGTAGAGTAGGAGAATATGTGGATCAAAATTCAAAATTATTTAAAAAAAAAAAAAATCAGGTTTACAAATCAGAAAGAGACAGGAGGAACCTGAGACTAAAGCACTCTATCACCCTTCAGGTCTGGAAAGGAACTCACCCTTTTGGCCCAAATTCATGCAAGCAGTAGACAGGCATATAGTGGGGACAACACTAGTAGGGCCTGTTCACCATGAAAGGGTCAATCAAAAGGGCAACATTTTCCTAAGGACAAAGTTGAGAAACAATGGAAACATGAATCACAAGCAGGTAGTGAGATTAACAGATGTTGTATGTAGGGGATTACAGTGAACCAAAATATAGAGTTTGAATGTAAAGCTGATGATCTTGTCTATAATCCTTCACTCAATTTAGAATGAAAACTAACACACACACACACAAAAACAATGGCTGTGAGCATAAATTTTACATTTCACACATTTGTTATTGTTAAGTGCTGTCAAGTTGGTTCTGACCCATAGCAACTTGAGCTTGAATCACCGACCTTGCGGATCAAACAGACTTTGCAGTCTAGCGCATTAACCCACAGATCCACAGTAGCATGAAGTTTTGTGGGAACTGCATTACTCTTCAACATGTTTAATGAAACATAACATTTATATGGATGAGTGTCCTGAAAAATCCTTTAGCAAAATTGCTCTATTGTATGCTCATTCCAGAGGATGATTCAAAAGAACTCTGAACTTTGTTCCGCAGGAGAAAGATGAGGCTTTCTGCTCCCTGAAAGATTTACAGCCTCAGAACCCCTGTACAGGGTCGCTATGAGTCAGAACCGACTCCACAGCATATCACCACCAGTAACTAGTAGAGTAGTGGTTATGAGTAGGGCTGCTAATATAACAGTCAACAGTTCAAAACTACTAGGAGTTCCTTGGGAGACAGATGAGGCTTACTGCTGCCATAAAGATTTACGGCCTCGGAAACCCTGTACAGGGTCACTATGAGTCAGAACTGACTCCACAGCAAATAACCAACCATAACCATTTGATCCCAGTCAACCAAGATAGAGAGAATTGTTAAAGACAGACAATATTTTAAAGTAATCATAAATAAGTTTTTACTAATTAAAATTGTTCTCTTATCTCTTTATTATAACCTATTTGAAATTTGTGGCCTATCTTATGGAAACTGGATACTCAGAATGTTGATAAAATAGACCAGCTTCCTTCTGAAATTATTCTATACTAAAATCTACCCAATCCTGGTATATCTTCTCTACCCAAAGATTTGTGGAGGCTCGAGATAGGCTGAAGGAGCTCTGGTAGCGCAATTGTTACGAATCAGGCTGTGAACCTTAAGGTCAGCAGTTCGAAACTACCAGCTGTTCTGCAGGAAAAAGATGAGGCTTTTGCTCCCATAAAAACTTACAGCCTTGGAAACCCTGTACAGGGTCGCTATGAGTTGGAACCAACTCCACAGCACATAACCGCCTAACCACAAGGTAGGCTGGGCACTTCCTTAGAGCTACTCTATGGCTTATGTCCATGTACCTTTTGTTCACTGACCCAGATTCTGGGTTGGCTACTGATTAACTCTGGTAAGAAACACAAACGAGAGTGGTTGTGTGGGAGCAGTTGGCGATTTCTCTGAGTTTGGAGACACCTCTTTTTTCCTACAAAAGGTATGACCATTGCTTTTTATGACTTTCCCCATGTGTTTACTCTCATCTGCTATAATTCAATCTAGTGCCAGGGACCTGGAGACATTTTAGGCTGGACAACTTGTTTTTGGTCTCTACTACCATCGTTCCTAGATTCTCTCTCTAGGGGCTATGTAGTCTGATCCAATTCTCGCACCCGTTGTCTGCCACAATTCTGTCTGCCTGCAATGCTGGTGCCTTTCCTCTTCACTGCCTTGGGTTAGTTCTTTTGAGGCTTCTTTTTCTCACTCTTAGACAGATGTTTAGAGGCGGTGTGGCCCTAGTTTCTTTCCTCTGTCTTCATTTTAAGCAGACATTTGCTTCTTCCTCTCAATTATGTTGTATACCATCAAGTTAATTCTGGCTCCTAATGACCCTATAGACAGAGGAGAATGGCCCCATAGGGTTTCCCAGGTTGTGATTTTTATAGCAATACAGTGCCAAATCTTTCCTCACACACAGCCGCTGGTTGTTCAAACTGCTGACCTTTTGGCTAGCAGCAAAGTGCTTAACCATTGCACCAGCAACCAGGGCTCCTTTCTATGTTGTTATTGTTGACTGACTCATATCAAGAACATCATACATTAAGAAAGCAAAAAGTCATTAAGAAGTGAAGACGAAGGAAAAGGTCAAAATGGATGTAAGAAGAGACGCTTAAACTTGCTCTCCAGTGTAGAGATGCTAAAGCAAATGGAAGAAATGAGGAGGTCCAAGAGGTGAACAGAAAATTTAAAGGTCTTCTTGAGAAGATAAAGTCAAATATTACAACAAAATGTGCAAAGATCTGGAGTCAGAAAACCAAAAAGGAAGAACATGGTCAACATTTCTCCAGCTGGGGGAACTGAAGAAAAAATTCAGGCCTTAACTTTTGTTGTTGAAAAATTTTCTGGGCAAATTATTGAATGATGCAGAAAGCATCAAGAGAAGATGGAAGGGGTAACACAGAGTCACTCTACCAAAAGGAAATGGTTGATGTTCAACCGTTTCAAAAGGTAGCACATGATCAAGAGCCAATGAT
>NW_006408531.1:19941072-19942391 GCF_000296735.1 Chrysochloris asiatica
CAATGGAGAAAAGATTGAAGTTGTCAAGGACTTCATTCTTGGATCAACTATCAACACTCATGGAAACAGCAGTCAAGAAATTCAAATGTCGTATCTCATTAGGCAAATCTGCTGCACAAGACCTTTTTAAAGTGTTGAAGAGCAAAGATTTCAGCAAAGATTTGCTACTGACACAAGCCACGGTGTTTTCAATAACCTCATATGTATGCAAAAGCAGGACAGTGAATAAGGAAGACTGTAGAAGAATTGATGCTTTTGAGTTATGGTTTTGGAGGAGAATATTGAAAATGCCATAGGCTGCCAAAAGAACCAACAGATCTGTGTTAGAAGAAGTGCAGCTAGAGTGCTCCTTGGAGACCAGGATGGCCAAACTTTGTCTCTCATACTTCAGACATATTGTTAGGAGAGACCAGTCACTGGAAAAGGATATCATGTTTGGTGAGGTGGAGGCTCAGAGAAAAAGAGGAAGATGTCTAATGAGATGCATTAGCAAAGTGGCAGCATCAATGGGTTCAAGCATGACCCAGGATCGGGCAGTGTTTTGTTCTGTTGTGCATAGGGTCGCTATAAGTCGGTACTTACTAGAAGGTACCTAACAACAACATAGCAACCCTGTATAGGTTTTCTGAATCTGTAAATCTTTGCAGGAGCAGAGAGCCTCATCTTTCTCATGTGGCGCAGCTGGTGAGAACTCAAAACCCTAACCTTGTGATTCAAAGTCCAATGTTTATCCTGTAGAGCCACTGGGCTCTCCTCCACTCTGTTATATTGTTATTAAGTGTACTGAGTTGGTTCCCACTCATCCACCCTGTATGGGGTTTCCAAGGAGTGGCTAGTGGGTTTGAACAGCCGACTTTGAGGTTAGCAATCCAGTGCTTATCCTATAGCATCACACCAGAACTACTACTCTCTATCATGTTGTTGTTAAATGCCCTCGAATTGATTCCAACTCATAGTGACCCTGTATAGGGTTACTGAGCAGCAGCTGGTGGATTTGAACTACCGGCCTTGCAGTTCAAACAGAACTTGCAGTCCAGTGCTTATCCTACAGTGCCACACCAGAACACCTAAGGGACTTCAATATCACCAGATCTGGATGATGAAACAATTGATCTATCCTACCTGAAGTTCTGGTATCATAGTGGTTGCGAGTCAGGTTGTGAATCCAAGGTCAGCAGTTTGAAACTTCCAGAGGGGCTGTGAATGAATGAGTGATGAAACATTTCACTCCCTTACACTTTGGAGTCCTGGTGTAGCACTGTAGGCTAATGCGCTGGACTGCAAAGTCCTTTGAACCACAAGGTCAGTGGTTCAAGTTT
>NW_006408531.1:19943526-19958028 GCF_000296735.1 Chrysochloris asiatica
CCAGTTATTTAATGACTAATCTAGGTACTATGAGGAAGGCATTGTTATAGTTGTGATTACCATCTACAGTTGGCTTTAAATAAAGGAGATTACTCTCAAGAAGTAATCTTGAAAAGCTTCCTGTAATCAGTTGAAAGGCAAAAAGTAAAGTTTCCCAGGAAAGAAGGCATTCTACCCCCAGACTACAAGACATAACTCCTGCAGAGTTGGTTCTAGCTGCTGCCTGTCCACAGATTTTGAACTCAAAACCAGCATCTCAACTCCTGCCTGAGTTTCCAGACTGCGGGGGCCCTGCAACGCCACTTTCCATCATTGAATAAGTCAATTTCTTAAAATAAATATCTTTTTTTCTCTCTATCTCTGTAAGCTTTTTAACCAAATCACAATAAAAAGTTAAACACAAAACTAACACCTAACAAATAATCCATAAAAGTAGTAGAGCAGACAAGGGGCAGAGTTAGGAAAACTTCTTACCCATTACCAAACACCTATGGGCGTGAGGGCTTAGGGGCTACCAAGGTCAGTTGGTCAATTAACATAACATAACATAGTCCACAAAGTCTTTTTTTAAAAGCCCACAAAGACTTTAAAAAACAAAGAAATAAATTTGCACATAAAAAAAAAAAAAAAAGGGTCTCCAGCTTTGAGATCCCTCTGGGGCAGTTTGGTAGCAGAGCAGTGGATGGGTGTGGATGTTTTTGGCTTAAAGCCCAGGGGTGTGTCCTGGAGGTTCCATTAAGTATTAAGTTTCCTTCTTCTGAAGCTGTTTCCACGAGCTCCGAAACCGCCGTCTCCGCCCTGTGAGCTCTCAGCTGCACCTACAAGCCCCCACGCAGGCCACACGCAGGGACCTTCTCCTCCAAGTCCTGTCTCCTCCTCTGTCAGGTGAGAGCAGGGAAGAAGCTGAACGCTGTGCTGCACCCCCACTCTCCTTGGGTCGCTGGCGGGTGTGTGCACCAGGTGGTGCTGAATCAGGTAGGAGCGGTTTCTAAAGTTTACTGTTAGGAACAGATTAGGGGTATCCTGAGCACCTCCTTTCCTGAGCCATAAAAGGAGCTCTGGTAGTATAGTGGTTACAAATCGGGATGCGAACATAAAGGTCAGTAGTTCGAAACTACCAGCCGTTCCGCGGGAGAAAGATGAGGCTTTTACTCCCGTAAAGATGTGCAGCCTCGGAAACCCTGAACAGGGTCGCTATGAGTCAGAACTGACTCCACTCCGCGGTACACAACCACCATGTTGTTAAGCACGTGGAGTCGGTTCCGACTCATAGTGAGTGACCCGTGCACAGGGTTTCCGAGGCTGCAAATCTTTACTGGAGCAGAAAGCCTCATCTTTCTCCTGTTGAACAGCTGGTAGTTTCGAACTGCTGGATTTGAGGTTAGCAGCCCGATTTGTAACCACTATGCTACCAGAGCTCCTTATAACCACCATAAGCACCACCAAAGGAAAGACGGAACCAACCCACGAAGAACCAGGAACACCGACCTTAAAAATCCCGGTAACGCCTTAATGTTTATGACATGGAAACATTTACACAGAACGGGAAGACTCGTCCTCAGCAGGGATGAGGGTCGTTTTTTTTTCTGCCAAAAAATTTAACATTCTCAGGCCATATAAAGTTATCACCGTAAAGACCAGCCTGGTCAAACATTTAATTTGTTATTGTTAAGTGCCTTTGAGTCAGTTCCGACTCATAGTGACCTTGTTTATGGTTTCCTTTTGAGCCACTGAGCTTACGGTTCAAATCGACCATGTGATCCAGCGCATTATCCCACAACGCCACACCAGGACTCCTAAATATTTCACCAACTCCCCTTTGATGTTCTGGAGTCCCGGCCGGCAGTTCTGAGCTGCAACGTCGCTATAGATCGGAACCGACTGACAGCACTTGACAACAACAATAACAACAACACTGTGATGGCGTCCTGGTGTGGCGCTGTGGGTTAATGCGCTGGACAGCAAGGTCGGTTTGAACCACAAGGTAGGTGGTTCAAGTTCACCAGCTCCTCCCGGGAAACCATATACAAGGTCTTATTACTACAAAAAAGCTTTTGATTGTGTGGATCATGACAAGCTATGGACAACATTGTGAAGAATGAGTATTCCAGAACACTTAATTGTACTTCTGAGAAATGTGTACCTGGACCAAGAAGCAGTTGTTCGAACAGAACATGGAAACACTGAATGTTTTAAAAATTAAAAAGGTGTGCTCAAGGTTGTATTCTTTCATCATACTTATTCAACCTGTATGCTGAGCAAATAATCTGAGAAGCTGGGTTCTATGATGAAAAACGTGGCATCAGGATTGGAGGAAGACTCATTAACAACCTGCGATATGCAGATGATACAACCTTGCTTGCTGAAAGTGAAGAGGACTTAAAATACTTACTGATGAAGATCAAAGAGCACAGCCTTCGATATGGATTGCATCTCAATGTCAAGAAAACAAAAATCCTCACCACTGGACCAATAAATAACATTCTTATCAAAGGAGAAAAGATTGAAGTTGTCAAGGACTTCATTCTTCTTGGATCAGCTGTCAACACTCAGGGAAGCAGCAGTCAAGAAATCAAACAACGTATTGCTTTGGGCAAATCTGCTGCACAAGACCTTTTTAAAGTGTTGAAGAGCAAAGGTGTCAGCTTGAGGACTAAGGTGCGCCTGACCCAAGCCATGGTGTTTTCAATAACCTCATATGCATGCGAAAGGTGGACAGTGAATAAGGAAGACCGTAGAAGATTTGATGCTTTTGAGTTATAGTTTTGGAGGAGGATATTGAAAGTGCCATGGTCTGCCAAAAGAACCAATAGATCTGTTTTGGAACAAGTGCAGCCAGAGTGCTCCTTGGAAGCCAAGATGGCCAAACTTCGTGTCTCATATTTTGGGCATATTGTCAGGAGGGAGCAGTCACTGGAGAAGGATATCATGTTTGGTAAGGTGGAGGGTCAGAGAAAAAGAGGAAGAACCCCAACGAGATGGATTGGCCAAGTGGAAGCTTCGATAGACTCAAGCATGGCAACAGTAGTGAGGCTGGCCCAGGATCAGGCAGTGTTTCATTCTGTTGTGCATAAGGTCGCTATGGGTCAGTACCGACTCGATGGCACATAACAACAAAAAATGAGTCAAAAGTGACAATGTGATGACTGGAACTGTATTTTCCTTGGCGGGGCCTGGCAGGAAGGTCCCCACCCCTGTAATGTATTACACTTGCTTATTGTAATATCATTAAGAAATGTATCCATCTGTATATCGTTAAAACCCCCCGACTAGGCATTCAACATGTGCATAGAAAAGGGCTGAGGAACCCCACTAAGACCTTCCAAACCACTGGGCAGAAGATCCCCTTAGAAGGGCAACCCTGAGTTTATTAAACCTTGCTCCCCAATTCCTCAGCTGAAACAGACCCTTCTCTCTCTCTGACATGTACTTTTGCTTTGCAGTAAAAATCGTATTAATGAATGCCATGTTTTGCATCCTTGAGAAGGGGCAACTCCAGTTGAATCTGATTCTGCAGATTCTTGGTGAATGGGACCAGGAAACACATGCCACAATAGGGCCACTAGTCTGTGTGTCCTGCTGGGCCAGGTGGACACCTGCATGCAGGTCTTGCCACAGTCGGAGGGCTTTTAATCTGTGTCTCTTTCTATGTCTAGATCGTATATATGTGTGTGATACAGATATTGTTCTTAAGTGCCTTTCTAACTCATAGCAACCCTGTCTGTACAGGGTTTTTGAGGAGTAACTGGTGGGTTAGTGATCCAGTGCTCATCCTATAGCACTACACCAGAACCCTGATATGTTACCTATATGTGGTGGTGGTTGTGTGCTGTGGAGTTAGTTCTGACTCACAGCAACCCTGTATAGATTTCCGAGGCTTATTTAACCTGTATGCTGAGCAAATAATATGAGAAGCTGGGTTCTATGAAGAAAAATGTGGCGTCAGGATTGGAGGAAGACTCATTAACAACCTGCGATATGCAGATGATACAACCTTGCTTGCTGAAAGTGAAGAGGACTTGAAACATTTACTTATGAAGATCAAAGAGCACAGCCTTCGGCATGGATTGCATCTCAATGTCAAGAAAACGAAAATCCTCACCACTGAACCAATAAACAACATTATTATCAATGGAGAAAAGATTGAAGTTGTCAAGGACTTCATTCTTCTTGGATCAGCTGTCAACACTCAGGGAAGCAGCAGTCAAGATATCAGATGACGTATTGCATTGGGCAAATCTTCTGCACAGTAACTTTTTAAAGTGTTGAAGAGCAGAGATGTCAGCTTGAGGACTAAGGTGCTCCTGACCCAAGCCATGATATTTTCAATAACCTCATATGGATGCGAAAGCTGGACAGTGAATAAGGAAGATCGTAGAAGAATTGATGCCTTTGAGTTGTGGTGTTGGAGGAGAATACTAAAAGTGCCATGGACTGCCAAAAGAACCAATAGATCTGTTTTGGAAGAATGGTGCAGCCATAGTGTTCCTTGGAGGCTAGGATGGCTAAGCTTCGTCTCTCATACTTTGGACATATTGTTAGGAGGGAACAGTCACTGGAGAAGGATGTCATGCTGGGTAAGATGGAGGGTCAGAGAAAAAGAGGAAGACCCCCAACGAGATGGATCAGCCAGGTGGCATCATTGATGGCGTCAAGTATGGCAGCGTTAGTGAGGTTGGCCCAGGATGGGACATTGTTTCATTCTGCTGTGCATGGGGTCGCTATGAGTCGGTTCCGACTCAATGGTACCTGACAACAACAAATGTTTAAGGAGCAGAGAGCCTTATCTTTCTCCCCTGAAATGACTGGTGGGTTCCAGCTCCTGGCCTTTCCGTTAGCAGACCAGCTCATTAGCCAGTACACTACCAGGGATCCAAAACTCTTCTTGCTACTGTTTCTCTGTTTCGGCTTTTTCTGGAGAATACTGATGATGCAAATCTTATAGGAAAAAATATACATTCTTAAATTACTAACGATTATATTAATCAGAAAAGTGTCAATCAGAAAATTGGCCAGGTGTTCTAGTCATTAGATATAAATCTATAAGCAAATATGTTTAGTAGCAACACAGATAAATTTCTAATCTTTATACGACTCGGGCTACTAACTTCAGGGTCAGCAGTTCGAAACTACCAGCTGTTCCGCAGTAGAAAGATGAGGCATTCTGCTTCCCTAAAGATTTATAGCCTCAGAAACTCTGTGCATGGTCACTATAAGTCAGAACCGACTCTACGGTACATAACAACAACAACAACAGCCCTCACATTCAGACTCCTGGTGTTAATCCACCAGCTGCTTCTCAGAAACCCTATGAGTCAGAACCGATACAATAGCACTTAACAACAACCCTCACGTAGATGTGTATATATATATACACACATGAGTGCACATGGTTCTTTAGATTTCTTTCTCATCCTCAAAACCACCCTGTGAAGTTAGCAAGTGTGTTGTCATCCCTCATTCAACTGGTTTGACTGGATTAGCTGGATCACATGAAGCTCTGACAAGGAAAGCAACCTGTCCAAGGTTCAACAGTAAGTTTGTGGTAATTTTGGGTCAAAAATGAGTCTAGTCCCTTAAATACTGTGTTTATTGGGCCCCTTGTGTACCAGGCACTGTTCTAGGTTCTGGAGACATAGATAAGTGCATTAAGTCAGTAATGGGTCACTCGGTCCTTATTTGTTCCTCCTTTCCCTTTCTTTTCGTTTCTCTGTGTGTAGGCAGGGCTTACCGCTGGCTTACTTGGGAGGTCTACTGTCTGGGTTTGTGTCATCTCTACTGTCAGTAAAGTCCAGCTATTGTGGGTCTTGTCTTTCCTCATGGCACATTTCCTGTGTGCCTTGTGGGATGTCCCATTTTCCCTCTCAGGAGGAAATCTTCATCCACTCAGGTTTGATTGGAGAAGTTTGGAGGTATCAGTTAAGGTTTCCCTCCAGAATCAAGTTACAGTCATTAGAGGGAATTCCCCAGTCTCTCCACTCTAGGAGCAGGAAAGCTTTGGCCGGCTGACTCTTGTTTGTTGTATCAGCAGTTGTAGCACAGTTTGTTTCAGGTGACAATATGCTATTGCAATGATTATAATGGTCCCTCTGAAGATATTCTTTCAGCTGTTTATGTGTTGTTGTTCAGAAATGTTGGGGATTTCATGACCCCCATGTAGTGTGATTCAGAGTAGGAATTTGGGAGATTTACAGTGAACCTTACTCATTTCAGAAGCTTTCTTAGAAACTTTCCTTGAATGAAAATAAAATTCCTTAACTCTATTGTCCCAAGGTAATGTCTGTGATGGGTTTCTGTCCTTCCTCATTGGTTTTCAACCATACTGGCCTAATTCACCCGGAACATGCTGGGCTTTGGAGCCATTATTCCTTTCCTGATTGTTTATTTTTCCTGCATATGAAGGGCTCTTCTGGTTTAGGATTGTCAGCATTCTTTCCTTCCTTTAAATCTCTCTTTAAATCTCTTCACTGTGGAATTTCTTCAGTCAACAATGATTTTGCCTTCTCACCTCCAGTGACGATCCTAGCTGATACTATTGCATATTACTTTGTCATAGTCCTTTACAGAAGATTTTGTACATTAACTTTGGTAAAGGCTAAGTTGTCATTGCAAAGAAATCTAGAATAACATGACTTGAACATGAGTTTATTTCTCTGCTTGTCATTGTCCTGAGGCAAGCAGACCACATGGTGAAGTAGGTCAGTGTAACCTGGTCATTTGGATTCTGAGTTCTTTTCACGCTTTGACTATACAAATTCTCCCCCATGGTTGTGGTCTGCAAGATCAAAGTTGTTGCTTGCTCCAGGAGGGAGAAAAGAGAAAATGTGCAAGACAAGTGAGGCAGAAACTGCTTGCATTCTGTCACATGATCCTAACCTAGAACAAAGGAGCTGGAAAATGCTGTCTTTGTTCTCAGGAGGAAGAGATGAGAAGACTCTAGGAAACCACCAACAGTCTTCCTTCTGTTTCTCTGAAACACCACAGGAATTTATGAAGAAAATGTTCTTATAATTTTCATTTTATAGATGAAGATACTGAAGTTGAGGGTAGTTAAGAAAAAATTTCCAAGGTTCCAGCTGGTAAGTGGAACAGCCAATATTCTACCCAAGGCAGATTGGCTCCAGAAATTAGGACTTTACAGGACACAATAAATTTGTCAGTAAACCTGTGTTTCCTCTTTAATTTGTCTGCCTTAGTGACAAAAGTGCATGTTTCTTGATTGTAGGAACAGGATCTTATTTTGATCCGAGCTTTCAGCACAAGTGCATGGAAGATAGTTGTTGCTGTTAAGTGCCGTCAAGTTTGTTCCAACACATAGCGAGCGTCCCTGTATAGGGTTTCTGAGAAGTGGCTGATGAGCTTGAACCGCTGACCTTACGGTTCAAACTGACTTTACAGTCCAGCGCATTAATGCACAGCACCACCAGAATGTCGCTGAAGATCATAGATAATGATTTTTCACATAGAGTAAGATCAAAGAAATAATGTTTTCACTTTGTAGTAATGCATTCCTGTTTTAAACTTTATTCAGAGCTCGTTTTTATAAATTGTTGTATAGCAATTACATCCCTTGTGAAATATTTTGTACCTTACCCTCCTGGGAATGGAAAGAGTAAAACAGGTCAGCAAGTGGTCAGAGGGAGGTTAGCAAGAGTCAGAAGTGTTGGGCAGCTACCACACACACAATTCCTCACTTGGTCCTCACAGATTCTGCTAAAACGGAGGGTCATTTAGTGCCTAAGAATGATAGGAAACTATAGATTTTCTTCAAATTGACTTTTGTAATTTAATTGTAAAGCACTAAAGTCTGAGAATCATTGATTGTTGGATCAATGATGTGATTGTTGGATTCTCTCTCTTTCTATAGATCACGAGTCTGTTTTTTCAATAAGTTGCAGCATGATCGCTTCTCAGTTGCTGGCTTTTGTGGCAGTTCCGGTTTTCTGCATCTTAAAAGTCAGCGCCATGGATACATTTATTGCAGCTGTGTATGAGCATGCAGTGGTATTAGGTAATACCAGTCTAACCCCAGTGTCCCGTGAAGAGGCATTGGCACTAATGAACCAAAATCTGGATCTTTTGGAAGGAGCCATCACATCAGCAGCAATGCAGGTACCATCTCAAAAATGTGCTGGCTTATGTAGAGAAAGGGTGAGGTCTTAGGGAAAGGGTCACTGTAGGCGCATCAATGTTTTTGGATGATATAAAAGGGGACTTCAAAAAGTTTGTGGAAAAATGGAATAAAAAGACAACGGGATTTTTCCATGAGCTTTTTGAGCTCCTTCCCTCCACCCCCTGCGCCATATGTGTCAATGTACCCAGTTATAATTGGGACTCAACTTTCCTTTCAAAATTATTGGAGCAAGGGCATTTTCATTTCCCAAGGACCACCATAAGTCAGAGCCAAAACAACAGCAGTTAACAGCAGCACTATGAGCAAAGTAAATTATAAGTAAGTGACCAATGTGTATGACATACCAATTGAAGTGTAAGATAAAACAGATAGATGTTAATGTATAGTATATCTTTAGGTTGAGTACAGATCTACAAGTGTAAAGTGAGTGGTTTGAATGCATGTGATTTAAGTAAGATGTTGTTAAATGCGTTTGAGTTGGTTCCAACTCATAGTGACCCTGTCCTGTATTGGATTTCCATAGAATGGCTGATGGGTTTGAACTGCTGATCTTGTGGTTAGCAGTTCAGTGTTCATCTTATACACATCAAAGCTTTAATAAGATATGTATATCAGATATGGTCAAAGTTTGTGATGTGTCATGAAAGTAATTGGATATATATTAGTGTTGTCATTGTGCATTGTATAGTGGATTCCGATTGATCGAGACCGTATATGGCAGAGTAGAACTGTCCCATAGAGTTTCCAAGGCTGTAATTTTTACAGAAAGAGCCCTGGAAGTATTGTGCGTTAGGCTTTGGGCTAACTGTAGTGTTGTCAGTGCAAACCTACCAGTCGCAGTGCAGGACAAAGACGAGGCTGTCTTTTAGTCTCAGAAACCCTATATAGATTGCTATGAGTTGAAATCAACTCAATGGCAGTGGTTCTGTTTGGTTGAGTCTGGGGGATCTTTATAGGAGCAGATTGCCAGGTCTTTTCAACAACTGGAGCAGCTGGTGAGCTTGAATGGCCAACCTTACAGTTAGCATCCCAGTGCTTAATCTTTGTTCCACCCAGGTTAGCTCAGGGAGCACCTCTAAGTTCAGAACACTTCAGATAATTTATGTTTGACCCCACCCACCTCTCCTCTCTTAAGAAATAGGAACCCTGGTTACAGGGTTTGGTGCAGGGAAAGCTGAAACAGTTGTTGTTGTTAAGTGGATAGGGTTTCCAAGGAGTAGTTGGTGGGTTTGAACCATCAACGTTGCAGTGCTTATTTTAAGTCAGGTGCTTATTTTACAGTGCCACACCATGCTGGAACAGAGGTGGAAGTAAAACAGAGAACTTGATGTAATTCACTATCAATTCAAGTTTAGTGAAAGTTCAGGAAGAGGGTTGACATTGAATTCATCTAGGTTTACGGTAAGAATCTCTAGTAGTGTAGTGGATTATGAAGTGAGCTGCTAACTGCAAGGTCAGCAGTTTGAATCTGCCAGCCACTTTGTGAGAGAAAGATGAGACTTTCTGCTCCTCTAAAGATTTACAGTCTCAGAAACCCTATACAGGGTCTCTATGACTTGGAACTGACTCCATAGCACATAACCAATTTTATCAAGTTTATTGTGGAACCTTGGTGTGGCAGTTAAAGGATAAGCACTGGACTGCTAACCACAAGGTTGGCGGTTCAAAACCCACCAGCCACTCCTTGGAAACCCTATAGGGGGTCACTATGAGTCAAAACTCACTCAACAGCACTTAATAACAGCAGGTTTGTGGTGGATTCTTGGTGTGGTGCTACAGGATAAGCACTGGAGAGCTAATTTCAAGGTCATGGTTCAAACCCAACAGTTGCTCCTTGGAACGGACTTAATGGTGTTTAACAGTAACAACAGAATTATTGTTAACAACTGCATGGTGTAATTGAGCTGTAAGTGGCTTGTCAAACTATTAATGTCTATGAAAAAGTGATGCAAAAATGACAATTCTATTGTTGTTGTGAAGTGCCATGGGGTCAGTTTCTACTCATAGCAACCCTATATGATGTTGTTGACCCTATATAGGGCTTTAAGTCTTTCGAGGTAGCAGAAATGGGCACCTTTTTCCTATATGACAATACCAGGATTACAAAATCAAAGTGGTTTTATGAAAATACACTTATCGACTATGGTATACTCCGACATTTCATATTTATAGTTGTAAACAGTCTACTATCTGACTGGGTTTGCACATTAATGACGTATGTCTGGCAGTGATGAATGGTGAGGTATAAGGCAGGACTAACATTGATTCTCAGTGGTTTGGAAATTATGTAATGATGAATTTGGGCAGTTATGCAATGATATAAAGGGACTTCAAAAAGTCCACGGAAAAATTCCATGATCTTTTCATTTAATTGTTGCAGAACATTTTGCAGCCTCCTCACAAAGTTGTCTTTCATTTTTCAATTTGATGTGGTCATCCTCCATTTTTGAATAATGCCAATTTACATATAAAGACTTGGCTTTGGAACCTAACCATGTTGGTAACTGAGGAGTGAGTATAAATGATAAAAATAGGGAGAACAAAGAAATATGACTAGAATAAAACAAACCTGAATGGTGGAACTTAAGGCAAGGTAGGGCAGACAGACTCAGAAAAAATTTCATCTTTTTTCTTGAGGGTAAATTTAAAGAATGAGTGAGATACAGAAAAGCTGAGCTTGTTTTAAAGGGAATTCCTAGGTCTCACAAATGGTTAAGTACTTGCTAACTAAAAGATTGGTATTTTCAGGCCCATCCAGAGGCACCTCAGAATAAAGGCCTGGCAAGCTACTTCCAAAAATCAATCACTGAAAAACTCTATGGAGCAGAGTTCTCTGACACAGTTGGAGTCTGAACTAGTTGTAATTGAGGGCGACTGCTAGTCCTCTAACAAAGGACTGTGGCCACACCCTCTCAGGCCCTCTCGTTGGTGGTTGATTATTTGGAAGATGTTTTAATTAAAGTTCATTCTAACAGGGTGCACATATTATTGTGACTCCAGAAGATGGTATTTATGGTTGGCACTTCACCAGGGACGCTCTCTACCCATATTTGGAAGATATCCCAGACCCTCAGGTGAACTGGATTCCTTGCAATGATCCCAACAGGTAAAGAAACATATAAAAAAATCGATCATGCACATCAACTTGATTGATGCTTATTGAATAAGATGCACTATTAACACCAAGTTTTAAGATATTTTAAGTAGTTCAAACACACCAGCTGCTCTTCAGAAAACCCTACACAGGGTCACTATGAGTCAGAACTGACTTGGTGACACTGCACAACCACAAATGAATACATTTAAGGAGACATTACAAAGTGGTGCAGTGGTTAAGCATTTGTCTCTTATACAAAAGGTTGGTGGTTAAAACGCACCCAGCTGCTCCACAGGAGAACCGCTTGGTGATCTGATCTGTAAAGAGGACATCTTAGAAATCCATACAGGGCAGCTCCACTCTGTCACATGGGGTTGCTATAAGTCAGAAATGGGCTTGATAACACCTGACAACAATAGATACATTTATTAGGAAAGAAATGATGAATTATAAAATCAGGGAAAAGAGTGCTGAAAGATAAGTTAGAAGTCTCTGAGTTCGATGAGGATATGTTTCCCTGCAGGAAATTAGCTTGGAATGGGTCTAACTTACTGAGGATCCCAGGGGCAGTTAGCAGGGGAATGAGAGTCAAACTCTAGACTCCTCACTCCTTGCCAGTGTGTTGTTGTCAGGTGCTGTCATAGCGACCTGGTACACAACAGAAGGAAACACTGCCTACGTTCTACATCATCCTCACAATTGTTGTGCTTGAGCCCATTACTGCTCCCGCTGTGCCGGTATCTCCTTGGCGATCTTTCTCTTTTTTGCTGACACTCCACTTTATCAAGCATAATGTCCTTCTCCAGAGACTGGTCACTTCTGGTAACATGCCCAAAGTATGAAAGACGAAGTCTCGCCATTCTGGCTTCTTCCTACACAAATATGTTTGTTCTTCTGACAGTCCATGGTACTTTAATATTCTTCTCCAACACAATAACTCAAATGCACCAATTATTGTACGGTCTTATTTATTCAGTCTCCATTTTTCACATGCATAGTGTATGAGGCTACTAGCAATACCATGTTAAGAGCATGGGCCAGGCGCAGTTTCGTCCTCAAACTGACATCTTTGTTCTTGAACTCTTTAAAGAGGTCTTGAGCAGCAGATTTACCTACTGCAATATATCATCTGATTTCTTGACTACTGCGTTCATGAATGTTGGTAGTGGATCCAAGCAAAATGAAATCTTTGGCAACTTCAATCTTTTCTCCATGTATATGGATGTTGTTTATTGGTCCAGTGGTGGGGATTTTTGTTTTCTTTACATTGAGGTGCAAGCCATTCTTAAGGCTGTAGTCTTTGATCTTCATCAGTATATTCATCTTCATCAGTATTTGTCAGTATTTAAGTCAAAGTTTTCAGCAAGTAACGTTGTATCATCTGCATATTGCAGGATTCTTGCCAGTTCACAAAGCACTAATTCTTTGTGTGTCTGTAATTTGAAAACTATGTGAGTAAATGGCAAAACTGGCGTAGTGGTTACGAATCGGGCTGCGAACCTTAAGGTCAGCAGTTCGAAACTACCAGCCGCTCCGCGGGAGAAAGATGAGGCTTTCTACTCCCGTAAAGATTTACACCCTCGGAAACCCTGTACAGGGTCGCTATGGGTCGGACCCGACTCGATGGCACTTAACAACAACAACAACAACAAAGTCACATTTCAGTTTAGAATTTAAAATTTTATTTCTTGTTATTAAGATAGCTTATGAAGTTAATGCATGCATTAAAATATTTAAAGCTTAAACTGATTATTAATTTCTTAAGTGATAGGGTTGTCGTGGTGGTTGTTAAGTGCTATCGAGTCAATTCTGACTCATAATGATCCTGTATAGGGTTTCTGAAGAACAGCTGGTGAGCTTGAACCACTGACCTTGCAGTCCACTACACTGACCCTCAGTGCCACATCAGGGCCTCAGGTGATAGAGTGGTTATGTGCTCTGGAATCGGTTCCGACTTATAGCGACCCTGTACAGGGTTTCCGAGGCTATAAATCTTTACAGGAGAAGAAAACCTCATCTTTCTCCTGCAGAACAGTCCATGAAGTTTTGAACTGCTGACCTTGTGGTTCACAGCCCGATTCGTGACCACTATGCTACAGGTGATAGAGTAGAACTGTTTATATGGTTTAGGAGTCCTGGAGCGATGTACACCTGCTTGGCTGCTAACTAAAAGTGGTTAGAATTTACGAGAAGTACCTCAGAAGAAAGGCTTGGTGATCTACTTTAGAAAAATCAACTACTGACCGCTTCAGGGAGCACAGTTCTACTCTGACACACATTAGGTAGCCATGAGCTGGGATTGACTCCATGGCAGCTGGTGCTGGTGATGCAAGTGGTTTAAATCAGGTCTAGCCATCCTCCTTAGTATAGTGGTGAGTATCCCCGCCTGTCACACGGGAGACCGGGGTTCGATACCCTGAGGGGAGGCAGATGCCCTTTGGAGTCCTGGTGTGGTGCTGTGGGCTAATGTGTCAGATTGCAAAGTCATTTGAACTGCAAGGTCTGTTGTTCAAGGCTGTTTCTTGGAACTACAGGGTCGCTATGGGTCGGAATCGACTTGAAGACACTTAACAACAACAGGCTAAAACAATGGGAAGTGTGGTGAAAGTTATACGAGTACTTTTAATGTAAGCAAAGCAATCTCACAAACAATAAGAGAATTATGGTAGTTAACTTACTTGTTGTCTGATGTACCTTTGCTAAAATCGTTTTAGAAACTCCTCTTTTAGAACTGTTCTTAACTCTGTGCAAACTAACCACTGTAACTGCTTATTGCCACATCTTGGTTATTGGAGTGACTGAGCTGAAGGTTTCTGACGTGGGGGTAGTTTAACCGAAGGATTGCAACTGAACAGCTGTGGTCCAGATACTAGGGCTGCCCCTTGGGTTTTTGCAAAGTGTATTCTAGGAACAAGGAACTTGCATACTCTTTCCTTGTACACAGCCATGACCTTTAGCTTAGTCTGCACAAACATTTAGCTGTATCTAATTTATGTTCCAGCTAGTGATCACATGTTACATATTTCTGATAGAGTTTCACTTACTGCATGCACAAACAACACCAGATAGTTCTATGTCTAACTTTTTTTTTCTTCTTATAAATGTTAGGTTGATTTATAAGAGCTGCTCTAGGCAGTTACACAATTTGTTTACAATGAGAAGTCACCTAACTCTGAACATACTGTACATAGCAATTAGAAGTCGTCATGGCAAGAGGAAACCGCAGCCTGACTGCTGCAGCCAGCACCAAAATAACCAGAGAACAGTAGGG
>NW_006408531.1:19958359-19963988 GCF_000296735.1 Chrysochloris asiatica
GCCTGCTTTAGTAACATGCTACTCGTATCAGACGATAACCCATCCCCCTCTGTCAGTAACATGCCTAAGTTGACCAGCCAACTCATGTTTCTAAACCCCTGTGTGTGTACATGTCTGTCTTACAAACTAGAAACCAAAGCCGTGGGGCTCAGGTGTGCTAGTAACCTGCTAACTGATCAGTTTCTACTCCCTTCAGAAGGGTGAGCATACAGCATTGACAGCCCCAAATAGCCAACTTTTCAAGTCTTACCACCCCCTTCCCTTCTCAAAAGGAGACCCTTACTTCCAACTAAGACTATTCACCTTCATCTCCCAGTGAGACCTTTTAGAAAAACACACATCTGCATACCCATATATATAATTTTTTTGTTTTTACATTTAAATATAAAAATACTACTCTGCTTTGTGGAGGACCAAGCAATAAGAGCTTTTTCTTCTCTTAAGGTAGGGATATATCCATCAGTTTATTCTGAGTTAAATCTTCAGGCCAGGACCATTTAGCCCCTGGCAAGGAAGTCGAACAGAGAGACACCCAGAGCAATTTCCTTCCTGGTCCCTCCTAATCCCCACGTTTATTGTAAAGTTGGTTATACTGTTTATAATAAATGGAATTTCCCATCCAAAGAAGGAACTCTTGACCTAACGGCAGAACAAGCCAGACCCTCCCCTGCCAGCTCCCTTATAGAAAAAGTCCTACCCTCCTCCCTTCCCAAAAACATATGCGCTCTTTCTGGAAAACTATGACTACTGGACAAACACACCGGATTAAATGGAAGCAGTAGTTATGTTTCCTCACCCCCTCCCCACTAACACACTATTCCTCAGTCTTCGAGAAAGCTTCAGTGATAGGGAGAAAAGGGGGGCAGGTGTCTGTGTGAAGTGATTAAGAACCTGACCTCTCTACCATGGCCCAAAAAAAGCAAGAGTTATTAATTGGGCATGAGGAATAAAAAAGACCTTTATATTCGCGCTTTGAGTTACAGCTAGTAGGAACACGTGGGAGAAGGAAACAGTGGGCATGGGATGAAGAGCTGGGAGGGGTTTCATGGCTGGAGGTCTCGTCCACTTAGTTTTTATACTGGAAAGGCTCATCACCAGTCTCTTTGAGAAGACAGGTGCAGATAAGAGCTCCTGTCACTGAGTAGGGGGTCACAGTTGGCAGAGGGGCGGTGGTCTTCAAAGTAGCCCTTCTTCTCCTGGCCAAGAGTCCGAGGAATGCAGATGCTGGTGCCACGGTTGGCCATACCGGCAGAAAAGTCATTGATGTTGGAGGTTTCATAGAATCCAGTTAGGTGCCAGGCATTGTCCAGGCCCCCTTTGGGATCGTAGGCACGGATATGGTACTGGTGCCACTTTCTTAGTCTCTCAATGGACTCCTCAATATACTTCAGACCATTGTCTTCTCGCATGGCCTTGGTGCTGAAGTTGGTGTGACAACCTGCACCATTCCAGTTCCCAGGGATGGGCTTAGGATCAAAGGTTGCTATCACTCCAAAGTCTTCACATACATGGTGCAGGATGAAACGGGCCACCCAGAGATGATCTCTCACATTGATTCCTTCACAGGGTCCTATCTGGAACTCCCACTGGGCAGGCATGACCTCAACATTCGTTCCCCAAATCTTGATGCCGGTGTACAAGCAGGCCCAATAATGAGCCTCTACAATGTCCCTGCCATAGGCTTTGTCTGCTTCCACACCACAGTAATATGGACCTTGAGGTCCAGAGAAACCACTGGAAGGCCAACCAAATGGGTGCCCATCTGTCCCCATAAGGGTATATTCCTGCTCCATTCCAAACCAGGGGTGCTGGCTGTTCACCATGTCCATTATCTGCTTACAGGTATGCCTTAAGTTGGTCTCTGCAGGTTTTCGGTTGTACTTAAAAGACTTCACACAACACCAGCTTGTTTGGGTCCTTGGGGAAAGGATCCCTAAACATGGCAGCAGGGATGAGATACATGTCACTGTTAGACCCTTCAGACTGGAAAGTACTGGAGCCATCAAAATTCCACTCTGGCAACTCTTCTATAGACTTGGGTTCACCATCCAGGGTGCGCGTCTTACAATGTAGTCCTTCTCCAGTGCCATCAATCCAGACATACATGGCTTGGACTTTTTCGCCCTGAGGCAGACCCATGTACATCTGCTTGATGCCTTTGTTCAAGTGGGAACTTGCTGAGGTGGCCATGGTGGAAGATGTTCTGGGCGGCGAGCAGGCTGGAGGGCAGGCAGACCTCGAGAGTGAGGTGAGGAGTGGAGACATGGTCAGGTGTACAGATTAGACGCTTGGTTTCACTTCACTTCATTCTCGGCTCTATATGTCTAACTTTTTAAGGTATCCCAAACAGCTTTCCAAAGTGGCTGCACCCTTTACAATTCTACCAGTTGTGACAAATAAGACAGTTTAGAGGTAAAGAACATTAGAAGTACATGAAGAAAGTAGTTGTTAAGAGCCACCATTATCCAAACCAAAGCTGTTGCCCTCGAGTCCAGTTGAAGTCATTGTGACCCTGTTGGACAGAGTAGAACTGCCCCTAGGATTTCCTAAATGGTAAATGTTTATGGGAGGGAACTTCCACATCTTTTTCTTTTGGGGTGACTGGTGGGTTCGAGCCACTGACCTTTTGGTTGCCAGTCAAGTGCTTAACCCTCTGCACCACCAGGGTTTCTTGCCATCATGGTGGTTGTTGTTAAGTGCCATCGAGTCAGTTCCGAGTCATAGCGACCCTATGTAGAGTTTCCCAGGAGCAGCTGGTGAGCTTGTACCACTACCTCACGGTTCAAACTGACCTCGCTGTCCAGCATATTAACCCACCGTGCCACACTAGGACTCCTGCCATCATGGTTCTAAGTTTATAATGACAGTTGTATTTTAAGTATAGTTCTGAAAGTTTCTGGTAGGTCAAGAAAGAAACAATTAGGCTCATAGAATTTTATTATCATAGAAGAAAATTTACAGATTTCTTGAGCAATAAACTCTCTAGTAACCTAACCCAAAGTTGAATTTGTTTAACGTATTTTCATTGGCTAGTTATGTAACAGGCACTCCTTGTAAATGAGTGTCCTTTAACACAGTGAATGTCTGCATGTATAGTCATGGTGATGTGGCTTGCCGATTAGAAGACTGGATCACTACTTCAAGGTAAAAAAGAAAACTTACCTAATTTAGCATACCTGTTTGTGAAAACTTTCAAAGTAAAATTCTGATCACATATTACTTTGTGTTATCACTTCAAAATCTTGTGTGTATGTATTGATTCTCCTGCAGGATGAAAGCCATGCAGCTACCACGCCTTCCACATCTGTGAATGGCCCATGTATTCTTGGAGAACTTTGCCTGTGATTTCATTGTCCAGGTTTCACATGTCTAGCACAGTGTTTTGTGTGTTATAGGGACATAACAAATATTTGTCACAATTTAATGTATACTTATTGTTAGCTAAAGAGGCCCTGTGGCACAGTGGTTAAAGCATTTGGCTGCTAACTAAAAGGTAAATGGTTCAAATCCACTAGCAGATCCTTGGGAGAAACAAGTGGTTTTCTGCTTCGAGTTTGGCTGTTAATCTGAAGTTCAGCAGTTAGAATCTACCAGTTGCTTCTGTAAAGATTTGCAACCTAGGAAACCCTATACTCTTAAGGTCTCTATGAGTCTGAACCAACTTGATGGCATACCGTCACCACCACCACACTATTTTTACAGGGTCTCCATGATTTGGAATCAACTCAATGGCAGGGGGTTTGGGATATTGTTGGCTAGTAAATGCCTTCTTCTATAATTAATGGCTTTTCTTATAATGGGAGATTATACACTTCCAAAGAAGCCTTAGAAAATACATTTCCCCCTTCTTCTGTTCCCAATTGTCCTATGACAGAGATCTATACTACTTAAAGACTCAGCAGACATCATGAATCAAGTGACAAACTGATTTCAAGCCCACAGAAGCAGATTGCACGTTTTATACTCCAAACCAGGACATGTAGTCTGATAAAGAATTTTGGAGCTTTTTCTTGGTCTAAGAAATGTGGTTTAAATAAAAATATATTATAATTTACAATATAATTTCCAGATGAATGGAAACAATAGGATAATTTGTTTGTAATCAGTACTCTTTCAGAAATCCCAAATACCATGAACCTCTTCTTCTGCCTAAAAATGTTTGGAGTAAATATTTTTCAGGTAGTTCAATGTATTTTAGTTTGTTGTTGTCATGTGCCATCGAGTCATTTCTGACTCATAGCAATCCTGTATAGGGTTTCCAAGATGTGGCTGGTGATTTTGAACTGCCAATCTTGTGGTCCAAACCAACCTTGCAGTTAAGTGCTCTATCCCACGCTGCCATGTGAATTTCAGGTCAGTCGGTAGGTAGGTGATTCTTCATCTAAATATATTAAACATAGTAATTTTTTAACTATACTTCCAACACTCTGCACTTTTCCAAGGATATGTTTTGTAGTTGATGTTGTGACTTTGCTTACTCATAAAGTGGTGGTGGTGGTTCTGTGCCTCTGAGTCAGTTCTAACTCATAGCGACCCTATATAGGCTTTCCAAGGCTGTAAATCTTTGTTGTTGTTGTTGTTGTTGTTGTTAGGTGCCATCAAGTTGGTACCAACTCATAGCAACCTTATGCACAGCAGAACGAATCAATGCCCAATACTGGGTCAACCTCACTACTGTTGCCACGCTTGAGTCCATCGATGCTGCCACTTGGCTAATCCATCTCATTGGGAGTCTTCCTCTTTTTCTCTGACCCTCCACTTTACCAAACATGATATCCTTCCCCAGTGACTGGTCCCTCCTGACAATATGTCTGAAGAATGAGAGACAAAGTTTGGCCATTTTGGCCTCCAAGGAGCACTCTGGCTGCATGCACTTCTTCCAAAATGGATCTATTGGTTCTTTTGTGAGCCCATGGCACTTTCAATATTCTCCTCCAACACCATAACTCAAAAGCATCAATTCTTCTGCAGTCCTCCTTATTCACTGTCCAGCTTTCACATGCATATGAGGTTATTGAAAATACCATGGCTTGGGTCAGGCGCACCTTAGTCCTCAAGATGACATCTTTGCTCTTCAACACTTAAAAAAGGTCTTGTGCAAAAGATTTGCCTAATGCAATAAGTCATTTGATTTCTTGACTGCTGCTTCCATGAGTGTTGATAGTTGATCCCAGAAGAATGAAGTCTTTGACAACTTCAGTCTTTTCTCCATTGTTAAGAATGTTGTTTATTGGTCCAGTGGTGAGGATTTTCACTTTCAGCAATCTTTACAGGAGCAGAAAGCCTCATCTTTTTCCCATGGAGCAACTAGTAGATTTGAACTGCAGAACTTGGGGTTAGCAGCCCAACCATAATCCAGGACACTATCAGGGCTCCTTGCTTATTTATATATGTTATACAAATTTGTTTTAGATTCAATTGCCATGATATGATACTCAAGGAAGTTTCCACTGTCATTTGCCTGGGTATGGCATTAAGTTTTCTCATTCACTGAATTAGCTCTTTTTGCCTTCTCAGTTAGTCAGTAAACATTTCTTGTTTCAAGGTTGTGCCAAATGGGGACAAATATGGCTATATGTTCCATATTCTGAGGTCTCACTTTTCAAATTTGCATCTTATTGTTTTATGG
>NW_006408531.1:19964151-19964928 GCF_000296735.1 Chrysochloris asiatica
CTATGGGTTGGAACTGACTTGCCAGCACTTACCAACAACTTTGTCTATAAAATTTGGGACAGGTTTCAGCCTCTTGTGCAAATTCTCAAGACATGATTTCCTCTGACTTCTTGTCTTAATCCTTTTCTTCAACCTATGGTGTTTATTTTGTGAATATTAATTAAATGATAGTATATATATATATGAAACTATTATAAATTTCCACTAAAAGCTAAGTTTTATTTTTAAATTTTTTTCATTGTCAAACAAACATGGATCAGATTTGGTCATACCCCAGTACAAGAAAGACTCAGCTGCCTGGCCAAGAACAACTCTATCTACGTTGTGGCAAATATTGGGGACAAGAAATTGTGCCACACCAGTGACCCTCAGTGCCCCAGTGATGGCCGTTACCAGTACAACACCAATGTTGTGTTTGATTCAGAAGGGAAATTGGTGGCACGCTATCATAAGGTAAAATAAACTTCCATATACTTTACTTAATAAAATGGGCTAAAAGAAACAAAATATCATAATTGTAATAATAAGCTTATGCAAGAAACAGAGTAGAGACTAAGCATAGAAAGCAATAATTAGAACACATAGGATTCTCTGAAGATACTCTAGAAGTTTCCTGTGCATTTAAGAGCAGTTGGGAATGTACAGGAGCTATCTCCATTGAAAGGTAAAGTAACCTTTTTGGACATATTTAGTTGGGGGACACCAAGGTTAATTGATATAACGTGGTCCACAAAGAAAATATTCTACATTCTACTTTGGTGAGTAGCAACTTGTTGT
>NW_006408531.1:19969428-19982873 GCF_000296735.1 Chrysochloris asiatica
GAAGACACAGGGAAACAATTGGTTTAAAGGGCTAATGGACCACACCAACATCAGTCTCCACAACGCTGAGACCAGAAGAACTAGATGGTGCCTGGCTAACACTAGGATCATATTAGAAAGCCTTGGGTAGAGTGGGAGGAAAATGTGGAACAAAATTTAATCATAGAAAAAACTAGGCTTACTGTTTGTATAAAGACTGGTAGGGTCCCCAAGACTATTGACCTTATGTCTGGGATTGATTTTACTCCCTTGGCTCAATTTTCAGCCAAACAATAGACAAGATATAATGGGAGCGATAATACTAGTTGGGTATTCACACCTTAGAATAACCAAACATTTGAGATCAAAATGACAACGTATATCCAAGGTTAGAAGGGTTAGTAAAGAAGAAAGGAAGGAAACAAGAAACAGAGAGGAAGTGGAATACATTAGTAACGTTACATTGAGGAGATACCAGTTAATGTGATGAAACAAAATGTGTATAAATTGTTGAATGGTAAATTGCTCATCTTTCCTGTAAACCTTCACTGAATTCACAATAAAAACTTAAAAACAAAATTTTTTTTTTTTTAAGTCTTGGAAATAGGTCAAGGCTAGGAAAAAAAAAAAAAAAAAAGGACTTACCAGATAAGAGTTGATCTCCAGAAGAAATGAGCATAGGCATTTTCCTGATCACAGGAAATAGTTCAAGTGTTCTTGACAAGTAGAAGTTATCTGTTTTGTTCTTGTAATAACGAAGAGGACATTTATAAATACGGGTTTCCATGTGTTTATTATTTTTTGAATGTGGAAGTTGAACCTAAGGCCCCTTTTAACTTGAGTTTCCTCTGATTCTCTAATGTTCTGTTCTTTTTCTCTGAAGATGGAGGCCTTTTAAAATGGTGTGGGACCGTGTCTGACTTCCTTTGACTTCACAGGGGAAAGAGAATCAAACTCAAAACAGTCCAAGGCTGATGCCTGTGAAGTAGAGGTCAGATAGGGCTCTACCCTTCAACCTTCTTTATCCTATTCTGACACCTACTGCCCCTCCCATGTCACTCTACTTCTCAGCTGGGTTCCATCATCCATTGCAATGGCCACACAGAATTCACAGACAACACTTATGATTATGGGGTTTATTAGGGAAATGAACAGGATTTAATTCAGGGTCAGAAACAACTCAGGATATTGTAGTTCTCTGGTCAGGCGCGTCCTGCATTCGTTTATGTACTGTGATGTTAGGACCAACTTCTTGAAAATTGTGGGATTTTTTCTTTCCCTTTTCTTCCTTCCTCTTTTGTTTATCACAGCAAAACCTTTTCATGGGTGAAGTTCAATTCAATTCACCCAAGATGGCTGAAGTAGTGACTTTCAACACCACCTTTGGGAGATTTGGCATTTTCACATGCTTCGATATACTCTTCCATGATCCTGCTGTTACCTTGGTGAAAGATTTCCATGTGGACACCATACTGTTTCCAACTGCTTGGATGAATGTTCTGCCCCATTTATCGGCTGTTGAGTTCCACTCCGCGTGGGCTATGGGCATGGGGGTCAACTTCCTTGCAGCAAATATACATCACCCCATGATGAAAATGACAGGTAATATGTGAGTTTTACAGTTTATAGAGAAAAAAAAATGTCACCAATTTCATATGTCCTTCATGATACATGCTTTCCAATTCTTAATTTTTGAATACCTACTTATGGAATTAGTATCAAGCTAAACTTTTTATAAGTTAATGCATCTATTTTTTTTTTTTAATTCAACTTGAATATGCACTACTTTTTCTTTCCAAATTTAACCAATTACTACTTGAAACTATTCTTTGGCTTCTACTCACGTTATTCTATAGATTTCCTTTCACTTGTCTGTCCTCATAATCATATAAATATATATATTTAATGTTTTATTGTGAATTATGTGATAGTTTACATGGGAGAACATTAGCTTTAAATTCATCCTATCATATAGCATTTCATTGCCATGGTTACAATCCCCTCCATGCATCATCAACCAACCAAAGGGTATACCCTGCAAGCCTTTCCCCTCCACCCTCCCACTCCCGGGCATCAGCACACAGCCCCTCTCCCTCTCTGGGTCTAAAGTCCCCAGCTGCTCCATATCTCCACATCATCATCTCTGCCTCCATCTCTGGTGTCACTGCTTCTCTGGGTAGGATCCCATACTCCACTCTTCTCCCTTGCTGGTCCCAGGGACCTCCGCTCCTAGACTCCAAAGTCAGTCACTCCCCTCCTTTTGCTACAGAACATCTACCTTTACATTTCCACCCTCACAGTCAGTCCTGATAACAATTATTCACTATTGTATCACAAGAGACCTCTCCGCATTTCCTTTCATCAGCCCCGACCAGACAGATTGGATACTACTCAGTGGAGAATCTACCTTCCTCCCCACTCTCTGGAGCTAGACTCCCTCATGAAAGCTTGTAAGCCAGTCACTTCTTGCCTTTGTAGCCCCCACCATTTTGGGTAGCCAATGTCCAAGTTGCCCATCCCTGTCTACACTGTGTATGGAGGGGGTGGGAATTGTAATCATATTTTAATATATATGTTGTTCTTCAGTACAGATGAGTAATTTTTGATTCACAGCAACACCATATTGTTGTTGTTGTTAAGTGCCGTCTAGTCGGTTCCTACTCATAGCGACCCTGAACAAGGTTTCTGAGGCTGTAAATCTTTACAGGAGCAGAAAGCCTCATCTTTCTCCTGCGGAGCAACCAGTAATTTCGAACTGCTGACTTTGTGGTCGCAGCCCTATGTGGTCGTAACCACTATGCTACCAGAGCTCCTTAACACCATATTAGTGGCAATAAAATGTTAATGCGAGTTTAAAAGAACAGTTGTTGTTGTTAAGTGCCATGAAGTCAGTTCCGAACCATAGCAACCCTGAATAGGGTTTCCAAGGCTGTAAATCTTTACGGGCAGAAAGCCTCATCTTTCTCCTGTGGAGCAGCTGGTAATTTCGAACTGCAGACCTTGAGGTTCACAGCCAATTCATAACCACTATGCTATTGTTGTTGTTGTTGTTGTTGTGAAGTGCCATCAAGTCGGTTCCGACCCATAGCGATCCTGTATAGAGTTTCCCAGGAGCACCTATTAGAGCTCCTTAAAATAATAGTTGTTGTTAAGTGCCATCGAGTCGGTTCCGACCCATAGTGACCCTGTACAGGGTTTCCGAGGGTGTAAATCTTTACCGGAGTAGAAAGCCTCATCTATGTCTCGCAGAGCAGTTGGTAGTTTTGAACTTCCGACCTTAAGGTTCACAGCCCAATTCGTAACCACTACGCTACCAGAGTAATAATTATGAAATCACTTTCCACTTGCTTGTTATTGTTTTTTTAAAGACAACATTTCCAATTTATCACTTCTAGGAAGTGGTATCTATGCACCGGATTCTCCACCAGCGTTTCATTACGATATGAAGACCAAAGAGGGGAAACTCCTCCTTTCTAGCCTAAATTCCCACCCATACTCCTCAAGGGTGAACTGGTCTTCTCATGCGAGCAGAATGGAAGCACACTCAAAAGGAAACCAGGAATTTAAGAACACTGTCTTTTTTGATGAATTCACTTTTGTGGAGCTCATGGGAATCAAAGGAAATTACACAGTTTGTCAAAAAGACCTCTGCTGTCATCTAAGCTACAAAATGACTGAGAAGAGATCAGATGAAGTTTATGCTCTTGGGGCATTTGATGGGCTACATACTGTTGAAGGAACTTATTATCTACAGGTAATGCACGTTTTAGTGACCAGAGTCAGAATAAATACAAAGCACCTAATTAAATTTGAATTTCAGGTGGCTTTTTCTTTTCATTTTATTTTTTCTTTACTTTAAATATATCTCCCAAACTGATATATTTTTGTAACTGAAAATGTATTTGTTGTTAATCTAAAATTCAAATTTAATGGACATCCCGCATTTTATTTGCTCGATTGGGTAATTCTTGGAATGAATTCTATTTGAAATGGTTCAAAAAAAGCACAACATTTATTACAGACAGCAGTTTAAAAATCAGTATCATAATCAAATTACAGACAATTTAAATAGATAACTGTCCTATGATACCTCCTGCTTGAACACGATCATCAATTCCCTGTATGTTCACTAGTTTTAAAAGAGCTTGACGCTAATTATACCGAAGATTGATAGAAATGACCTCTGAGGTTGTACAGTAGAATTGTTTATTGCTGTCGTGATTGAGAGATCCCCTAACCTCCAACAAAAAGTAGGAATAACTGCAATGTGATGAGATGGAACCCTCAAGAACAAGTTCACAGTGGTCC
Source organism: Chrysochloris asiatica (assembly GCF_000296735.1). NCBI lineage: Eukaryota > Metazoa > Chordata > Mammalia > Afrosoricida > Chrysochloridae > Chrysochloris > Chrysochloris asiatica. The sequence goes on from NW_006408531.1 coordinate 19,973,716, forward strand.
CTCCCTACGTCTTCTCCTTCTGTTCTCTTCCTCAGTTTGGCTCCCATCCTTCCTGGCTCTCTAGATTATTGTATTGCCCTCCTACTTGGGCTTCCTGTTGACAGTATCAACTCCATCCAATCCATTACTTACACTACAATTACAAAGTCACTATAAGCCCTCTATGATTATATTAGTCTCTGCACTCCAGTGCTCTACCCCACAGTGCAACACCCAGGAGTCAGGAGGAAGGTTAGCTTTGTTGGATTCTTCAGAGAGTAATGGGCTCAAGTAAAACAAAGCCTTCTGTTGTTATTGTTGACCAACATCCCTCATTAAAACCATACAAGTTTTGGAGTTCAGAATTTTCCAGTTTGGCATCTTACTTGACAGACTCTTGGTTTCCTCATCTTTTGTGAATTTGTAACTTGAAATACTGCTGCAATTTTTGAAGGTTTCAGAGGAACAAAATAGAAGCATGTGTTCATTCTACAACTTTTACTTGAAAGTTAATTCTATCTTCTCTTAACTCACTTGCCCTGAAGTGTTTACCTCCCACCTGCAATAGTAGAAGCAGGGAGATGCATTAAAGGCTATTGCTGTAACCAGGCAAGAGATGAAGGTGGCTTGAAATAGGCTTGGAATGAGAGATGCTGTAAAGATGTAGTTAATGGATTTTCCTTTGTGGGTCTTTGCATGGTGAGGTAACTCATGAATTTAGGTTTTACATTTAAATAGCTATGTAGTATAGTAGAAGAGGAGTCTTGGTGTGACTGCAATACAATAAGCTTATCACAAGGTCGCTGGTTTAAACCCACCAGCCACTCCTTGGAAACTCTATGCAGGGTTGCTATGAGCCAGAACTGATTCAATGACAATAAACAACAGAGTGGCAAAAGAACTCACTTGACAACTATCTCAATCCTTGCTCAGATACAAAGTTTCTGACTTTTCTGGATCACAGAAATTGCTTCTAGATCATCTCTAGGGACTCTTCTAAATCTAAAACCCCCTCATTGTGTTCCTAGGCAATAATATAAAGATTGAACTAGTATCTAAATTGAAAAGCATTTTATCAAATCAAATGCTTCACCAAGTAAAATCATTGATAACTTGAAACCAATGAGGGTATAGTTGCCACTGATACAGGCCAAAGACTTGACTGGTTATTTATGTAGTTTATTTGTTGCCAATGAAGTGCAGAAAGTACTAGGGTTTGAAGTTCTTTTTTATTATTAGTTACATTAGCTATCCACTAATGAATTGGATTAATCTAATGAGGAAGTAACATTATTTTACTAAATAAGGGGCATAGGCGTTTCTAGAGGTCATGACAGTGGCTTTGTTATGATTTACTGTTTTACGTTTACTTCCTCTAGATTTGCACTATGTTGAAGTGTAAAACCACTAATATAAAAACTTGTGGCAACTCAGTTGAAACAGCTTCCACCAGGTTTGAAATGTTCTCCCTCAGTGGCACTTTTGGAACCCAATATGTCTTCCCTGAGGTGTTGCTGAGTGAAGTTCAGCTTGCACCTGGAGACTTTCAGGTAAGACTTAATGCTTGATACTGCCAATTAATTTTACCTAAGAGGAAGCACTTTTTGAAATTAAAACTTGTCTCAATACTCAAATATGTCATCAAGACTCCCATTTGCTAAGGATAAAACTGCCTTGAGGGTCACCAAGGACACTGAGCAAACTGATTCTAATGGAAATTCTGCAGGAAAAATTTTAAGAAAATGTATCCTTGAAAATAAAGAAATATATTTCTTTTGGGGAATATGGGAGGAGGCTGGGCTGTTCAGAGCCTATCAAATGGAAAGGAGACTCAAGAAGAGTAGTTTCAGGGCAAGTCCATCAGAGGAAACCCTTGGAGTTACTGGGAGAGAGAATGCTTAGGAAGTGAAAGGAGTTTCTCTCACTTTGTAGATCAAGTCCTGGTACAACCATGGCCGTAAGAGAAAATGATAGAAATATGGAGGGAGAGAGAATCTCATAGTAGCTGATGTTAATAAGAAAGCAAAAGCTATTTAGAGCCCAGATAGAATTTCTTACTTATCTCTGCTCAGGTATCTTCCAGCTACTCCTGCAGGGTTTACTTTCACTCTGCCTTCCTGATTGAAATGGCAGTGGTTTAAACCCTACCAGCCATTCCACAGGGAAAATATGAGACTATCTGCTCCATCAAGATCTAGAGTCTTGGAAACCTGAAGGCGCAGTTCCATTCTGCCCTGGACGGGTACTGTGAATTGGAGTGAGACCCCTTAGAAATAATTAAAGGGGGTTGGACGTGTGAGTAAAAAAGTTAGAAGGGGCTGTGAGTAAAGGGTAGGGACCCTGGGGGCTTAGTTCAAATTCCTCTTCTGACTTTTTCTGTGGGAGATTCTATGTGGTCTGATAGGACTAGATTTCTCTCTTATAAACTCCCAAATCCATTGCTTTACATTTACTAACTCATGAGAGGCTTCCTCAGATAAGTAAATTATAAGATGCTGATTTTAAGCATTTCAATAATAAATGAATAAGTGCCAATTCCATTGCTCCATTTTTTCCTGTACACTGTAACATTTCAAATTCTTCACATAGAACCATACTTAATCCATGTTCCTTCATCTAACTATATTGAATTTTATGTAACTATGTAACTTAAAAGTAGATCCTGTCTATGTTTCTTTCTGTTAACTAGGTGTCAAGTGATGGACAGCTGTCTAGCCTGAAGCCCACATCTGGACCTGTCTTAACAGTAACTCTGTTTGGGAGGTGGTACGAGAAGGACCAGATGGCAAATGCTTCATCAACCACAGAACACAACCACTGAGAATGAGGATAATAGCTGTTGTGTGTATTGAGTATTTAATAGGCTGGTATACTATTTCCAGTCTCTAGCTCTCCTGTTCTCTTTCTTGGATAGTCTTTTAAAAATTGGTGGTAGAGAAAATAAGAATAGGTCTGAGCTTTTTGATAATCCTGGTCTCTGGAATAAATGAATTACCAGTTACAAACACATACACTCTTTAGATAATACAAAGCAGATAAATAGTAATAATACTTTGAAAGGTAAAAATCTGTAAAATTAAAATAATAATTGTACTTACTTTTTCATTTGTTTGTTTTTCATAATAATTAAATAAGTTAGTACATTTAAACTGCTTAGAAAACATCCTGGCTCCTAGGAAACACTCTGCATATGTTGTTGTTAAGTGCTGTTGAGTCGATCCCAACCCATAGTGACCCTGTATAAGGTTTCCGAGCAGCAGCTGGTGAGCTTGAACCACCAACTTTGCAGTTCAAACAGCTTTGCATTCTGGTGCATTAACCCACAGCACCACACCAGGACTCCCTGTATATGTTAGCTTTTCCAATTAAATATGACTATGGTAGCGTAGTGGTTACGAATCGGGCTGCGAACCTTAAGGTCAGTGGTTCGAAACTACCAGCTGCTCCGCGGGAGAAAGATGAGGCTTTCTACTCCCGTAAGGATTTACACCCTCGGAAACCCTGTACAGGGTCGCTATGGGTCGGCTCCGACTCGAAGGCACTTAACAACAACAACAACATAAGAATAAAATAAAAAATCAATTGTGGTGTATTTATTTCTAAAACCATACCACCTCTGACTACTATGGGTCTAACACCTGTATGTTTATTTAATGCTACTTTTGTTGTTGTTGTTGTCAGGTGCCATCGAGTCGGAACCAACTCATAGCGACCCCATGCACTTTTATCACATTTAAAACTTCAACTGTTTTTACTTCTGGAGAAAACAATTGCAGTGCTCATTTTGTCCCCCCTCAGAATGAAAATGTCATTTTAAACAAACATATCTCCTTGATTTTTAAGAGAAGAGCATTCTAAAAGCAGTGTATCCAGCTTAAAATCACAATGCTGCAGAACACTGAAAATGTGTAAGCCTAAAAAAAATTAAGTCACAAGGTAGATAATGCGATTGTTGTTGTTAAGTGTTGTCAAGTCGGTTCCAACTCACAGAGACCCTGTATAGGGTTTCTGAAGAACAGCTGGGGTACTCAAACCGCCAATCTTGCAATTCAAACTGACTTTGTAGTCCAGCGTATTAACCCACAGCACCACACCAGGACTCTAGATAATGCAATAGTGAACTGTATGATACCTACTTTGTTGTTTGGATTTCCCCCCTAAGTCCTATGTTGTTGTTGTTAGGTGCCATCAAGTCGGTAACGACTCATAGTGACTTTATGCACAGAAGAACGAAACACTGCCTGATCCTGGGCCAACCTCACTACTGTTGCCACACTTGAGTCCATCGATGCTGCCACTTGGCCAGTCCATCTCGTTGGGGGTTTTCCTTTTTTTCTCTGACCCTCCACCTTACCAAACATGATATCCTTCACCAGCGACTGGTCCCTCCTGACAATATGTCTGATGTATGAGAGACGAAGTTTGGCCATCTTGGCCTCCAAGGAGCACTCTAGCTGCACTTCTTCCAAAACGGATCTATTGATTCTTTTGGCAGCCCATAGCACTTTCAATATTCTCCTCCAATACCATAATTCAAAAGCATCAATTCTTCTACGGTATTCCTTATTCACTAACCAGCCTTCTCATGCATATGAGATTATTGAAAATACCATGGCTTGGTTCAGGCACACCTTAGTCCTCAAGCTGAAATCTTTGCTCTTCAACACTTTAAAAAGATCTTGTGCAGCAGATTTGCCTAATGCAATATGTCGTTTGATTTCTTGACTGCTGCTTCCATGAGTGTTGATAGTTGATCCAAGAAAAATGAAGTCCTTGACAACGTCAATCTTTTCTCCATTAATAAGAATGTTTTTTATTGGACCAGTGGTGAGGATTTTTGTTTTCTTTACATTGAGATGCAATCCATACCAAAGACTGTGCTCTTTGCTCTTCATCAGTAAATGTTTTAAACCCTCTTCATTTTCAGCAAGCAAGATTGTATCATCAAGATTATATCGCAGGTTGTTAATGAGTCTTCTTCCAATCCTGATGCCATGGTTTTCTTCATATAACCCAACTTCTTGGATTATTTGCTCAACATACAGGTTGAATAAGTATGATGAAAGAATACAATCTTGTCACACACCTTTCTTAATTTTAAAACATTCAGCGTTCCCATGTTCTGTTCAAACAATTGCCTCTTGGTCCAGGTACAGATTCCTCATGAGCACAATTAAGTGTTCTGGAATACTCACACTCCGCAATGTTGTCCACAGCTTGTCATGGTCCAGACAATCGAAAACCTTTGTGTAGTCAAGAAGGCATAGGTAAACATCTTTCTGATATTCTGTGCTTTCAGTCAAGATCCATCGGACATCAGGAATGATATCCCTGGTTCCACAGCCTCTTTTGAATCTGGCTTGAACCTCTGGAAGTTCTCTGTCAATGTATGCTTGTAGCCATTTCTATATTACCTTTAGTAAAACTTTACTTGCATGGGATATCAAAGAGATTGTCCGATAGTGGGGTGATTCATTGAGGCAGTCCACACACGAAATGTAACTATGGAATATAAACATGCTAGTCATCACTGGATATTTTTATCCTATTATTTTTGGTAAACCATAACAGGCTTCACAAATCCCAATATTCACATAAATCTTCATTGGTGTTTATATTTTAAATTGTTAAAAAAGTTTTCAGGTTAGTCACAAACTGATTTAAATAGCTATAGATATAATGATAGTTTTAAAGAATATTTGCCGTTTAATTAAAAATATTTACAATGGCATCTTTTAGAATTAAACTCTTCAAGTTTACTATGTTTTAAGTAGTGTGATTCAAAGAAAAACAAAAGGCATACTTAATTTTTGAAGGTATTCAACAAGGGATTGCAAAATAGAAGAATGGATAGATAGGGGCTAGATAAAGGTCTTTACAACTTTAACCATTAAATCTGGTAAGAAAATAATTTCTAGTGGGAACTGAGGTCTAAAATAAAAATCAATGTCACAAGAGTTAATTCCTGATAATCTAATACTAGCAAATATCTTGTTCAAGTTGCTGAACAACACTGTTAAGTGCCATCGAGTTGGTTCTGACTCATAGCGACCCTGTATAGGGTTTCCAAGGAGCATCTGGGGGATTTGAATCACTGAACCACCGACCTCATGTTTTGCATCCAGTATTTATGCTACAATGCCAAACCAGAGTCCAGTTATATACATAAACATATAAGAAACCTTAGGTTCACAAAAATACATGCTTTAAAATGGAAATCTAAGGCATACAAAACTCTAAAACAATTCAATGTATTACTCTGTTGTACACAACAATAATAGAATCAGTAAAATAAATGGAATGCTTGTTTGTCTGTACCTAGAGCATAGGTAATTATCAGAGAAGATAAAATATCATTTTCCTACAACTACTATAGGAGCCCTGGTGTGGCGCTTCGAGTTAATGCACTGGACTGCAAGGTCATTTTAAAACCACAAGGTCAGTGGTTCAAGCTCACCAGCCACTCCTTGGAAACCCTATACAGGTCACTATGAGTTGGAACTGACTCAACGGCATTTAACAACAAAAATGTTAATATAAACTTCTTTAGATCAGTTCTTGGTGGCCAAAACCATTCTTATAATAAAAACCAATCCTTCTGTTTATTTGGGTTATGATGATAAGAAAATTATCTTTAAAATATTTCCACAAGAACTTTTTTCTTATTCTAAACCAGATTGACTTTCAGAACAAATAAGTCAATTTGGGGTGGGTAGGGCTTAGAGAATTGATATCTGTATTTTATCTTGAAACATTGAAAGCAGTTGACTCTTTGGAATTGCTCTTTGGAAATAACCTCTTGCGGATTATGTTGAGAAAGTCAGGATAAAGGTAAATTTGGCCCATTGTTACTCACTAAAGGTTTGGCACTGTAGGATAAGTGCAGGACCTCATGGTTGATTTGAACCTCAAGGTAAGTGGTTCAAACTCACCAGCCACTCCTTGGAAACCCTATAATTGGTGGCTATGAGTCGAAATTGATTTAATGAAACTTCACAACAACTCTTAATTCATTCTAGAGAAAATGTTAACCAATATTGATAATATGTTTCTTAATTTAAATTGTAAAGATGATTAGCAAAGTTTGCCTTTTCTAACTGTTTTATATAAGTAGCTAACATTTGAATAATAAAGGACATTAAAAATATAAACTATATACATGATTAGAATACATACTGCAGTTAACAAGATAGAACTCTACACAGCAAGAATAAATTATTTCTCTGGCATGAAAATATGCACAAACAATAAATAATAAGATTCTTATAAGAGAAAACATTAGTATATTTCAAAGGAATATGAGGATTTTCTAGCAATGATAGGAAGATGTCACAACAGTGTCACCAGGAAATAATGATTCAACTTATTTTTTAACTGTCAGTGTGGTTAGGTATCAGGAGCTATGAAGAGTTAACACTGTGTATCTTGATTTTACATTTTTAGAGAATGTTAAAAGTCCTCTAAAAATGATTCTTATTTCAGAGTAAACAGACTTCATTCATTTAAAGCACCAAACTGTGTGTTTCTATGAAGGTGTGGTGCTCATTTGATACAAACAACCCAATTTCAAGAAACATGCTCAATTATAGTTTCTTTTTATCTACTTTTTTTATACCGTGATAGATTTGGATGTTCCAATAAGCAATTTTTGACAATTTCTTACTTAAAGGTATATTTTATGTCACCAATTTCATGACAATGCCATTTCACTGTTGTGCTGCAATTAGCCTTGTCACCATAATCAAAATCTATTTTACTTGTATTATAGCACAGATATCTTATTCAGTTTAAGATTTTCAGTCTAGTACTAAATGTTGTTTTTAAGTAACAACATCTTGACATTACACAATTTGCAAAACAACATCTTTAAAAGTCAAAGTCTCTCCAATGATAACATCAACCTCACATTGCACAAAACATGTTGTTTTGTAAAGGAGAACAAGGTGCCTGCACTGGTGGCCCATACCACCAATAATAAATACATCCTTTTGAAATGAACATTTTGTGAAAGATGCTTTTCTTTTAAAAATTGCTATATCATCCAATAAATATTTAATTAAATTTCACTTTGTGCTTCTGGGTGACCTTAACTGACTTTTTGACCCTGGCACTGTAAGATCAGCACTGGACTGCGACCCACAAAGTCTGTGGTTCAAACCCACCAGCTGCTCCTCGGAAACCCTATACAGGGTCGTTATGAGTTGGAACCAACTCAGTGGTACTTAACAACAACAAAAACTAAAAATAAAGAAAGCGCCGTACATATTTAGGACATTCAAGCATCTTGAGAACTGTGTTGTCGTATTTATAGCCAGTGTTAGTCTAATTGGGCTTCTGATGTGGCACTGTGGATTAGCATTGGACTGTGAACCACAAGGTCAGTAGTTCAAACTCACCAGTTGCTCCTCAGAAACCCTATATGGGCTCACTATGAGTTGGAACCAACTCAACAGCGCTTAATAACAACAAATTAGTCTAATTGGAGTCTTGATGTGGCGCTGTAGGTTAAAGTGCAGGACTGCAAGATCGGTTCAAACCACAAGGTTGGTGATTCAACCTCACCAGCCACTCCTTGGAAACCCTATTCAAGGTCATTATGAGTAGGAACCGACTGAACCGCACTTATCAACAGCAACAACATTTGTCAGAGTTTGCATCATCAAAGGTGAAGACTTTGTGAATTTTCCTAATCATGTACTATGGTTTTAGTTTGATCTCAGAGAAATTGGGTTTACTGGAATGAAACATTTCCTGGGCAGGATGGTGGAGAGAACAAGGTTATCTAATCGGGCTAGTACTCCTGAGAGTCTGAAGTCAAAAGTCAGTGGGACTGTGCATCCGGTTGTTTGGTAACATAGCTGATCTGGTTTGACCAGGTTGTATGTGCAGTTCTGAGCTGGGATGCTGGAGCAAGCAGAACCCACATGCTAGAGCCACATTAGAAGGGCCCTGAACAGCTGACTGCACTCAGTAATGTGCTTATGAGGACACAGTCCCTTTATTCCAAGTGTCATTGGGAAGAGTTTTGTTGCATAAGGTAGGGGACTTTTGAGCTGTGATCCTCTCTATCCAGCTTTTGATTTCCCTTTCTTTCTTTCTTTTTTTTTTTTTTTTTACTAAATGCTACTTTGTGGTGATGAGAGTGCATCATTGGGACTCATAGACTGAAAACACTAGGG
>NW_006408531.1:19983163-19984473 GCF_000296735.1 Chrysochloris asiatica
GAGAAAGATGAGGCTTTCTGCTCCTGTAAAGATTTACAGCCTCAGAAACCCTGTACAGGGTCACTATGAGTCGGAACCGACTCCACAGCACATAACAACAACAGCATCTCTATAAATATATATGCATAGTGATTTAAAAACAGATACCAACTTCCCAGGTTCTTAGCATCATCAGTCCCTGGAGAAGGTGAGGGAATCTCTGTAGTGAAAAAGACTCCTGCTTGCCTTGAACCACAAAATATTAAAAAAAAAAAAAAAAAAAAAAAAAACCCAACAACAAACAAACAAACAAAAACAACAACCCAAAACACTGAACAACTGCATAATGCACAAATGGCCCTGCAGAACTCCCTAGTCCCTTCGCTCTAACCTCCTGGATCCAGGGCAGGCTGTACCCCTGCACCTCCGCAGGCTGACAGCTGTTTCCAGAACTTGGCAGCTCCTCAGGATCCTGCTTAGTGCCTTTAGCCATCCATGTGTATTGACCCCTACAAAAGCGGTTCTGTGCATTTTAAGATTTTCAAATGCATTTTATAATAAGAAACATGTTTGAGCATCTACTAAAAGCCAAGTACTTTTTCTCACAAAAACCACTCTAGGATACATACATTACCAGAATTATAACACTATTACTTCCATTTCAAAATAATAAAATTGAGGTGTAGAGAGATGTAGTAATATATACAAGGCCACCCACTCATAAGTGGTTGAGTTAGAACAAAATGCACAGCTTCTTCTGTCTCATATATATTTATTGTATTCTCTTTCATTCTGCTACACTTTACCATATGTGTGTATTACTCAGGATAGGCTAGTGCTGTAAAATCAGCACTGGACTGTGAACCACAAGATTGGTGGTTCAAACCCACCAGCTGCTCCTTGGGAGCCCTATACAGGGTCGCTTTGAGTTGGAAGCAACTCAATGGCATTTAACAATAATAACTACATATTGTTTTAATTCAGTAAATTTATGCTTTACCCATAAATAATCCACTTCAGGACGAAGACTTTTATCATCCTGTGCTTCTGGAATCTCTGGTGCATAAGAAAATCACATGGAGAAAGTGTACATTGTTTCTTAAATGTTTTTATCCAGAACCATACAAGCTATTTCAACCAATGTTATTGACCAAAGCAAGATATTTGACTGACAAATTTAAATGTGATAAAACATATAATTCCCCTGTATATCCAACAAATGGAAGTGATGCATAGAGTTCTGGTATGGTGCTGTAGGATAAAGTGCTGGACTGCAAGGTCGGTTTGAATCAGCAGTTCAAACACACCAGATGCTCCTTGGAAACCCTATA
>NW_006408531.1:19984953-20026734 GCF_000296735.1 Chrysochloris asiatica
CAACTGATGGGCTTGATCCACTGACATGTAGTTAGTAGTCCGGTGCTTATTCTACAGCACTACAGAATATGAAGCTTTCTGCTCCAGCCAAGATTTACGGCTTCAGAAACACTATATAAGTTTGCTGTGAGTCAGAACTGACTCGATGGTACTTAACAACAATCACAAAATCTAAGCTCCTCAGAGGCATGCATCTTACTTCCCTTTTCAACTTTAAGCCAAAATCCAACTCAATGTAATCAACTCAATTCTGACTCATGGACCGCATAGGACAGAGTAGAATTGCCCCATAGGGTTTCCAAGGCTATAATCCTTATTGCACATTGGCAGTTCAACCCACCAGCTGCTCCTCAGGAACCCTATACAGGGTCTCCATGAGTCAGAACGGACTCAACAGCACTTAGCAATAGCAACAATCTTTATGGAAGCAGACGACTACAAACTTATCCCGTGGAGTAGCTGGTGGGCTGAAACTGCTGACCTTTCAGGAAGCTACCGAGGGTTTGACCACGGTGCCACCAGCACGCCTATCTTTATTCTTGTTATTAAGCACCTTGTAGTGAGTTTTGACTTGTAATAACCTTATGTACAACAGAACAAAATACTGCCCTGCCCAGTGCTGTCCTCAAAATCATTAATATGTTGAGCTTTTAGCATATAGAAATTACTCAATATATGTGTGTCTGCCACGATCACCGGGGCTGCCCTTTATCATCTTGTTATTCTCCAATCTACACCACTATTACATCCACCCCTTTCTTTGTTATGAGACCAATGTACAGGGCCTTGCAAGCCAATATCACCAGTTCCTTGAAAGACATAGCTGAGGGCAAGTTTATACATTGTCTCCTTGTGAAGTTATTTATCAATATCTTTTTGCCCTGAGAATATAAATGATGTTGTTAAGTACTGTCGAATTGGTTCCAACCCATAGCGACTCTGTATAGCATTTCCAAGGAGTGACTGGTAAGCTTGAACTTCCGACCTTGAGTTTCAAACCAACTTTGCAGTCCAGTGCATTAACCCACATAATTTCATGAAGTAAAATATTTTTTTCAGTCTTTATTAGAGGGTGAAGGGTCATGTTCAAATTGCCTTACTGATGGTGTAGCTGATGTTCAGACCTCAGTCTCCTAACTTTATGACCAATGCTTTAGCTCCCGCCCCCATTCTTTGTTATTGTTGTCTTGCTTTTCTCTTTATCATAGTTTCATAAGGTAGAATTTGTTTTTCATTCATCTTTAGAGGGTAAAGGGTCATGTCCAAATTGCTGAAGTGATAGTGTATCAGATGCTCAAACTAGAATCTTTGAACTTTATGACCAATGTGTTATAGCTACCTACCATTGTTGTTATTGTTAGCTGTGATTAAGTCAGCCCCTGTCTTGCGGCAACCCCATGTCCAATAGAATTCGACTTCTGTGACTCATAGGGGTTTCACTTGCTGATTTTCAGGAGTAGATTGCTAGGTTTTTCTTCCTAGTTCATCTTAGTATGGAAGCTCTGCTGAAATCTATTTAAACATCATAGCAACATGCAAGCTTACACATGAGGTGCATTGACCGGAAACAATTCAGATTTCTTGAATGGAAGGTGAGAAGTCGTTGATAGTATTTTGTTACATAGCCATGCCATGCAGGACTGAATTGTTGTTGTTGTTCAGGGACTTAATATTAATCTGCTTGACCTAAGTGTTGTTGTTGTTGTTAATTGTTGTAGAGTTGGTTCTGACTCATAGTGATCCTGCATAGGGTTTCCTAGAAGCAGCTGGTGAGTTTGAACTGCTGACCTTGCAGCCCAGTGTTAATCCTACAGCGCCACACCAGGACTCTGCTCATTGGTTATTAAAGTCAGAATTCACTTGCAGCCTTTACCTTTATAACAGAGATATACCACAGTTCTCAGAGTCAACCTTGTAGCTTTAATACTGATCGACTTTGATAGAATGCAGGGCGAGGGCTAAAATGAAAGTATACAAGATTAAAACATATACGCATCCCGGAACAAAGACTGAAGTAATTTCATCCTATCTGTTGACATGATAAGGAGAATACATTATTTCCTTCACTCATTGGGAGAAGACTGACAATATAAAGAGTGGAAATGTTTCAGACATTGGAGGTAAGTTTAGAAGGATCAATGAAAATATGTTAACGAGGGAGTTAGCACTTTAAAATTTTGTATCTTGAAATCAGTTATGTATGGTGGTCCAGCCACAGAAATACAACAAAATCTCTAATCAATGTGAACAGCTATTTAACACTAATACAAAACCTAAATCCACCTCAGTCAAGTTAATTCTGACTATAGCAGCCCTACAAGACCGAATAGAACAGTCCTCTAGGGTTTTCAAGACTCTAAGTCTTTATGGAAGCAAAATGTGACATCTTTCTCCTACAGAGCAGCAGGTGAGTTTGAACCACAGACCTTTCAGCTAGCAACTCAAAGCTTTAGCTATGTGCCTTCCTGACACTTTAAACTCATGTCAAAGCTAATAGGACGCACCTGTCAGTATGACAGTGATTTTTCTAAGAAATAGTTGTGTTTGGGCAATGTGCTTTTTATACATGCGGATTGGATGAATTTTGAATTTGAGCTATGAAAATCTTAGTATTATTAAGCTGATTATAAAAAATATGATATTGATTTAACTAAAATTGGTTGTGAATCAGCTGATGTTTTTCTTCCTCTCTATGATAAAATTTAATCTTTCTCTATCAAAGACAATTAACTGTGGGTTTATTTGCTTCTGCAATATGAATAGAAGTTAATAGAAAAGCTCACTACTATTTGTACCTAGTACTAGGAACCTGGTGGAGTCCTGGTGTGGTGCTGTGTTAATGCACCAGACTGCAAAGCCATTTGAACTGCAAGGTCGGCAGTTCAAGCTCACCAGCTACTCCTTGGGAGCCCTATACAGGGTTGCTATGGGTCGGAATTGACTCGACGGCACTTAACAACAACAACGATGAGGAACTTGATAGAGAGAAACTATAAAAACATTGTCAAAACAAAACAAAACAAAAAAAACCTCATAGCCCGAAAATATTCTTTAAGAACATACACAAAGTCTAATTTTAAATGAAATAAATTTGTAAAATGTATCTGATTTTGTTAATTTTAAAAAGTCCTACAATTATTTTAGTGATGAAGACAATAAAAACATTTTGAAGATATTTTGAAATTACTGTTACTATGGTTTTATCTCATTTACCTAGCATGTAATTATTATTTATCTGCCCACCCATTAATGGTGGGTGTTAAGTAAAGCTCTCACGAATGTAATAATCTCGGGTTTTTTTTTGTTTTGTTTTGTTTTTCTATTTAGTTATTTGATGGCTCTGTGGGGGGAAATCAGATATTGAGAAGAGAAAGCCCTTTATGAATATTTCCCCCTAAATTCTTGATAGTGGTTGGAAGTTGGAACTCCAAAGTAAGACAAACCTAGAAGCCAGTTCCACAGCTGCCACTTGATAGGTGCCATCAAGTCAGTTCTGACTCATAGCAACTTTATGCACCACAGAATGAAATATTACCTGGTCCCATACTATCCCCACAATTGTTCCTATGTTTGAGAACATTTCTACAGTCGCTGTATCAATATATCCCTTTGAACGTCTTTCTCTTATGACCTAATTTACCAAGTACAATGTCCTTTTCCAGGGACTGACCCTCCTCATAATATGTCTTAAGTACATGAGATTGTCTTGCCAACATTGCTTCTAGGAAATATTTCCGCTGTACTTCTCCAAGATATATCAATGTTCTTTGCCAACACCATAATTCAAAGGCATTAATTCTTCTTTAGTCATCCTTACTGTTAAGTCTTTGCATGAATATGATATGATTGAAAATACCATGGTTTGAGTCTGGCACACCTTAGTCCTCAAAGTGACGTCTTTGCTTTTGAACAACTAAGTGTTCTAATTTTCATGCTTCACAATGTCATCTATAGTTTGCTATGCTCCACACAAACAATGGTACTGTAGGATCAGCACCGGGCTTTGATCCACAAGATTAGCAGTTGAAATCCACCAACTGCTCTTTGTAAACCCAATACAGGGTTGCTATGAGTCTGAACTGACTCCATGGCACTTTACAACAACAATAGCTGTTCAATAAAAGTTGTTCCTCCTTGTTCTCCTCTTTTACGTCTTTCCCTCTCATTTCCCTTCCTTCTCTTTCTCTCAACTTCTCCCTCCCTTCTTCCCCTCTCCTCTCCTTTCTTTCATCTCTTCCTTTTTCTATTCTCCTCATCATTACCCTTTATAATTACTGACAGTAGCCAAGATTTTGGGAGGCTAAGGTGAACAGTGGGTCCAGATTCTGCCTACAACACAGTCTATTTTAAGATGTAAGAGAAGGGTGTTAGGGACACCCACTGTGGACTCCACCACTGAAAATGATGGCCTTGGTTTTACACTCATCCAACTTTCTCCCCATCTCCCCACAACCACTCCACCAGGTCTTCTCTATTCCCATGTTGAAAAACGTGAGAGGGATGATGCTGATTCATGCTGGATCACCTCATTCTGTGGCTCTGGACAGGAGGAAGACTGGACTCTGTATTAAAACACATTTTATGAAAATTTGCAGAAGGCTGCCCTCTATAGGTCCATTTGAGTATACTACATGAGTCAGAGATACAAGGTCAATAAGAAGTAAGGTGTAGGCTCTTAGAGGAGGTTCAGATAGCAATCAACTGAACAACAACAACAACAACAACAAAATGCTGCTGAAAATGCGTAAGTGGAAATTCTCTGCAACACTCCATCCATTATTTTATATGTGGTAGCCAGAGACTATCTTCTGCCTTTGATTACTGATTTTGCCACTCGTAAGATCAGAAGTTTTAAACTACAATATGCTCATGTTCAGTCTTTTCATTTAAAATATGAATGAATAATGTTTTTACCCTCTCAAGGTTGGCATGAGGAGTAAATGTGATGGCATGAAGTAGATACTCTATAAATGATTGCTTATTGCTATGATAGCTGGATACTCATCAGAAAAATAGTAGCAAGAACTCTACTTCTTGCTTTCATGCTTCATAATTTACCATCCTTTCTAAGAATTTTATTTATGGCTCTGGCTTCCATTACACTGAGAAACAGATGGTATTTGTTCTAACAGCATTCTACCTTGATACATCTGTTTTCAGTGCCTTTTATAAAAATTCTGAATACTTAACTGTATCTGCTTGGCTACCTTGGTTTTCCGACTAGAACAAGTCCCTTCAATTACAATGTTTCAAATTCTGAATTGATCACAAACTCTTCTATCCATGTTAATAGTATGCTACTTGGGAGCTCTGTTCTAATAAACTAAACATGTTCTAAATATCTATTAAAGTTCCATGGGCATAATCCTCAAAGAACTCTCATTTCATTCATTTCTTTACATTGAAGGTACTGAATGAGGTGTGAAGAAAAAGATATAATTCCAATCAAAGGAGATTGATAATTAAACCAGTTATATAAAGCAGCAGAAAATATGATACCTGCACTTTAGAGATTCATTTCCAGAAAGAACACTTCAATCTAACAAGCTTCTTTAGAGAGGTGATTTCAATTACTTTTCCCTACTATTGCAATAGATGTGTAGATAAAACATATTAGGTTTTGAGGTTATGCAAATCATACCGCATCGTCTTTCCAATGGATTAGGTATAATAGCATTCTACGAATGTGGCATGCAGAGACCAGTAAACCACAAGATGTCTACTGTACTGGAGAAACTGGAGAGGATAGACCACAAGTAAGCTGGAGGGAAGAGACTGTCTAAAAATATTTACTGAATGACAACCTTGTAGAATGAACTTAGATGTAGGAAGCTGGGGAATAAGAGTGCCAAGGAAGGTCAGCTTGAATGTGATGACAGCTCAAGATTAGAATATTAACACTTAGCTCAAGAGTGGGAATTCCATCTTGATGATTACTTTAAAACACAGTAATTGTTGTATCCCTGACTTGTCTGTCAGTTTGTTATACTGTGGTAGCTTGTATGTTGCTGTGATTTTGGAAGCAATGTCACCAGTGCTTCAAACACCAGCAGGGTCTTCCATGGTGAATAGATTTCAGTGGACCTTTCAGACTAAGAACACACTACAAAGAAGGACTAGGCAGTCCGCTTCCAAGGGATTAGTCACTGAAAGCTTATGCATAGAAGCTCAGTATATTCTGATACAGTGTCAGAAGATGAGCATGTCAGGTTGGAAAGCATTCAAAATATGACTAAAGAAGAGCTGTCTCCTCAAAGAAGACTTGATCTAAATGCCATGGATGGAGCAAAGTATTCAGAACCTTTATTTGCTAAATGAGGAACAACTCAAAATGAGAAGAAACAGTTGCAAACATTCCTGAATAATTGGGATATGATGAGGAATATACAAAATATGACTCTAGAAAAATTGGAAATAATAAAAAATGAAATGTAAATGATACCCTAGACATTAGTAAGTTGAAATGGAATGATTTACTATTGTTGTCCAATTCAAAATGGCAATTCCTTTCATTTCAACTTATTAATGTCTGGATTTAGAAAACCAGAAGGGAAGAGCACACTCAGCATTTCTCAAGTTGTAACAACTGAAGAAGCAATTCAAGTCTTGACTTACAATATTAAAGGATTCTATGGAGGCCTGGTGTAGGTCTATAGGGTAAGCACTGGAACTGCTAATAGCTCGGTCCGGCCTTGAAACCCACCAGTTGCTCCTCGGAAATACTATGCAGGGTCTCTAAGAGCTAGAACCTACTCGACTGCACTTAATAGCAAGAACGTGGGTAAACGATTGAACAATGCAAGAAGTATCAAAAGAAGGATGGAATACACAGAGTCACATGCTAAAAAGAATTGGTCAGTGTTGAACCATTTCAAAATTAGTATGTGATCAAGAACTGCTGGTAGCAATGGAAGAAATTCAAACTACATTGAAGGCATCAGTGAAAACAAGGCGGTTGGTCCTGGTGTGGCGCTGTGGGTTAATGTGCTGGACTGCGAGGTCAGTTTGAAACACAAAGTCGATGTTTCAAACTCACCAACCGCTCCTTGGAAACTCTGTACAGGGCCTCTGTAAGTTGGAACTGACTCGACAGCACTTAACAACAAGGAATTAATGGAATATCAATTGAAATGTCTCAACAAACTGATGCAACATTAGGAACATATACTCATCTATGCCAAGAAATTTGGAAGACCACTACTTCTAGTCCAACAGACTAGAAGAGAGCTATATTTGTGCCCATTTCAAAGAAAAGTGATCCAAAATAATGCAGAAAATATTGACCAATAGCCTTAATATCACATAGAAGTAAAATTTTGCTAAAGATCATTAAAGAGTGGTTGTGGTAGGAAGCTATCAGAAATTCAAAGCAGATTCAGAATAGGACGTGGAATGAGGGATATTACTGCTGACATCAACTAAAAGCAGAGAATACCAGAAATATGCTTACATGTACTTTATTGATTATGTAAAGACACTCGAGTGTGTGGGTTATAACAAACTATAGCTAACATTACAAAGAATGAAAACTGCAGAGCACTGGATCAGCAAAAAAGAAGACCCCAATGAGATGAAATGACACAGTGGCTTGCAACCAAGGACTGAAACCTAACATTTGTGAGGATGGTTTAGGACCAGACAATGCTGTTCTTAGGGTTCTGTTGTACGTAGGGTCACTAAGAGTTGGAACTGACTTTTCGGCATCGACCAATCACTTTATCTGTCACATCAGAGTAAAATGCATGTAGTTTATAATTACTGAATAAATTAATGAATGAATAAGTGAAAACAAGAATAGATGGAACATTAGAGGTAAAAGAAACTGAGACATTACCCATGTCAGTTTACTAACTTTACAGATAAAGGCACTTCTGTCCAGATGTATCATCGGATGAGAGAGATACTACTTTGAGCAAAACATTGTGGTCCAGTGCTTTATCCCACAATGAGCAGTGAAAGATAAAAAAATCCAAGGTTCAAGTAAAAGTTGTTGTCAGGTGCCATTGAGTTGGAATCGACTCATAGCGACCCCATGCACAGTAGAACGAAACAATGTCTGATTCTGGGCCAACCTCACTACCGCTGTCACACTTGACGCCATCAGTGATGCCACCTGGCTGATCCATCTTGTTGGGAGTCTTCCTCTTTTTCTCTGACCCTCCATCTTACCCAGCATGACATCCTTCTCCAGCGACTGTTCTCTCCTGACAATATGTCCAAAGTATGAGAGACGAAGCTTAGCCATCCTGGCCTCCAAGGAACACTCTGGCTGCACTTCTTCCAAAATAGATCTATTGGTTCTTTTGGCAGTCCATGGCACTTTTAGTCTTCTACTCCAACACCACAACTCAAAGGCATCAATTCTTCGATGGTCTTCCTTATTCATTCTCCAGCTTTCACATCCATATGAGGTTATTGAAAATACCATGGCTTGGGTCAGGCATACCTTAGTCCTCAAGCTGACATCTCTGCTCTTCAACACTTTAAAAAGTTCCTGTGCAGCAGATTTGCCCAGTGCAATACGTCGTCTGATCTCTTGACTGCTGCTTCCACGAGTGTTGAAAGTTGATCCAAGAAGAATGAAGTCCTTAACAACTTCAATCTTTTCTCCTTTGATAAGAAATGTTGCTTATTGGTCAAGTGGTGAGGATTTTTGTAAAAGTAGCATAGTCAAATCAGTTCCACTCATACAACCAGCAATTCAGCTAACGTGTCAATGTTTGTAATGCCCTGGGATATGAAAATTTGAGATATGAAACAAATAAATCCCCAATAAGAATAAATGAATAATGATATTAAATGGCAATCTGAATAAGTAGATTATGTGCTAAGTGAAGGGAAGGGTGCAATTGATTCTGTTTGTAATGAGAAGCAGCTGGTGGGTTTGAACCACTGGCCACAGTCCATTGCTGAGCCTACAGCACCACACCAGAAGTCCAATAGCATTTGATAAATCAGGAAGAAGAAGGGTTCCTCTTTGAAGTTTCATCCTTTCCCATTTTTCCTAACCCTCTCAATCCCACTCTCCCTGTGCCTTTGGTCCTTCAGATACCTCTCCTTTTTCTTTTCCTCTGGTTCTTCCTGGTGGCCTATATGCCCTTTCACATTTATTTATTCAAATCAAATTTCCTTCTAATGAATACTCCATTTCTCACGTTCCTATCACATATCTTCAGAGAATAGTTTACACTGTCTACTCCTGTTTTCTCACCATACCTTATTTTCCAAATTTTGTGAATCTGATTTTGTTCTGCCCACACAATACTCCACTGACAGTGCTCCCAATTTGCTAATCTTCTTTAACCCATTACCTTAATTTAAGTCCACATCCTTTGTTGTGTCACTTCATAGCATTGTACCATGAATTCATCTTAAAACTCTTTATTTCTTTGGCTGGATTGCTCTTTCTCTCTATCTCTGCTTTCCCCCAACAACACTTACCTCACCATTCCATCTTCCTGTCTCTTTGGTAATAGCTTCAACTATTACCACTAGGTTGATGTCCTCTAAATCAATACCACAAGTCCTGACATCTCTTTTGTGCTATAAACACATTGCCATCAAGTAGATTGCAACTCATAGTGATGCTGTAGGACACAGTAGAATTGTCACATAGGGTTTTCTAGGCATTATATATGATTTGCTACATTCGTGACTTCTGTCCACTGGATGTCAATAGCACCTCTCAGTTGTAAGAACCAGCAATGTCTTCAGACATTATCTAACGATTCTTGGGGTGCAAATTGCACACCCTCCATCATTGAGAACCACTGTCCTTCCTACTCTAAATCGATTGGAAATTGGAAGATGCATTATTAACCGTCTTAAAGATCTTTTTTCATATCTGAGAAAACACAGATAAAGAGAAAGTAATATGACTGAGAATAATTCTCTCCACTAACTCCCTTTCTTCATTCAGTCCATTTTACTAAAATTGCTCTCCCCATATTGAAGTGGTTGTGTGGGTTCATTCTATGATCAATTGCTACTAATGTTTAAAAGCTGATCTCTGGAAGCAGTTTAGAATTGTCATTAATCATGGGTTTGGACATTAGACATTTGCTTAATTTGCTTTGTCATTTTCTTGTAATATTTGACTAGAAAAATCACTTTAACTCTCCCAAACTAATTATAATCTATAAATAAGAATAATGATATCTATTTCATTTGGTCATTATGAGGATAAAGTGAAAACAAAACAAAACAAAAAAAACTTAAGCGTATAACATAATTCCTTTTATAGTAAGTGTTCAATTAGCAATATTACTCATATATAATGGAAACAATTATAAAGATAAATTTTGAAAACCAAATTATGCACAGAAACATGCTATTCATAAAAATATTAGTAACTCAAGAGAAATCAAGATATTTTAATTTTGTTCTTTGCAAATGACACAGCAGGGACTTATTGGGCTTGAGTAATGAAAATTAAAACACTTGCTAACTTTTGTTTTTTAGGTGTGCTTGTGTGCACATGTGTGTCCAGGGGGTATTTTAAAGAAAGGAAAAAGGAAGCCTTACTTTGAATGCGCTGAGAATGCACTCAACACATTTTTGTTGATTAAATAAAAAGATGTTGAAATAAGAAAATTAAATAATTTAAAGCATGATTGCTCTCGGTTAAAGGATTTTAATTGTCCACTGTGTTGTTGTTAAGTGCTGTCTGGCAGGTTCTGACTCATAGCGACTCTGTCTAAGTGTATTGGGCTCAGCTGGTGGATTTGAGCCGCTGACCTTGTGGTTAGCAGTCCAGTTATACTGCAGCACCAGAGTGTCGTTAATTGAAATTAAATAAAAAGTGTTTGTGTGTATTTCCCTCATTCTAAATTTACTTTGTGAAGTCCTGAAAAGAAACAATTCTTTTCCTGTTTGGTTTATATGAGATCTCATGCCTGATGCTTTTCCTGGCTACCACATGCAGTTTCAAGATCCCTCTTACACGCTCCCATAACACAGCCTTTCTAGTTCCATTTTCTTCTCCCTCTCTGTACTACATCTGTTTGCATGTCTGCTTCTCCATTAGCTATATATCCCTGGGAAAATGAATCACGATTATCTTTTATCCCAGTTTTGTCAGCTAAGTAAATTTTCAGGTTACAAGAAAAAGCAGCCTATAAAATAGAAATTGGCACAGTTCTATATAATTAACACAAATTGAACAATGAAACTCTCTTATCAATTTAATCTTGGATTTAAAGCTTTAAAAATTGAATACATATTTATCCAGTAACTCAATATCATTTGGTCAGTAAATGTTTACTGAGCATCTATGATTTATGAGGTACTTTTTAAGGCTATGGAGAGATGGTAATTAATAAAACAGATAAAATTCATTCCTGATTTCTTAGAGCTTAGTAAATCCAATAGGAGTACGGTGGCTCCAAGCAATAGGCACTGGACTGTGAATCACAAGGTCTGCAGTTGGAACCCTCCAGCAGCAATACAGGAGAAAGATGAGGCTGTCTTCTCCTGCGAAGATTTAAAGCCTCAGAAACCCTACACAGAGTCACTATGAATCGGAACCATCTAGACGGCATTTAACAGTAACAACAATAACTCAGATACAGGAAACATTACGCTTCCTTACAAAGAAAACTCAGTCTCAAAATGGCATATGTATGTATGTATTACTCAGGCAAACACAGAGCAAGTTATCAGAAAGAACTCATTTACTTTCAGAAAGATAAATTATATTTTCTGTGTACTATTAGCAAGGACTGAACTTGGACATTATTCTTTGAGCTAACCTTTACTATCTAGAGGTTTTTGAAGGTGAATTATATTCAGTTAGTAAAGAGTTTGGCTAGTAGCCCAACACCTATCTGACAGTGCCACTAGGGTACCTTTGTTTTGTTATGTTGTTGGTAAGTGCTGTAGAGTAGGTTCCAACTCATACACAGCAACCCTGTATAGGGTTTCCAAGGAGCGACTGGTGAGTTTGAACCGCTGATCTTATAATTCAAACCAACCTGTGGTCCAGTGCTTTAACCCACAGCACCACATTACTTATATGTATTTTGAGTGACAATACAAAAAATGTATTTCTTCCTGTAGATCATGGTTACATAAAGTTTGAAAGTCACTAATTTAAAATATTTTCCAACTCTAAGTTGTAATTAGGTTTAAATACATTCCAATTTTTTTTTTTAGAAATATTCATTTGGTGGGTTTAAATTATGGGACTATTAACTTAAAGATCAGAGGTTCAAACCCACCAGCCAATCCTTGGAAACACGATACAGCATCGCTGTGAGTTGGAACCAGCTCGATGGCACTTAATACCAACAGCTATTTCCTATGTACAGTTTTCTTTCAGGTCAATCAAAACTTAAGGCAGTATTTATGGATATGTGTTTTCATTTACATACTATTAAAACACATGTCTGGTTACTGATGGTCCATGTTTGCAAATATTTTAAAGTAATGAGAATACTTACCTTCTCTATTTAGCGTATTCACTGCTAGCTTCCTGATGCTCATTTAGAATAAAAGCACCTCCCAGTTTTGTTTATTGATAACATACTGTGAACGTGTTTCCAGAAAGATTAATTATTAGCTTATCTTTTTCAGATGTTAATATTTGCGTCATTCAATCTTTGTTAACTATGGCCTATTGTAGAGTGACAGCGGGCTCTAGCTAGCAGCAGCTGTTCAGGAGACAGATGCAGAAGAACTTGCTCATCCCAAAGGCAGTGTTCCTGCTGCCTGGCTCATCTACATCTTCCATTCACCCTTACTGGAGAAGGTAGGTCTGAAAACAGTGAACGCCAGGATTATCCAGGGAGCTATCTGAGTCCTTTATCTGGAGAATGCTGAAGAAAATGATTTATTAATGGTTTGTTACTTATTCATAAATTAAAACTTGGAATGATTTAATGTGAAGACAAAGTGTAATTTAGTTCCTTGATACCCACTTCAGAAGACATAAAGAAATAGTTACATATTTCAAAGTAGCTGGCTTTACGTATGTGTTTAAAAATGCTTCGCTTAAAGATTCATTTACGGAAAGGTAGTGAATTTGAAAAGTGAAGCATAGTGTTTTTTTGCACTCCTTTTCTTGTATATAAAGAAGAATATTTAATGTTGACTATATTGCCTGTTTTTTACACAATCAATGGAGTCTTTATCAAGACATAAAGGTTTTAAAAGGAAAATGTACTTGTTATCACTATGTAGGAAACTCCAGAACTAAAATCCTATTTGTATAAATATTTCTTGGTTAAAAAACTCAGGCACATCTCCAATGACATGACATTTTATCATGTGTGTGTTAGATTTGTGTGTATGTATATATTAGCCCTCTCTATATAATGTATTATGTTAATTAGAGCTAATACAATACCTTATACAGGGGGCTTCAAAAAGTTCATGGGAAAATTCTACTATCTTTTCATTCCATTTTTTCATGAACTTTTTGAAGCTCCCTTGTATGTGTTAAACCAATTAGCTTTAGAATCTTATAATTACATTAATCTGATTCATGCTATTTTATACATACCTACACAGTAGAAACATTTACAAGTAGATTGTAATTATTTATTTATGCTATTTATTCATAGTTACCATATTATTACTGGAGATTTTTTTTTCCTTATCTGCTTGGCCTATATTAAAGTGTAAACCAACAAAGGATTTTCTTATTTCTTCATAATGTGTCCAGAACGTTTCCATGATGCCCCGTTTTAAGAATCATTATGTTAAACATTTAGAAATTCTGTTTCCCCTGCTTATTCTCTTTTCCCCTTAAAAAATAAGCATTTATAAAAAATTATTTTAGTATTTTCATAACAAACACTAGGTAAATTATAGGACTGGATGCATATTCTTAGACTAAAATGATCAGTTCTCATTTCCCCCCAAAATTGTATAGTAGAACAAAAACAGGATAGGTTCTCAATTTAGAAATTTAGAATAAATGTGACTTTAATTTGAAAGCAAAATGGATAAATAAATTATGTAAGTAATTATACATTCCAAGGAAACAAACAACGCTCATTTATTTTTTATGTGTTAAAGAGTTGTTTTTTTCTAGTTAGGAAATAAAATATGCTTGTACCAGGAAATTGGAACATATAGAAAAGCTAAAAGAGATGTAGCTTACTAACCAGGAAAAATCATTGCTAACATTTAGGATTATTTCCTTCTTTTTATTTGCTTGGTTTTGCAGTTTTATTTTATTTTATTGAGTTTCAATCTCACCACATCTAATTAAAGAGTGTCTGGTAAAAATACTATGAATTTGTAATATATAATTCCAAACCTACTTTCTATGCTTACATAAATGTGTGTCCATATATAATGCTTTAAAATGTTTAATTTGTAGATTTTCTTTAACTTGTGAAGGCACCATTGCTATCTTTCTATGTGTATATATATATAAAAGACCCAACTGTTCAACTTTTTATTGATTCTTATTCTAAGTTTTACTTTTGTTGCTGTTATATAACTATTGCAGTGCCCATTTGCTGGGTCAAACTATGTGAGCATTTTTTATTTCAAAACTTACCACTAGAGAAACTTTCAAAGCTAAATTTTAGCTATGCATCTTGCAACCCAGGCAAGAAGCTTAATTTATTAATCTCTCACCAACCCTAGTAATAATTAGGGGTCCTGGTGTGGCACTATAAAGGAAGCACTGGACAGACTACAAACCACAAGGTTGGTGATTCAAACCCACCAGCTGCTCCTTGGAAATCCCATACAGCGTCACTATGAGTTGAAGCTGACTTGACGGCACTTAACAATAAAACAATGTTAAGACAGTTTAGAATTTGAGTTTGAGGCACACATTAAGTGTCTCCCTGCAATTTATTTTTTCCCCTTTCAAAAATTCTAACTTAACAAGCTTTGCATTTTGTCACATTATCATCATTCTTTGTGATTCAAACTAAATCTTAAATTTGGAGAATATTAAT
This sequence comes from Chrysochloris asiatica, assembly GCF_000296735.1. Classification (NCBI taxonomy): domain Eukaryota; kingdom Metazoa; phylum Chordata; class Mammalia; order Afrosoricida; family Chrysochloridae; genus Chrysochloris; species Chrysochloris asiatica. Next base: position 19,999,872 of record NW_006408531.1, read on the forward strand.
TCCTACTGCTATTAAAGGAACTCTGGTAGCATAGTAGCTATGAATCGAACAGCTAACCTCAAGGTCAGCAGTTTGAATCTACCAGCAGATCCATGGGAGAAAGATGAGGCTTTCTGTACCCCTAAAGATTTACAGCCTTGGAAATCTTGTATAGGGTTGCTATAAGTCAGACCAACTTCATAGCACATAACCATCACCACCATTGTTGTTCCAGTCCTAGTGTGGCACTATAGGATAAACACTTGACAGAAAGGTCTGTTTGAATCACACGGCTGGTGGTTCAAACTCACCAGCCCTCCTTGGGAACCCTTACAGGGTCTCTATGGGTCCTATTTGACTTAACCACAACAACAACTGCTGTTTCAATCTTCATTTCTTGCTATTCAGAAATTTGTGCTCTGATTTAATCTTTCTATTATTATATTACATTCTGGAGTCCTGGGGTGGTGCTGTGGGATTAAGCACTGGACTGCAAGGTTGGGTTGAACCGCAAGGTCAGTGGTTTAAGTTCACCAGTCACACCTTGGAAACCCTATACAGGGTCTCTAAGAGTTGGAAGAGACTCAACGATACTTAACAACAACACCATACTACTTTCTAGAGTAATTTTCTTAGAAGGTAGTCTTAAACACTATCTTTCCTTTACCCTCATATTATTACTATCTTGACTGAATATGTTGCTGTTATATGCCATGGAATCGATTCTGGCTGATTGCCATCCTATAGGACTGTCGTCTGTAAGGGAGCCTATTACCATCTTTCCCCCACCAGTGATAGGTGGGTTCAAACCAAGGATCTTCTGGTTAGCCGTCAAACTTAACTAGAGCTCTAATGGCGGAATGTGTTGTGGTTGTTGCTGTTGTTGTTGTTAAGTGCCGTTGAGTCGGTTCCGACCCATAGCGACCCTGAACAGGGTTTCCGAGGGTGTAAATCTTTACAGGAGTAGAAAGCCTCATCTTTCTCCCGTGGAGCGGCTGGTAGTTTCAAACCGCTGACCGTAAGATTTGCAGCCCGATTTGTAACCACTACGCTACCAGAGCGGTTGTTGCTAGGTGCGGTGAACTTGGTCACCATTCATAGTGATTCTATGTACAACAGAACAAACACTGGTCCTGCGCCAACCTCAGAATTGGTGTTGTGACTGAGTCCGTTGTTGCACTTCAGGGACTGGGTCCTCCTGACAACATGAACAAAGTCTGTGAAATCAAGTCTCGCCATCCTTACTACTAAGGGACATTCTGGCCATGCTTCTTTCAAGACAGATTTGTTTCTTCCTCTGACAGGCAGTGGTCCGTTCAATATTCTTCACCAACACCACAATTCAAAAACATCAATTCATCTCCAGCCATTCTTATTCACTGTACAGCTTTCACATGCATATGAGGCAATTGAAAATAGGACATCTGTGTGACAACGGTAACCTAGTACTCAAAATTTTTGCTCTTTAATACTTTAAAAGGGTCTTTTGCAGCTAATTGGCACAGTTCAATATGATACCTGATTCACACAATTCAATATTTTTGATTTCTTGATAGCTGATTCCATGAGTAATGATTGTGTATTTAAGTAAAATAAAGTTCTTGACAACTTAAATTTTTTTTCATTTATCATGATGTTTGTTAATGGTCTAGTTATGAAGATTTTTTATTTCTTTACCTTGAGTTGTAATCTGTATTGAAGGCTGTATTCTTTGATCTTCATCAATAAGTGCTTCAAGTCCTCTTTCCACAAAAAGATTGTGTCAACTGCATATCACAGGTTATTAATGAGCATTTTCACTATGTATCTTGATACCACATAGTTTTGTGTGTTTGTTTGTTTTGCCACATTCCTTTTCAGAGTCCTTTTTCTCTGGATATTTCTTCAGCATACAGATTGAATAAGTATGGTGAATGGATACAACCCTGACATACACCTTTCCTGATTTTAAACCATTCACTACCCCCTTTTCTGAAGAGCAAAGATGTCAGCTTGAAAACTAAGGTGTGCCTGACCCAAGCCATTGTGTTTTCAATAACCTTAGATGCATGTGAAAGCTGGACAGTGAATAAGGAAGACTGTAGAAGAATTGATGGCTTTGAGTTATGGTGTTGGAGGAGAACACTGAAAGTGCCATGGACTGCCAAAAGAACCAATAAATCCATTTTGGAAGAAGGGCAGCCAGAGTGCTCCTTAGAGGCCAAGATGGCCAAACTTCATCTCTCATACTTTGGACATACTGTAATGAGGGAGCAGTTGCTGGAGAAGGATATCATGTTTGGTAAGGTGGAGGGTCAGAGGAAAAGAAGAAGACCCCCAATGAGATGGATTGGCCAAGTGGCAGTATTGATGGACTCAAGCGTGACAACATTAGTGAGGTTGGTCCAGGATCAGGAAGTGTTTCGTTCTGCTGAGCATAAGGTCGCTATGGGTCGCTAAGGTCGCTATGGGTCGCTAAGGTCGCTATGGGTCGCTAAGGTCGCTATGGGTCGGTACCGACTCGATGGCAACTAACAGCAGCAACAATCCCCTTTTCTGTTTCAACAGCTGCCTATTGGTCTATGTACAGTTTCCATGTGAGCATAATTAAATGTTATGCAATTCCCATTATTCTCAATGTTATCCAGAGTTTATTATGATTCACAGAGTCTAATACCTTCATATAGCCAATAAAACACAAGTAAACATCTTTTTTTTTTTTTGGTATTCTCTGCTTTACCTAGATATATCTGACATCAGCGTTGATATTCCTAGTTCCACATCCTCTTCTGAATCCAACTTGAATTTCAGGTAGCTCCCTAATGATGTACTACTACAGCCACTTAAAATTTTTCTTCAGGAATGTTTTACTTGTGTGTGATATTAATGATATTGTTTGATAATGTCCATATTATGTTGGGTCAGCATTCTTTGAAATGTGCACAAATAAGACTCTCTTCCAGTTGGTTAATCAGGTAACTGTCTTTCCATTAAAAATTTTTTTTTTGGTATAGATAAGTAAGCATTTCCAGGACTACATCAGCATATTGAAACATTTAAATTGGTATCCAATCAATTCCTGGAGCCTGGTTTTTTACCAATGTTTTCAGTACAGCTTGGATTTCTACCTTCAATACCACTGGTTCTTGATCACATGCTATCTCCTGAAATAGTTGAATGTCAACCAGATATTTTTGGTACAGTAACTCTGCGTATTCCTTCCATCTTCTTTTGATGCTTCCTGCATTTTCAAGATTTTTCCCGTAGAATGCTTCAAAATGGCAACTCAGCAATTCAACAATTCTCTATTAGTTGAATACAGGATTGTTAAACTGCCATCCTATTTCCTTATTAGTGTCTAAGCTCATTTCATTATCTTTTGGTTTCTAGAATTACAGATGAAAAGGTAACTTGATCCATGTTCCTTTCTATAAAATCAGTTCTTACAATATGAATGCCTATAAGATGACTGGAATTCACAGCCAGACAGTGTGTAAGTACTTTAATTTTTTGGGCCCCTCCTCGGTTCATTTGTTCATTCATTCCATGATTTATCCATTCTTGTGTTTTTCATATGTTTTAGACGTTTACCAGATTCTCGTTCTGCTGTGCATAAGGTAGCTATGAGTCGGTACTGACTCAATTGCACCTAACAACAACAAGGCTAGAGTAGTGAATGAAACACATCATACTCTATAACATACTACTTCAATTTGTTTAAGTCCCAGTTTCTTCTTCTTTGACATTTTTTTCCCCTGACCATTTTGTTGTTGTTGAAAAGTGCCATCAAGTCGGTTCCTACCAATAGCGACCCTGTGTAGAGTTTTCAAGGATCAGCTAGTGAGCTTGAACTTCCAACGTTGTTCAAACCGACTTTACAGTACAGTACATTAACCCACAGTACCACACTAGGACTCTTACTGACCACATACATCCAACAAAGTGCATCTTAAAAAAAGATGCACTTTGTTTGTTCTGAACCATAGACATCCAACAAACTGCATCCTTTTTTTTTTTAATAACATATATATTCCTAAATATATACATGTCCCTGAAAAGGAAACTTAGTGGCACAGTGGGTTAAGTTGTTGGATGCTAACCAAAAGATTGGCTGTTGGAACCCACCAGTCACTCCAGAGGAGAAAAATTAGGTCATTTGCTTCCATAAAGCTTTATAGCCCTGTAAGGCCCATGGAGCAGCTCCACCCTGTCCTGTGTGAGTCCGGATCAACTAGATGCCAGTGGGTTTGGTTTTTGCTTTGCTCCTGAGAGAAATCCTTGAGTTATGCAAACAGTTAACATGCTCAGATGCTAACTGAGAAGTTACAAGTTTTAGTCCATCCTGAAATTGGAGGTTAAAGCCAGAAAAAAAAAAAAAAGCCTGGGGATCCATTTCCCAAAAACTCCACAACTGAAAACCCTGTGGAGAACAGCTGTATTCTGATACAACTAGGGTTGTCATGGCATTTCTTTTCTTTTCTTTTCTTTTCTTTTCTTTTTTATCCTTGAGGAGGCATGAAGAGATGAGTATCATGCAAGTAAGAAAGAACAGTCTATCAAAAGAGATCATCAGTTTGGAGTTTCGGAGGGCTGACTGAATTTGTGAAAAGATATAGACTGATGATGGTAGATGTGGAGGAGGCAATGTGGACAATCTCTTCTGATTGTATCGATTTCTTAGTGAAACAGGATGCTAGATTATTAGATGACAGTGAAGATGAAAGATTTTGGAGGTTCAAGGAAGGAGACAGTATGAAACAGTCATCTCAGAATGTAGATGAATGGGAGTCATGAAGAAATAGCATAGGGTATTGATTATTTGTAACAGTCCATTTATGTCATGAGTTGCAAAGGAGGCTGCTTGAGTGCTTTTCTCCACCACATCCAGTTGCATATGTCAAGAAGTGGGGTGGGAAGAAAACTGAATTTTACCAGAGTTCAAGCTTAGCCAGGGAAGTATGTTGACAGGAGAGAATATAAGATATTGCGAGACAATACAGGAATTTAAACAGGGTGAAATGGCGAATTGAGTAAATGAAGAATAAGGAAAAGCTGGTAAAGAAATTACTTGAGGGATTTACAGTGTTTCAACATTGTTGGGACAAATGTTCAAGTGGAAGTGCCTGGGAAGGTGTGGAGTTGGAAACAAGTAATTAGACGGGCTCCATTATCGACAATGATGGATTCTGGGATATAATCTTGAAAAAGTGTGATGAAATGGAGTGGAAGACATGCATGTTGAAACATGCTTGTTGGAAGACTGTAGGTCAAGTTTATGATTGGAGTGATCATTTATGTAAATAATAAAACTACCAAGAATATTGGCCTGAGGAGAATCGGAGAGAGTGACGGTACACCAGGAGCTAACATCTTCAAGAAACAAAGAGAAATGACTTGGGAATCTGTAGAGGACTTCAACTAGAAAAACGAATGGGTTCAAAGACTTGAAGGACTATGGCTTGAAGACATGAGCTTCAGTGTCAGGGTTTTGAGCCTGTGCATTCTGGTTCCACCCCCTACTGAGAACTTGCATTTTCACCCCAGATATACTGAATCAGAATCTACATTTTTACAAGACCCCCCCAGGTGATTCTTATGTATAAGAAGCTCCTACAACGTCAGGAAGAATCACCTGGGAATCTTGTTAAAATGTAGATTTTGTATATCTGGGGTTGAATATAAATTTCCTGCAGTGGATTGAACCAGAATGAACCAGTTGGAAGCCTGTTTAAAGCTTGCAAAGAAGGAAGGAGGGAGGGACAATGATCTGGAAAGCCAATGATTACAAGATGACACTTACCCTACCCTGCTAGAAAGATGTATTTTCAATTCCCCTACAAACCTATTTTTAAATTATATGTCATTTTTAAACATTAGATTTTCACATCATTTCCGCAGAACTGTTTGCTTTACTAGGTAATCAAAGAGAGATTTATTAACTTCCCTTATTCCTAAGGGAAGTCTCTTCAGTCTGGATAATTTGCATATACAAATAATAGCTACTTTTTGCTAACAAAACTTCGAGGGCTGTAAAAAAAAGGTACAAAACACTGTTTTCCATGTTCTTTGATAAACATTCAACTCGAAATGTCATCATAGGACATTTATGAGTTTTTCTGATTTTTATTTGAGAACCTAATAGTTTAGATGTGCAAGGAACAAGACATATAATATTGTCAAATAGCTTTTCCATCTTCCATTAAATCAGTTGTTATTGTTGTTAAGTGCCATCGAGTTAGTTCTGACCCATAGCAACCCTGTATAGGGTTTCCCAGGAGCAGCTGATGAGCTTGAACCTATGATCTTGTGGTTCAAACCAACTTTGCAGTTCAGCACATTAACCCACAGAACCACACCAAGATTCCTAAAATTAAATAGCAATTTTTTTTTCCACCTTACATATTTTTGGTTTGTTTCTTTGGAATCTAGCTCCTACTGAAAAATTCTACTTAACATGATATCTGACAAGAATTTTTTGGTCATCATTAATTAGCAAACTCTACTAAACAGTGATTGTGGGCATCTCTTGGTTCCTTTACTATGTCAACAACATAAACAAAAGAGAGAAATAGTAAGGAAAAGTGTAAGTAAAAGATTTATAGCAACTAATAGATGTTAGCTCTGGTAGCGTGAGGAGCTCTGGTAGCGTAGTGGTTACAAATTGGGCTGCGAACCGCAAAGTCAGCAGTTCGAAACTACCAAGCTGCTCCGTGGGACAAAGATGAGGCTTTCTGCTCCCGCAAAGATTTACAGCCTTGGAAATCCTGTTCAGGGTCACTTTGGGTCAGAACCAGCTCGACAGCATTTAACAACAACAACAGAGGTGTTAGTTTATTGCAAGCTTATAAATTTCATAGTATGAAAAAAACCCTCTGCCTCTGTATTCTGACTTCCTGTTGGGAAAAAATGTTTCCATAGATTAAAGAATATGAAATAATCATTATCTGACTGTGTCTGACCTACAAAAACAGCAATTTCATATAGTTCAAACTAGTAATTCCTATTGCATGCCAATCATAGTACCTGCACACAGTAAATGTTAACAAAATCGTTGTTGAACTGAACTATTGAACTGAACTTGGAAATAAGGCTCTTTAAAAAGTGATTTGTTCTTAAACAGAGGTAGTAGGTAAATGTGTTCAAATTGCCCATACTTTACTCTTGTGTTTTCCCTCCCTAGGTTTCTGGGACAGATGCATGCAAATGGAGGAGAATGAACCCTAATTTGATTATGGACTCAGGAGAGAGATTGCTTGTGACATAAAAGGGAAAAGAAACCAGTGGATAACCTCTAGGAATGATGTCCTTGTGTCATGATAGGATTAACGTTTCTTGCACAAAAAACAACTGGTCAAATGGCATCCGTGCTAGCTTGTACAGCTTAATGGTGCTCATAATTCTCACCACACTGGTTGGCAATCTGATAGTTATTATTTCTATATCACACTTCAAACAACTTCATACCCCAACGAACTGGCTCATTCATTCAATGGCCACTGCAGACTTTCTTCTGGGCTGCCTTGTCATGCCTTACAGCATGGTGAGGTCTGTTGAGCACTACTGGTATTTTGGAGAAGTCTTCTGTAAAATCCACACCAGCACTGACATTATGCTGAGCTCAGCATCCATTTTTCATTTGTCCTTCATTTCCATTGATCGCTACTATGCAGTGTGTGACCCACTGAGATACAAAACCAGAATCAGTATCTTGGTTATTTCTGCAATGATCTTCATTTGTTGGAGTGTCCCTGCTATTTTTGCATTTGGAATGATCTTTCTGGAGCTAAACATCAAAGGAGCTGAAGAGATATATTACAAACATGTTCACTGCATAGGGGGTTGCTCTGTCTTCTTTAGTAAAGCATCTGGGGTAGTGGCCTTCATGACTTCATTCTACATACCTGCATCGATTATGTTGTATATCTATTATAGAATATATTTCATAGCTAAAAGGCAGGCAAGATCAATTAATAATGCAAATCAGAAGCTTCCAAATGGATTGGAAGAGAAAAACAGAAATTCACAAAGCAAAGAACGGAAAGCTGCAAAGACATTAGGGATTGTGATGGGGGTGTTTCTGATATGCTGGTGCCCTTTTTTTGTCTGCACAGTTGCAGACCCTTTCGTGGGCTACACTATCCCACCCACCTTGAATGAAGCTTTGATTTGGTTCGGCTACTTGAACTCTACTTTTAATCCAATGGTTTATGCTTTTTTCTATCCCTGGTTCAGAAGGGCACTGAAGATGGTTTTATTTGGTAAAATTTTCCGAAAGGATTCATCTAGGTGTAAATTATTTTTAGAATAAAATCCATAGAATTATTGTCTAATTCACTTCTTTGCCAAAAAGCTGATGACTGTATTTTAAACCACAGCATTAACAAATACATGCACCAATTACATGGGTTTTTTTGTTGTTGTTGTTGTCAGTTCTTTGAGCTGAAGTATGTATGGTAAGTTAATTATAATGCCTATATTTTTGTTCTTACTTGGGGCATGGTAGGTATGATTTGTCATTCTTACTATACATGTTGAAGGTATGAAAATCCAGCAGTTAAGAATTTAACAGCATACATTGCGAAGTATGAGTATTCATGAACACTTAATTGTGCTCATGAGGAATTTGTACATGGATTAAGAGGCAGTTGTTCAAACAGAATATGGGAACACTGAATGGTTTAAAATTAAGAAAGTTGTGCTACAGGGTTGTATTCATTCACCATACTTATTCAACCTGTATGCTGATCAAGTAATCTGAGGAGCTGGGTTATATTAAGAAAAACATGGCATCAGGATTGGAGGAAGACTCATTAACAACCTGCGATATGCAGATGATACAACCTTGCTTGCTGAAAGTGAAGAAGACTTAAAACATTTACTGCTGAAGATCAAAGAGCATAGCCTTCGGTATGGATTGCATCTCAATGTCAAGAAAACAAAAATCCTCACCACTGGACCAATAAACAACATTCTTATCAATGAAGTAAAGATTGATATTGTCAATGACTTTATGCTTCTTGGATCAACCATCAACATCATGGAAGCAGCAGTCAAGAGATCAGACGACGTATTGTATTAGACAAATCTGCTGCACAAGACCTTTTTAAAGTGTTGAAGAGCATAGATGTCAGCTTGAGGACTAAGGTGCGTCTGACCCAAGCCATGGTATTTTCAATAACCTCATATGCATGCAAAAGCTGGACAGTGAATAAGGAAGACCATAGAAGATGCTTTTGAATCATGGTGTTGGAGGAGAATATTGATGCTTTTGAATCATGGTGTTGGAGGAGAATATTGAAAGTGCCACAGGCTGCCAAAAGAACCAACAGATCTGTGTTGGAAGAAGTACAGCCAGAGTGCTCCTTGGAGGCCAGGATGGCCAAACTTCATCTTTCATACTTCAGACATTTTGTCAGGAGAGACCACTCGCTGGAGAAGGAAATCATGTTTGGTAAGGTGGAGGGTCAGAGAAAAAGAGGAAGACCCCAGTGAGATGAATTGGCACAGTGGCAGCATCAATGGGCTCAAGCATGGCAACAATTGTGAGGTTAGCCCAGGATCGGACAGTGTTTCGTTCTGCTGTGCATAAGATTGGTATGAGTCGATATCGACTCAATGGCACCTAACAACAAGAACATTTTAAAGAACTTTCCCTGTTCTTAGATAAACTACTTTGAAATAACAGTGGTGTCTTACTCAGTTGTTTGATGGTGAAAATGACAGGATTGCATGCATTTGGGATATATGATTTAATTGTTGATTTTACAAAGATATATATATATATATATATACTTATATTTATTGCTGTTGTTAAGTACCGTTGACTTGGTTCCAACTCATAGTGACCCTTTACAGAATTTCTGAGGAACAGCTGTGATCTTTTGGTTCACAGTCCATGTATAATATGTATTTATATACCCCGATAAAATCAAAGACATATTTATATTTATGATATGTATCTTACATATATTATATAGATTTGTAAAATCAACTAAAAGTAATTTTTAATATTGTTAAATAATAATCGACACACAATTTGCTATTGATCACTCTAATCCTTATTATTATATATTGCAATCCTTTAATGATACTCATCTTTTAATGTAGGCTAATCTTAGCGTAGTGGTTATGAATCAGGCTGCTAACCTCAGGGTCAGCAGTTCAAAACTACCAGCTGTTCCACAGGAGAAAGATGAGGCTTTCTGCTCCCGTAAAGATTTCCAGCCTCTGAAACCCTGTACAGGGTCGCTATGAGTTGGAACCGACTCCACGGCACATAACCACTACCACCAATGGTCATATTTGAAAAGATTTGGAACATAAGATGAAATATGATAATAAAACATTAAAAAAAATTTTTTTTAATCACTCATTACTCACTTCCAGGGAAGAACAATATCATTTACACTTTTTAATGTAATATGTTACATTGTGTGAGTGTACAAACATTTGCTTTAACTATTCTTCATTGTTGACTGCTTAGATTGTTTCGAATTTTTTTTTATCATAATAAAAAGTGAAGTTCTTACCTGTTATATGCTACTCAAGCTCACAAAAATGTCGGGAAGGATTTTACCTTTTGTTTTTGTTTTTATAAGTTTTTATTGTGAATTGAGTGATAGTTTACATGGGAAAGCATCAGTTTCACATTCATCCTATCATATTTTGTTTCATTGCAATGGTTTTAATTCCCTCCAGGTTTCATCATTCAACAGCATTCGGCTTCCAATCTCTCTGTTGTTTTGTTTTTTTGCATGTATACCGAAGCACTCAAACAGCCAAACGGTATACCCTTAAGGTTATATTGTTGTGTTACAACCCTAAATAAAGGCTATATGGATTAAAAACAACAACTTCAAGGGACACTGAAAAATGCATTCATCCATCAAAGCAGCTGAACTTGGGGAATGACAAGAGGTGCAATAAGGATAGAAAAGCCATGCTTAGTTAGATGGGTTTTTAAAACATGGACTTGCAATCGAGCTCTTTCTCATAGAGATTTCAAATAATCTGTTTCATGGTGATTAGCACCAGGGATGTGGATTTATTTATTGAATAATAGTGACTTATTCTAATGAGTACGCTAGGGCAAGGCAGCTAATTTTAAATTAAATTACAATGCACATTCCTGCTCATTAATCTGTTTACCAATTTGAAAGAAGTACAGCCAGAATGCTTCTTGTTGTTGTTGTCAGGTGCCATCGAGTCGGAACCGACTCATAGCGACCCCATGCACAGCAGAAAGAAACAATGTTCGATCCTGGGCCAACCTCACTACCGCCGCCACACCTGAGTCCATCAATGATGCCACCTGGCTGATCCATCTCGTTGGGGGTCTTCCTCTTCTTCTCTGACCCTCCACCCTACCCAGCATGACATCCTTCTCCAACGATTGTTTCCTCCGGACAATATGTCCAAAGTAGGAGAGACGAAGCTTAGCCATCCTGGCCTCCAAGGAGCACTCTGGCTGCACTTCTTCCAAAACAGATCTATTGGTTCTTTTGGCAGTCCATGGCACTTTCAGTATTCTCCTCCAACACCACCACTCAAAGGCATCAATTCTTCTACGATCCTCCTTATTCACTGTCCAGCTTTCGCATCCATATGAGGCTATTGAAAACATAATGGCCTGGGTCAGGCGTACCCTAGTCCTCAAGCTGACATCTCTGCTCTTCAACACTTTAAAAAGTTCCTGTGCAGCAGATTTGCCGAATGCAATACGTCGTCTGATCTCTTGACTGCTGCTTCCACGAGTGTTGATAGTTGATCCAAGAAGAATGAAGTCCTTGACAACTTCAATCTTTTCTCCATTGATAAGAATGTTGTTTATTGGTCCAGTGGTGAGGATTTTTGTTTTCTTGACATTGAGATGTAATCCATATCGAAGGCTGTGCTCTTTAATCTTCATAAGTAAATGTTTCAAGTCCTCTTCACTTTCAGCGATCAAGGTTGTATCATCTGCATATCGCAGGTTGTTAATGAGTCTTCCTCCAATCCTGATGCCATGATTTTCTTCATAGAACCCAGCTTCTCATATTATTTGCTCAGCATACAGGTTGAATAAGTATGGTGAAAGAATACAACCCTGTCTCACACCTTTCCCAATTTTAAATCATTCAGTGTTCCCATGTTCTGTTCTAACAACTGCTTCTTGGTCTAGGTACAGATTTCTTAGAAGTACAATTAAGTGTTCTGGAATACTCATACTTCTCAATGTTCTGAGAAGTCAGGATGTCCAGACTTCATCTCACATATTGTTGTTGTTGTTATGTGCCTGTGGAGTCGGTTCTGACTCATAGCAACCCTGTACAGGGTTTCCGAGGCTGTAAATCTTTACGGGAGCAGAAAGCTTCATCTTTCTCCCACGGCTGGAAGTTTCGAACTGCTGACCTTGTGGTTTGCAGCCCGCTTTGTAACCACTATGCTACCAGAGCTCCTTTTCAGACATATTATTAGGAGGGACCAGTTTCTGGGGAAGGACAACATGCTTGGTAAAGTGGAGAGTCAGTGACAATGAGGAAGGCCCAACGAGACAGATTGGTACAGTGACAGCAGCAATAGGCTCGAGTGTAGCGACGATTATGGGGTTGGTGCAGGACCAGGCCGTGTTTGGTTCTGTTGTGCATAAGGTCACTATGAATTAGCACTGACTCAATGGTATCCAACAACTACAACAATCCGATCATTTCCTGAGGATATGTTAAATCCTTCATATCTATTACAGTCTATTTTAAGACTATATATTTGTTCATTTATTTGTCTAGATTTTTGTTCTAGTTTATTTTAAAACTTTAGTATATGATAAGACAAATTGCCTGCAATTACTCCTAGTTTCTAAAACTACCTTGATTTTTTTTTAATTGTGGAGAACGATTTTGTCTAATCTGAAAAAAAATAAAAAGTAACAGAAATATTTCAATTTTTATAGAGTTTAAAACAAATTTGTGTTGATTTTTTTCTTTAGTTCCATATACTCATCTGAAAGTTACTTCAAGGTGTTTGGTACTTTTTGTGCATGTATTTGCATATTGCAAATAAATCTTTTTTAACCCATTATATTTTCTACATAACCATTATTGCTGACATACAGTAAAATTTATTTTAACTTTTCAGTTGATCTATTGTGTTTTTCATTATCCATAATCACATTATCCTCCAACACTGCTAAGCTTTATCTACTTTCCAGTAGTTATGATTCTTACTTGCACTCCTTGTTTTAACCTCATTAGTCAGAATTTACAGAGCAGTATTAATAATAGTAATAATGAGTCATTTCTTGTCTTACATGTACTTTCAATTACCGTCCTGCTCTTAATACTGAATCCCCATTTTTCTTGGGACAATTCATGACACAGATAATTTTTTTCCTATAGTGTTAAAGTTCCTACAACCTGTTTCTATTTGTAGGCTCTGTACATAATAAGAAACAATTGACCTCTTAGCAAAACAGTAAAAAAGACTTACTTTGCTTTTCTACATTCCCAACTCTAACCCTGTCAAGACGGAATTATTTTCTGCTTTGCTTTGTTGTTGAAACCATGTGTTTTTAGTGGTGGAAAACATTTTGAATGAAATATAATTTTTTGAGGTAATATGGATTCTGATATAATTAGTAGGACAGAGGTGTCCTGAGGGTCCTCTGGTTCTGGGCTTGATAGGATGAAGCCTGTTTCTCCAGATTCATGCACTTATACAACTACCCACAAGACAACACAATGCACTAAAAAGTAAGATAGCAGCTTCCCACTAAACCCCAGAGTGAAAAATTTACAAGGAACCTGAACGTACTCTGGATCTTGGAAAAGGTTAACTAGCTTTTGTTTTCTCAGGCAGGAGGTACTTTTGCCTTTTGGTTGTGCAGAGTTCATTTCCCATTTAGAAACCACTCCTATTGAGGTGGCCAGCCCCTGTATTTCCCCTTTTAATTATCAGGTAAGTGAATGACCCAAAGTCAACATTTCAGACACGTCTTTCTCTGGAATTTGGATCTTTGTCAGAGGCAAGGGGATAACGAAATCATGTGGGATTTTATGACATCCAAGTTGTTACCAGACTGCATTTGGTATTATTGCTTCTTGCTTCTCAGACTCCTGAGCTGCATAACTGACCATTTCCAAACTGAGTTTATTAGCCTCTCATGAATTCTACATGCTCCAGTTAGTCATACAATCAATTCTCTTTGAGTATTGATTGTGTCACAGAAAGAATCTTAACTTGATACACAACACTGAGAATAAGATTGCAGTGACATCATACTTCTTCTCAAAGCCGAATCAACTTCCAATGAAAACGGTAGCGTTTTCCACTTGCCACTCTAGGAGTATTCATAGAAACATCCACTAATTTTCATATAATAGAACATGTTAACAAGAAAGTTTGCTGGATCTAATTTATTAATAATAAAATTAATTGATGATGCCATATTAAGAGATTGGTGAACTGGAAGCTCCATTCTGGTTTTAAACTTGATTCTTAGAATCAACCATCCAATCTCTGGAGAATCATAAATGCTTGCCACAAAAGTAGAGCCAGATGACCTCCACTGCATCATGGATTCTGGTGTACCAGTTTCTGTTTAGTTGTGCACTGTCAACAAGAGCTTGAAAATGGACTTAAATGTGTAAAGATACATGAAGAAGGATATATTTTTAAATTTATCATATTATTGAGTATATCAGAAAAATAAAATTATTCAGTAGTTGAAATATGCACTCAACAAATAATGCTAATGATGCAAGAATCAGAAGGAAGTTTTGTTGTTTGCTTTTTTCTTTTTCAGCTAAGTTTAAACATTTTGCATTTCCCAGAGTGTTTCCATACAGTTTACTGAGTAGATGGCCAGCTAGAAAAAGAAAATAAATTGGATTTTGGTAGGTCTCCACCTTCTTTTTCATATCCCTCCCTTGCCTCCTATAGCCCCTTCCCAAGTCTCCGAGCTCCCAGTACATTGATGCTGCTCCAGCATTCCGATGGCCTTATGCCATGGAGGCTGGTTCTACTGTGAAGTCCAATCAGCTGAGCATCTAATTGGCTTCTTTCCCAGGAGGAAGAAATCACTGACTCACACAAATGAAATGTTCTCAGCATATTTATCAACTAAAGTGACATAGAAGCTTAAAGTGAAACCATTCATAATGGTTTATAAATGGCACATAAGCAGTAACTAAGGTAATAAACCCTAAGTTTTTTTATTCATCAACATTTTTACTTTAAAGTAGTATTTCTACTTAAAAGTAAAAAATGCTTTTACTTTTTCATCACCATGATGCTTTTAAGTAGTGTTGCTCAGCCCTGGTTGCTTCTGGGGAGCTTTTTTAAAAAATGAACACGGAGACCTTATGTCCAGATAATAATCTGTGATGAAGGATGAAGAGGGTGGCAAGTTTGGGAACTAGATAGGGTCACTAGGAGTGGGTACTGACTTGATGGCACCTAACAACAACAACAACAACAGATTTTGGTTCCAAAAGTATTACTTGGGCAGGAGTACTGGTATAGTGCTGTAGGATAAGCCATGGAATGCTAAGTGCCAGGTTGGTGGTTCAAACCCACCAGCCACTCCTTGGAAACCCTATACAGAGTCGCTATGAGTTGGAACTGATTCAATGGCTCTTAACAACAAATTACTTGGGCAAAGATAAGTAAGAGTTCTAAGTCTTAGTTTTCCCAGCTACAAAAAGGAGTGCTGCTATAGCATAAATTAGCACTGGACAGCAAACCACAAGTTGATGGTTCAAACACACCAATCACGCATAAGAAACCTTATAGAGTCACTATGAGTCAGAACAGAATCAACGGCACGTTATAACAGCAACAACATTACTTACCACATTGAATTGTTGATTATTAGACAAGAGATATTGCCAAGTATCAGACCTTGCATATAAAACACTCAAAGAACATAGCCTATGACTATTATTATTCCCTGCCATTTAATTGTATGTGGTATGGTGATGCTTATCCAGAACATGCATACAGAGACATAGGCACATATGCATTTGGATAAAAAACAAAACAAAACAAAAAACGAATGCAGAATTGCATCCCCCTTCTTACTGCTGCTGCTGTGTGTTGTCAAAGTTATTCCAACTCATACCTGTTGTGTATAGGATTTCTGAGGCTGTACCTTGGAGACCCTATACAGGGTTGCTATGGGTCAGAATCAACTCAACAGCACTAAACAACAACAACAACTCTTTATAGGGAAGTCCTGGTGTGGTGCTGCAGGTTAATGTGCTAGACTGCAAAGTAGGTTTAAACCACAAGATCAATGATTCAAATTCACCAGAGGCTCCTCAGAAACCCGATACAAAGTCACTATGAGTCGGAACAGACTCCATGGCACATAACCACCCATCCCACCACCAATCTTCATAAGAGCAGGAAGATGAACCTTTCTTCCACAGAGCAACTGGTGGATTCAAACTGCTGACCTTGCACTTAGCAGCCCAACACACAGCCATCCATGCTACCTTACTCCCTTCCTCCTTACTTGTTGTTGTAAGTGCGATCAAGTCAGTTCTGACTCATAGCAACCCTGTACAGAGTTTCCGAGGAGCAGCTGGTGGGTTTGAACTGCCATCCCTGTGGTTCACAATCCAGTGCTTATCTCACAGTGTCACACTAGGAGTCCTTCCTCCTTACTAATGCACATCAATATTGCAATTATGTAAAATGATAGCAGAAGGTTTAGCTTAAAGTCTTTGCAAAAAGATTAAGCTTGGGATATACGGTACCGTTAGTCTGTGATGTGTCAGTGTTTAGTTTATAGACTATTGAAGAAGTTATGAAGATTCACATTTCTTTAAAAAAAATCATTTGAATAAAATGTATGAAGGTATTGATGGTTCAGTGGTAAAATCCCCATCTTCCCTGAAAGACAAATAATAAGGGTTAATAAGGCATCCATAGTGATAAACCTAATACAAATTAATGATAGAATTTGAGCACGAGTCTTTCTGGCTATAAATTTAATGTGTATCCTGTTTCAGGAAGCAGAATAAAAGAGGATTCATAGTTTTTATTTTTTTATTTTCCATAGTCAAGTTTAAGATAATGTGTTTATATAGGTTTAATGTTGGCCATAAACATGTATTCTTCATTAATAGAAAAATGAAAAATCAAAGTATTTAAACATACATTCTAAAACTTCTGACTAGTATTGGAAATCCTAGTGAGTGATACAGGAATGATTTAATCCTATGGCCTAATACTAGGCTGATGTTTGAAGCCCTAACTGCATTGGAACGGTTTGTGATGATTGGGTTGAGACGCAGAGATCTGCAATTTCCACCAGGGATCCAGGACTTAGGAACGTATTCATTTTAAGAATCATTGTCTTAGACTTTTAAGAAAAATGAACTTTCAGTTTTGTCAGTTTCTGTTGTAGGTTGAAACCGTAGGAGGACAATACCTATAACAATGTACTTGAATGAGCACAGAAGCCCTAGCTGTGAGCTACTGTGTACAGGTCTTCGTTTAACTCGAGGATCTGTCCTGTATAGAGTACTTGCTCCATGAACAGCTCAAGAGAGTTCAAGGAAATTCAGGGAAGGAAGGGAAGGCGAGAGATAACAGGTTAGAATGGAATACTTTAAGCCAGCAAGGGAAAAACTATTCCTAGAGTTTTATTTGAAATTTATCTGTTTTAATGTCATTGTCTACATAGTCTAACTCAGGGATTCCCAAATCCTCCTACCAAATCCTGAGGATTAATGACAGTGGTGATAAACTCGTCACAGGTCAGAGTAAAGTTGAGAAAATCAACACAATATAGCAAAATTTTTTAACAGAAAAATTTATTTAATTCAGTACATCATTCTTTGTCTAAGATTATGTTTTAGCTGAATTTCCAGGATTAGATTGTTCTATCCCTTTGTGTCCTGGTGTGGGGCTATAGGATGAGCAAATGGACTGTTAACCTCAAAGTCGGCAGTTCAAACCCACCAGCTGCTCCTTGGAAACCATATACAGGGTCACTGTGAGTCAGAACCAACTCAGAGACACTTAACAACAGCATTCCTTTGTGAAAATTTGATAGTCGTAGGTTTTGAAAATGACCATGTTTAGCAAATGTTTGCTTCCCATAAGAAAAAAAAAAAAATTATTTATGAAATCCCCAAGCCCACTAGTCTACTCTGTTAGTAACTCTAGTTGCAAGAAAAATGTCTTTGACAACTGGGTCTTATAGAACCTTTGAAACATACCAGGGAGGCATCTGGTCAACTACAATCATGAAAGAAAGTAAAATAACAAAGACCCCTAGCAGATTTCCTATAGAAGCAAATGAGCAAGACAACAGCCAAACACAAGCAAAATATTTCTTGCTTCCAAGGAAAAACAAACCCACAAGAACCAAATTGAAGTACCATGTTAATAACAGATTTGACACATTGAACATGAATGGCCGAAGACCAGATGAGTCGTGAGATGAAATAAAAAATATAATAAATGAAAAAAGTAGCAGTTCATTAAAAAGAAAAGAGAGAAAGAAAAGATCAAAATGGACGTCCCAAAGACTCTGAAATTTGCTTTTAGAGTAGCTAAAGCAATAGGAAGCAATGATGAAGTAAAAAACCTGAAAAGAAGATTTCAAAGGTTGACTTTGCAGAAGACAAAGTCAAGTATTACAATTAAATGGGCAAACACCTAGAGTTAGAAAACCAAAAGGGAAGAACATGCTCAGCATTTCTCACGCTGAAAGAAATGAAGAAAAAACTCAAGTCCTAATTTGAAATATTGAAGGATTCTATAGGCAAACACACAATTGTAGTAGGAACACCCCTTAGAAACATGTATGGCGAAATTTCATCTCATACGCATTTGACATGCTGTCAGAAGGAATCAGACCATGGAAAAGGACATCTTGCCTGGTAAAGTGGAGGGTCAACGGAAAAGAGGAAGACCCCCCCAATAAGATGGATTCACACAGTGGCTGCAATAATGGGTTCAAACAGAGCAATTGTGAGAATGGTGAAAACCAGCAATGTTTCATTCTATTGTGCATAGGGTGACTATGAATTGGAACCAACTGCATGGTACCTAACAACAACAATGGGCATACTATTGAAAGACACAGGATGGATCAAAAGAAGATGGAAGGAATACAGAACATGGTCGATGGTCACCACTTCAGGGGATAGCGTATGGTACTGATGGCACTGAAGAAAGAAGTCCAAGCTACACTGATGCTGTTGTTGTTGTTGTTAAGTGCCATTGAGTCAGCTCCTACCCATAGTGACCATGTTTAGGGTTTCTGAGGAGCAGCTGTTGAACTTGAACTTTCAACCTTGCCTTTCAAACCGACTTTACAGTCCAGCTCATTAACCCACAGGGCATTAACTCACAGCGTCACTCCAAGCTGCACTGAAGGCCATGGTGAAAATCAGGGCTTCAGGAATTGAAAGAATATTTATTGATATGTTTCAACAAACTGATGCAGCACTGGAAGCTCTCCTTAGACCATACCAAGGAATTTGGAAGACAGCTATCTGGCCAACTAACTGAAAGATTTGTTCCTATTTTAATAGAATGCAGAAATCATCAAGTAATATTATGATTATCACATAAAAGTAAAGCTTTGTTGAAGATAATTAAAAAGACAATAGCAGCCATACATCAATAAGGAATTGCCAAAAAATCAAGATAAATTTGGAAGCAGATACGAAAGGAGGGATATTTACCTGTGCTTTATTGACTATGCAAAGATATCTGACTGTTTGAGTTATCCAAATTTTGGATACCATTGCAAAGAATGGGAATTGCAGACAGTCCTCGTGTGGTGCTGTAAGATAAACACTGGACTGCATGGTCTGATTGAACTGCAAAGTCAGTGGTTCAAACTCATCAGCAGCTCCTCAAAAACCCTATAAGGGTCACTATGAGTTGGAACCAGCTTGACGGCACTTAACAACAGCAACAATATTTGTTCTCATGTGAAACCTGTCCAAAGACTGAGAGGCTATTGTTCAAACAGAACAAAAGGATGCTGTGTGGTTTAAAAACAGGAAAGGTGTATCAGGTTGTGTCCTTTCACCATATTTATTCAATCTGTATGCTGAGCATATAATCCAAGAAGCTGGACTATATGAAGAAGAGCATGGCATCAGGGTTGGCGGAAAACTTGTGATATGCAGATAACCTTGCTTGCTGAAAGTAAAGGACTTGAAGTACTTATTGATCAAAGACTACAGTCTTCAGTATGGATTATACCTGAACATAAAGAAAGCAAAGGGCCTTACAACAGCATCAACAAACAACATTATGACAAATGGAGAAAGTATTGAAGTTGTCAAAGTTTTCATTTGACTTAGATATATAATCAATGCTCATGGAAGTAGCAGTCAAGAAATTAACATTGCATTAGACAAATTTGCTGCAAAAGACTTGAAAACTTTAAGTTTAAAAAAGCAAATATATAGCCTTGAGGACTAAGGTGTGTCTGACTCAAACCAGTATGTGAAAGCTGGGCAATGAACAAGAAAAGCAAAGAAAAATTGATGCTTTTGAATTATGGTATTATCAAAGAATATTTAATATGCCATAGATTATCAGAGAAAGAACAAATTTGTCTTTGAAGAAGTTCAACTAGAATGCTCCTTATAAGGAAGGATGGTGAGACTTTATCTCACATACTTTTGACATGTTATCAGGAGGGTCCGGATTCTGGAGAAGGACATCATGATTGGTCAAGTACAGGGTTAGTGAAAAAGAGGAAGACAGCCAACGAAATGGAATGGCACAATGACTGTAACACAATGATTCCAACATAACAACAATTGTGAGACTGGTGCAGTACCAGGAAGTCTATAGTTTTGTTGTACATAGGGTTGTTATGAGTCAGCAGTGATTTGTCAGTACCAAACAATAACAGTAGTAAGAAACATGATAGACTTTTACTGTGTTAGTCATCCTTTTTTCGATTGACAATCTTAATTTTTAGATTAATTTAATTTCCTTATAATTTTCAAATTTGGAGTTATTACTTAAAAACAACAACACTATGAGTATTTAATTAAGGGTTTGGTTTAGTTTTGAATGTTTTGTATCATCTAATTTTGATTTAAGGTGTGATGTTAGTTGAATGGTTTTGCTGAAACTTCTGAAATCTTTAATATCAGGGACTCTGTGCTTTTTGCTCATAATGCCAGCCCTGTAAGTACATTTACATAAAAGCTGAAAGTAGACTAAGGCAGAAGTCACTATTTTGCTTCTCTTGCATCAGCTGAAGTTTTTTTCCCCCCTTAAATTTACACTTTGTCTTTAGTTAATAGTCTGAGAATTCCCCAAACATTTCGCTTGTCAAATAAAGTTCTGAGATAAATGTTTTTCTATCTCTGCCAGGTACAAATACTTCCCTAGTGACTTATGGTGTGAAATGATTTCCCGTCATAAGCGAAACCGAATAGCAAATGTGTTAATGATGCCCTTTGGTCTCTATTTACTCGGAAGTTTGGCAAATGAGAACAAAGTGAGAATAATGCTACTTATACTGTCTCTTTGGACTAGAGACTCCAGTTAACCAATCTACAGCTTCAAAGTGTCAAACTGTAAATGAAAAACCTGGTGGGGATTGGTAAATATCTAATCAACACATTTAATTATTGTTACTAGCAATTCTCTCAAGACTTTATTTTTAACTAGCAGAAGGGTTTCCTAATAGTGATGTCATATTCTTGAAATGTGTTGATAAACTTCTTGTTAAATGGCTTTAAGTTTTCATCTTGTCACTATTTTCTCCAAAAGACAGAAAATTATAAAAAGTTTGGGGGGGAATAAGATAAAGCACACATATCAACAATTATGTTTTTCCTTCCAGGATATGTATTACTAGGCCAACAGTATAAAATACATACCCACAGTGACACCTATTTTTGTTGCTATGTGTTTGACTAGGTTTACAATTACTTAGCTTATTACCATAATACTAAGTTAGAATAAGTGCAGCTGTGTAAAAGGCTGCTGTTATTAAATGCCGTCGAGTGGATTTGGACTTTTATAGTGATCCTGTATAGGGTTTCCAAGGCCGTAACTCTTTGCTAGAGTACAAAGCCTCAACTTTCTCCCTCAAAATGGTAGGTGGGCTCAAACTACCAAGCTTGGAATTCGCAGTGTTTACCATAGTCACCACATTCCACATCAAAGTTGTTGTTGTTTAGTGCCTTCAAGTCAGTTCCAAATCATAGCGACGCTGGATAAGGGTACCAAAGAGTGACTGATGAGTTTGAACTGCCAACCTTGTGATTCAAACTGATCTTTGGGTCCAGTGTTTTTTCTTCCCCCTCAGCGACGCAATAGGACTTCATATTAAAGTTTAGGTCTAAGTAAAAAAGATGAAATGAAAAATAATGGTCACTACCTGAGCAACTGAATAATTTAATTATCTTCTTCATTACCTCCTTTACTACCACCAATCAAACCACAAACAAACAAATTGTCAGCATCATTGCTTGCTAAGTACACATACTGATCTGAGTTTGTATTTAAGCATCAGCAATTATTAACTGTGTTGCCTTTAAACATTTATTAAGCTTCTTTAAGTTCAGTTCCTCAGTTGTAAAATGGGTGATCCGTAACTCTCAGGGTTGCTAAGAAGATTCTTTCATACACTAAGGCATTCAGTCAATCACATAACAAGTATTTATTGTATATCTATAACATTCTAGGCTAGCTTGATACTAAAGATACAGATATGAATAAAGCCAACATGTTCCCATCCCTCTGGAATTTTCATGGAAATTCAATGAGGTTATATTTTAATACTTACTGATGAAGATCAAAGTCCATAGCCTTCGGTATGGATTTAATCTCAATGTAAAGGAAACAAAGATCCTCACCACTGGACCAATAAACAATATTCTTATCAATAGAGAAAAGATTGAAGTTGTCAAGGACTTCATTTTTTCTTGGCTCAACCATCAACACTCATGGAAGCAGCAGCCAAGAAATCAAATGACGTACTGCATTCAGCAAATCTGCTGCACAAGACCTTTTTAAAGTGTTGAAGAGCAAAGATGTCAGCTTGAGGACTAAGGTGCGCCTGACCCAAGCCATGGTATTTTCAATAACCTCATATGCATGCGAAAACTGGACAGTGAATAAGGAAGACCATAGAAGAATTGATGCATTTGAGTTATGCTGTTGGAGGAGAATATTGAAAGTGCCATGGGCTGCCAAAAGAACCAACAGATCTGTGTTGGAAGAAGTGCAGCCAGAGTGCTCCTTGGAGGTTAGGATGGCCGAACTTCATCTCTCATATTTCAGACATATTGTCAAGAAGGAATAGTCACTGGAGAAGGATATCATGTTTGGTAAGGTGGAGGGTCAGAGTAAAAGAGGAAGATGCCCAGCAAGATGGATTGGCCAAGTGGCAGCATCAGTGGGCTCAAGCGTGGCAACAATTGTGAGGTTGGCCCAGGACGAGGCAGTGTTTCGTTCTGTTGTGCATAGGGTCTCTATGAGTCAGTACAAATCTGATGGCACCTAACAACAACAACATATTTGTAAAGTGCTAGTATGATGTCCAATACATAGTTGATAGCACATAGTCAATAAATTAGAATTGTTATTATTCACAATTCACCCTGTCATGTCAATCTTAAAATTAAAGCATGCAAAGACAAGTCAAAAAGTATTACTGTAAAATCATAAAAACCTTTATTAAATAGCAATGCTATTGTTTCTCGATATATTCTCCTTCTAGAGTTCTATACTCTGAAGTCCGTGTTTCCATCTCTCTAACACTTCCCCATTGAATTCTGCACTTTTTGATTTACACCAAGTCAAAATGTCTGTTTTGGCATCTTTGAGGGACTCAAATTGTGTACCTTTTTATGTTCTTTGATTTGGAGAATAAGAAGAAGTCTGAAGGGGCAAGGTCAGGGCTGTGGGATGAATGAGGTGAGGTTTCCCAATGAGATTCTCATAGGACTGCCATTTCTACCCTCAAAAAACAAGCAGGTGTATTGCTGTGATGAGGGGAAAAAATCCTTGGTTTAACTTTCTGCCTGTTTTTCTCATCAGTGCAGTTTTCATTTTCCTTAAAACTTATTCATAGTAAACCTCCGTGACTGTCCTGTATTCTTTGAGAAAATCTATCAGGACTACCCTTTGAGAAACCCAAAATACAGTCACCATAACCTTCTAAGCTGATCTCTCTGCCTCGTATTTAACTGACCCAGGAGAGCCCCTCACAGTCCCTATTTTGATTGAACCTTTTTTCTTGAAGGAACCCTAAGAAGACCAAGACAAATGTGTTATTGAGAGAACTTGCCTGTACCCATCTGCTGATCTCAGATACATAACTAAACATACTCTGGTGTGGTGCTGTAGGATCAGCACTGAACTGCAAACCCTGATGTCAGCAGTTCAAACCCCCCAATTGATCCTCAAAAACCATATACAGGGTCGCTATGAGTTGGAATCGACTTTACAGCATTTAACAACAACAACAATATATGAACTGGAGTCCTCGTGTGGCATTGTAGGATAAGCACTGGACCGCAAAATCAGTTTGAACTATTCAAACTCACCAGCTACTCCTCAGAAACACTATAAAAGGTCACATTGGAACTAATTTGATGGCGCTTAACAAATATATGAATGAGAACCCTAGTAGCAATACTTTTTGATGTACCCTCATATATTTTCCTGCATTATACCTGGAAAGTGAATTTATATATATATACATACGTACACATAGGAATGCAATGGCTTTGTAGGATAAGCACTGGACTACGAACCACAAGGTTGATAGTTCAAGCCAACAGCTGCTCCAAGGGAGAAAGAGGAAGCTTTCTGTTCCAGTAAAGATTTACAGCCTCAGAAACCCTACCCAGGGTCGCTGTGAGTCTGAAATGACTATGACATATAACAGCAATAACACACATATAGATGCTTATGTGTATATGTATGTGTGTGTGCGTGTGTTTAGCCTCTTTAAAGGATTCATTGATCTATTTAACTATCCTTTTATCATGATTGGAGTCTTGGTGGGGCACACTGTGAGTTAACATGCTGGACTGTAAAGTTGGCTTGAACCACAAGGTCAGCAGTTCAAGCTCACCAACTGCTCTTGGGAAACCCTATGCTGAGTCAGAACCAACTCGAAGGCAATTAACAACATATTACTATCAGGGAGTCCTGGTGTGTCACTGTAGGATAAAGCACTGGACTGCAAGGTCAGTTTGAACTACAAGGTGGGCCATCCAAACTCACCTTAGAAACCCTACACAGGGTTGCTATTAATTGGAACCAACTCGACCGCACTAAACAACCACATGCCACTATTGGAGTCCTGGTATGGCACTCTGTAGGATCAGCACTGGACTGTAAACACAAGGTTGGTGGTTCAAACCCACCAGGCACTCCTTAGAAATCCTATACAGGGTCGCTATGAGTCAGAACTGACTCAACAGAACCTAAAAACAACCACATACCACTATCAAACTGTCTTAATTACCATAACTCTGTATTCTATTTTTAAATAAGACAAAGGGGAATCCTTTCACTCTATTTTTTCTTCCTCCTCTTCTTTCATTTTCTTCATCTGGAGAGACTAGATTTATGCAGTCCTTTATAACTCTTATAAATTTTGCATCAGCTTGTCAAATAGTATATCTATGGTGTGGTATTGTAGGAAACACTCTACGGCACTTAACAACAACCACAACAACAACCTTTGAGATTTTGTGTGCAAAGTTCATTCAATCTCTAGAACAATTTTGGGGAAATTAAAACTATTACCATGGTGACTCTGCCAATTTCAGATCTATTTCTTCATTTATTTAGGCTTGTATTAATATCTTTTAAATCTTTATAATTTTTCCATAAAGAACTGACACATCTAATTTTAAAGGAACTTTCTTTTTGATGATGTTGTTGAAAGAAACTTTTTAAAATTACCATTTGTAATATATAGAAAAGCACTATATTTCTATAGATGATTCATATTCAATCCAATTACCTTGTTAATATATTTTATTAATTCTAAAAGTGCATATACGTATTTTGTGGGTAATTTAATAGGCATTCATATTGTTGTTGTTGTTCGGTGCCATCGAGTTGGTACCGACTCATAGCAACCCAATGCACAGCAGAACGAAACACTGCCCGATTCATATCATTAGTTAATAGTAATAGTTCTGCTTCTTCCTTTCTAATCCTTGTACATTTTCTCCTATGTGTTTACTGAGGTAATCAAATGACTGATGTCTCTTAATCTGATATTGTGATGAATTATATTATATGATGTCATAATGCCAAACCATGCTTACTTTCCTGAAATAAACCTGTGTAGACATAATTTGGAGTCCTGGTGTGGAGCTGTAGGATAAGCACTGCACCACTAACCAAAAGATCAGTGGTTCAAACCCACCAGCCAACCTTGGAAACTGTATACAGGGATGTTATGACTCAGAACTGACTCGACAGCACTTAACAACAACAATTGATGTATTCATCTTAGAAAGAATGTCAAGTGTCTAGACTATTACATCTATGTTTATGAACACAATTAAACTTCAATTTTCCAATCTTATAGATCCTTGCCAGTTGGCAAATTTCTCATTTTCCATATCCCTTACATGTTCATGTAAAATGGGAATTATTTGGCTCTTAATTAAATATTCAGAATAATTAGCAATTAAAACCATAGTGATGAACTTTCTTGATAGGGTCATTTAAAGTGATTCATTTGCTTGTAATAGCCACAAGGTTACTTGGTTACAGGTGTTTCTGCGTTCACATAATGTGGGGATAAAATTAAAAACCAAATGACAATGTTCTTAAAATTGAAATAGCAGGATTAATGGGGAAACATAGAATAATTAATGGCAGACAATCCAAGATTATGTAACAGTGTAACCAGGGTCCTGACCAAAGCCAGAAGCAGGCAACACAAACTAGC
>NW_006408531.1:20026859-20061778 GCF_000296735.1 Chrysochloris asiatica
GAGTAAGTAGCCAATGGGAATTGCATTCAGCTTCACAGATAGCTATGCCGAGTAAGTAGCCAATGGGAATTGCATTCAGCTTCACAGATAGCTATTATCTTGGAACCTGACACATGCTGGCTTTTTCAAGATAAGGGTTGATGAGTGTGGTTGCTCCCAAGAAAGACTTGTTTAACAATAGATAAATAAAATAGAATCTGAAAACTCTATTAATCATCAATCAAAATTCTTTTAACAAAAAGGAAATGTCCTTGAAGCTGTTCAACTACACTCTCAGGTTCACTAAGTAGCCTAATGCACAAACCACTACTTGCACCTGAGAAAGACACTGAATGTCCCTTAGATTGGCAAGGCCTTTTTTTAATTACAAAGTTGTTTTCTGTAATCAGTTCCAAACATTAACGTGATTGGACCAACATGTAGTTTCAAGTTACACTGATGTCATCTTTCTATTTAACAGTTGGGTATGAGCTAATTTGTGTTATAAAAATATGTATTATAGAAGAACTGATTGTTCTTCTTGAGACAGTTTTTACAACAAATTAATTTCTGCTCTCACCTATGGATTCAAAATTATTGTCATAAAGTTTTTTGCTGTTGTTATTGTTAAGTGCTGTTAAGTCAGTTCTGACACTTAGAGACCCTTTTATAGGGTTTCTGAAAGCAGATGGTAAATTTGAACTGCCAACCTTGCCATTAGTAGTTCAGGGCTTATATGACAACACCACACCAGGGCAAATGTTTTTAGTGGTGGTGGTGGTATGCCATGGAATCAGTTCCAACTCATAGCGACCCTGTACAGGGTTTCTGAGGCTCAAAGACTAACCTTCCAAATTTTCAGTAGAAATCACAGGCAAACATTTTTCTGGCTATGACATAGGAAATAATGTATCAAAGTCACAAAGAATTTAAAAAATTAATACATTTAGCTATATAAAATACCTTTTTATTTATCAAAACATACTATTAAAGAGAGAAAAGGCAAGTTATCTATTGGGAGAAAAGATTTGCTACATCTGTAACTTATAAAAGATTATTATTAGGAATATAGAGTAATTTCAATAAATTACTAAGAAAAGGAAAATGTTCCAACAAAATGACAGGATTTCACAGAAGGTGAAACAAATGTGGACAATGACTATAGAAGTAAATGTTCTGGGAACCTAGATCCAGAGGGCCTGGAGGAAGGTAGAATCTCCAGTGAGTAGTATTCAATCTGACTAGGCGGGGCTGATGCAATGAAACGCAGACGGGTTTCTTGTGATACAATAGTGAATAATTGTTATCAGGACTGATTGTGAGGGTCGGAAATGTAAAGGTAGACGTTTTATAGCAAGGAGGGGAGTGATTAACTTTTCAGTCTAGGAGCGGAGGTCCCTAGGACCATCAAAGGAGAAGAACAGAGAACGGGACCCTACCCAGAGAAGCAGTGATGCCTGAAATGGAGCCAGAGATGATGACGTGGAGCGATGGAGCAGCTGGAGACTTTAGATCCAGAGAGGGAGAGCGACTGTGCTGAAGACCTGGGGGGTACAGAGGAAGGATTGCATGGAGGGGATTATAACCATGGCAATGAGACGATATAGGATAGAATGCATGTAAAACTAATGTTCTCCCATGTAAACTATCACATAATTCACAATAAAACATTTAAGAAAAAAAAGACGTAAATGTTCTACCATTTTGGTAATCATGGAAATGTAATTAAAGGCTACAATCAAATATTCTTTTTTATTCACTAAATTGGTCAAAATTTAACCCTCACAATACCAAGTGTGGATTATACATTGCTAGAATTTCAATAAATTACTTGTGGGCATATATATTAGTACAGTCACTTTGGAATAAAAGTTGTTTCTGTTTTGCATATTTGAATATTCATGTTCTTTCTGATTCCTCAATTACTTTTTCGTATTATTTGTAACATGTGTACCAGGAGATTCATACTGTAGTCCATAGCAGCATTATTCATAACAGCAAAATAACTGAGAATGATTGAAATGCCCATTTCTAGAAGAAAAGATAAAGACATTATTATATGGCAATTAAAATCAATAAACTGTACCTGTAGGATTACACTTGATTGGTCACAGCAAAGTCTGTCATTCAAACCCACCAGCTGCTCCTTGGGAAGCTTAGACAGGGTCACTATGAGTCAGAATTGACAGCACTTAACAAGAACAACATACATATATTCACCACTCACCTGTCTTTTGTCCTACTATAGTGCCTTGGATGTTCTGGGATGCTGTAAGTTATGCCACCACAATTCCAAGGACCAGCAGGGACATGTATGGTGGACAGGTTTTGGTGGAACTTCCAGATTAAGACAGACTAGTAGAAAAGTACCCTGATGGTCTACTTTTGAAAAAAACTGGTCAGTGAAATCCTTATGAATAGCAGTGGACAATTGTCTGATATAGTGCCAGAAGATGAGCTCCTCAGATTGGAAGGCATTCAAAATACAACTGGGGAAGAACTGTCTCCTCAAAGTAGAGTTGACCTTTACATCATAGATTGGTTAAAACTTCTGATACCTTCATTTGTTGATGTGGAATGACTGAAAATGAGAAGTAACAACTGTAAGCATCCATTAATAACCAGATGTGGGATGTACCAGGGATCATCTTTAGAACTGACCATCAGTTGCTCCTATGCAAGTTCAAGGTGCAGCTGAAGAAGACTAAAACTATTCCAAAGTATGATCTTGAGTATATCTCACTTGAATTTAAAGACCATCTCAAGAACATATATGACACAGTGCCAGATGGAACACACATAATACTGACTGAACACCAAAGAAGTTGTGGGATGACATCAAGAATATCATACATGAAGAAAACAAAATGTCACTTAGAAAAACAGGAAAGAAAGAAAAGACCAAAAATTGGTGTCAGATGAAGCTTTGAAATTTGGCTTTAAATGTGGAATACCTCAAAGCAAAATGAAGGAATGATGAAGTAAGCTAGCTGAACAGAAAATTTCAAAGGGAGGCCTGAGAAGACAAAGTAAAGTATTATAATGAAATATATAAAGACCTGGAGGAAGAAAACCAAAAGGGAAGAAAATGCTTGTCATTTCTCAAGCTGAAGGAACTGAAGAAAAAATTCAAGACTTGGTGTCTCCGTGAGCCAAGCATTGGACTACTAACTAAATGGTTAGTGGTTCAAATCCATCAGCAACTCCATGGGAGAAAGATAAGGCTGTCTGCTCCCATAAAAACTTGTAGTATCTGAAGCCTTAAAGAGCAGTTCTATTTTGTCCTATAGGGTTTCAATGAGTCTTGAATAGAATCAGTGGTAATGGGTTTGGCCTTTGGTCTGGCCATATCCTGTGATTCAGCCAAACTAGGATAGTTTCTAGAGCATGTAAATGAAATCATGCTTCTTAACTGGCATGCAATTAAAAAGATTATTGAATGAATACACAGAATCATTGTACCAAAAAGAATTGGTTGGTGTTCAACCATTTCAGGAAATAACATATGATCAGGAACTGATGGTATTGAATGAATAAGTCAAAGCTGCCCTGAAGACCATGGTGAAAAGCAAAGCTCCAGAAATGACAAATATCTATTGAGATGTTTCAACAAAGGGATACAGTGACTAAGCACTCACTTTAAGAAATTTGGTAGACACTACCTGTACTGAAAAAGATTCATAGCTGAGCCTATTCCAAAGGAAAGTGATCCACCCAGTAAAATGCTGACAATATTTCACAATATCATGAATATCATATGAAAGTAAAGTTTTGCTGAAATTAATTCAAGAAACAATCATGGTAGTATATCACCAGGCTGCCACAAATTCAAGTCAAACTCAGCAGAGTACAAGGAAGAGTGACGTCTTGCTGATATCAAATGAATCTTGGCTGAAAACAGAGAATACAGGAAAAATGGTTTGTGGTTGCTGTTGTTCTTGTTGAATTGACTATGCAAAGGCATTTGATTGTTGTAGGTCAGAAGAACTTATGGACAACATTGTGAAGAATGGGAATTCCAGCATTTGATAGTCCTGAAGCAGAACCCCTACATGGACAAAGCGGTAGTCTTTTTTCTTTGAACAGAACTAAGTGAAACTTTAGTTTAAAAACAGGGAAAGTGTGTGTCAGGGTTGTAACCTTTCGTCATAGGTATTCAATCTGTATGGTTAAAACATGGCATTGGAATTAGAGGAAGACTCATTAAAAACCTGTGGATATGTAGATGACACAACCTGGCTTGGTGAAAAGCTAACAGAACTTGACACACTGGTGAAGATCAAATATTATAGCCTTCAGTTTGGATGATACCACAAGGGAACAAAAATCCTCACAACTGATCAATAAGCAACATCATGATAAATGGAGAAAATGCTAAATTTGTTATGAATTGCATTTTACTTGGATCCCCAAGCAACACCCATGCAAGCAGCTGTCAAGAAATTAAATGACAAATTGCACTGGAGAAACCTGTTGTAAAGACTTCTTTAAAGTATTAAGAAACAAAGATATCACTTTGAGAAATAAGTGTGTCTGACCCAAGTCATGCTATTTTTAGTTATCTCATGTGCATGTGAAAGTTGGACAATGAATAAGGAAGACTGAAGTTCTTATTTTAAAGAACAAACATATCTGTAATGTAAGAAATATCATCAGAATGTTCCTTAGAAGCACAGATGGTGAGACTGTCTTATGTACCTTGACCACATGATCAGGAGGTACCAGCCCTTGGGGAAAGACATCATGCTTGGTAAAGAAGAGGATCAGTGAACAAGAGGAAGACCTTCAATGAGATGGAGGGACACAGTGGCTTCAACAATGGCTCCAACATAGCAATGATCGCGAGGATGGGGCAGGACTGGGTACTGTTGTTTTCTGTTGTACATAGGGTTGATATGAATCAAAACTTGCTTGAGGTCACCTAACACACATACACAGCATGAAGTTAATCAGGAAATCAAAATAGAATCAAATTCCTGCAGTGAGTGATAGGTATGAAGAAAGCAAAGGTGTTGCTACTTTCAAACCTTATATGCAGGTTTACAGAGGCTATCTCAGAAGGGATTTCAAGGCACAGCCCTATATTTCTCCAGTCATTGGTTTGACTCTGTATTATGACAGAGCCATCATTCTTTCCTCCCTCACGACACTCCCCACTCAAGAATGCGCTACTGTCCTTCCTGACTAGGTGGCTTAACATGTGAGCTTTCTAACAAACATGGAGTTTGTTAGAAGTATTCTAATAGCACCAAAGCCTTATTTCCTGTGTCCTTGTAGGCACCCTAGTTTTGTGTGTTGTTTCACTTAAGCCCTAATCTTCACTGGTGTGGCGCTTGTAGGATCATCAGCACAGTACTGTGAACTACAAGGTTGGCAGTTCAAACCCACCAGCTGCTCCTTGAAAACTCGACACAAGGTCGCTATGAGTTGGAACAAATTAAACAGCACTGAAGAACAACAAATAAACCACTTGTGCTACCTGGAGGCCTTCCAACAAACTCTCTGGGGCAGCTTTACTCTAAAATACATGGGGTTGGGACGAGTTGGAATTGACTTGAAAGCAATAGGTTTGTTTTTTGTTTAACCTTTCCTGTTACTAGTCTCCCATATATGTGATTTAAAGAGAATGCTTAAGCAATTCTTCACAGAGCCAGACATTTTGTCCAAAATGACCTGTTATGTATGTCCTCCAGAAGAAAGAGAAGATGCTGGCAAATTTTGTGTACTAATGTCTTTTGGTAATGATTAAATTAAAAAATTGAAAGTTCTATTTTCTTGGCAAAAAATTATGCCAACATTTGTAAATCTTACTTTAAAAGTGTTTTGTATATATTTTCTCATCATCAAAAATACAAAAACCAAAACAACAACCACAACAAAACCCATTGCCATGGAGTCGATTCTGACTCACAGTGACCTAAGAAAACAGAGCAGAATTGTCCCTTTGGGTTTCCCAGATGGTCTATCTTTATGGAAGCCAATTACCACATCTTTCTCCCTATAAGTACCTGGTAGATTCAAATGCTGACAACCATGTGCTTTAAACACTGTACCACTAGGGATCCTGCAATGTAGGGTACGTATTGGACTGCTAACCATAAAGTCAGTGGCTCCAACACACCAGCTGCTCCTTGGAAGCCTAATGCAGGGTTTCCATGTGTTGGAACATGAGTCCTGGTGTGGCGATGTAGGATAAACACTGGACTACATGTGGTGCTGTGGGTTAATGCACCAGACTGCAAAGCTGTTTGAACTGCAAGGTCGGCAGTTCAAGCTCACCAGCTATTCCTCAGAAACACTATACAGGGTCACTATGGATTGTAATAGACTCAACAGCACTTAACAACAACAACAACAACTAATCACAAAGTTGGCAGTTCAAACCCACAAGCTCCCTCGGAAACCTTATACAGGGTCTCTATGAGTAGCAACCAACTCAGTGGCACTTAACAAAAACAACAATGAGTCAGAACAGATTCAATGGCACTTGCAACAACATGACTATAAAATGGAAAGGGATCTTTTCTTCCTCTTTTACTTCTCCAGGAATTGTTACTGAGAGATTGAGACCGTACAGGCTATATAATTTTGGGGGCCAATGTAAAAATGAAAATGAGTGGGCCTTTGTGAAAAAGTGATTCCGAATGTTGAGATGGAGACAGCAGAGCATCACAAGTGTGGGACCTTCTAAGCTCAAGCCCTGTGTGGCTGCCCAGGCCAGATGCCCTTGCAGCCGTACAAGGCTGAACTAACAGATCACTCAGAATAGGCTTCAAAATTTTAATCCAAACTGAATTCCAATGTTTTTCAGTGTCTAGTCTTATTTTATCTGCCTCTGGGGAACGATACTTCTCACGACTGTTCCACCAATGCAAAACAAACTTTCATATTTAAAAAAGAATAAAATAGACTCTTTAGCATATGTGTAGATTGAAACCTATAGCATCTGATAAGATTTGGACATAATCAAGTTTCTGAAGAAGATAGTAAGTATGCCTCCTTTCTCTAAATCTGGAGTCCCTGGGTAGTGCAAACAATGAAGTGTTCAAGAACTAACTGAAATGTTGGCAGTTCAAGGTAACCTACAGGTACCTCAGGAGAAAGGCCAAGACATCTGCTTCTGAAAGGGGACAGCCTTCAACACCCAACGAGTGCAGTTCGGTTCTGCACACACAGGGTCTTCATGACTCAAAAGTGACTTGATGGTAACTGGATAAGACAGTTGATGAGATTTGTTCTTTTGTCTCATTCGTTGTTGTTAAGTGCCATTGAGTGGATTCCAACCCATAGTGACCTTGTACAGGATTTCCAAGTAAAATCTGGTGGTCTTGAACCACCGACCTTGCAGTTCAAATGGCTTTGCAATCTGGCGCATTAACCCACAGCACCACACCAGGACTTCCATTTACACATACAAAAAACAGACAAGAACAATGAATGGTAAGGCATCCACTCAGTGACTGGAATGTGAGAAACAGTATGGAATGTGACAGACTTAGATCTTCCTAAAGAGACCAAAATGACCCACTGCCATTGTTGAGTCAATTCCAACAATTATAAAGACTCTGTAGATTGGAGTCTCTGGTAGCATAGTGGTTATGAATCGGACTGTGAACCGCAAGGTCAGCAGTTCGAAACTACCAGCTGCTCCTTGGGAGAAAGATGAGGCTTTCTGCTCCCATAAAGATTTACAGCCTCGGAAACCCTGTTCAGGGTGCTATGGGTTGGAACCTACTCGATGGCACTTAACAACAACAACAACAATAGATCAGAGTAGAACTTCTCCATGGGTTTCCAACACTGTAAATCTCTATGGGCGCAAACAGTCTTCTCTTTCTCCTGCCGAGTAGATGATGAGTTTGAACCACTGACTTTGCTGTCAGTAATTCAACATTTAATCCACAGCACCACCAGGCTTCCTTTCTAAAGAGAAAAATTAATTCTCCTATAGAATCACTGATTCCATATATGTGTTGTTGGGATTGGATCTCTGCTTTAGGGCTATGTGTCAGCTGATTCCAATTTGCCTTTGTGTAATAATGAATTCAACAGCTTTCAGTACTCTTGCTGTTAAGTGCCATCAAGTCATTCTAACTCATAACAACTTTTTATAGGATTTCTGAGGAACAGGTAGGTGGTGGGTTAGAACTGCCGACCTTGTAGTTCACAGTCCAGTGCTGATCCTAGAGCTTCACACCAGGATTTGCCTGAAAGGCTGGAGGATTGGCTTGGGCTCATTTAGACATTAAACTTTATTTAGAATGGCATGTCTTTTACACTTTTTTCTTTTTTTTTTTAAATTCCCAACGCAATTCCTTTGGGGCTAATTGTTCAGGTATAAAACTGCACAGTTTATATAGTTCAGGTCTTCCAGTTCCATATATACATTCACAGTGGTTAGAAAAGCAGCAAATAAGGATATTTCCATCTTGAGGAATTCAACAATGACATTTTCTGCAGTGCAGCAGGTATGTGAAGAAAATGAAGGCAGGGATGTGCATTCTTTAGCTTAACATATTCTCAACAGATACATCGCTGTCCTAACAATGCAATAGCATTACTAGAGCATTGATACTTCCGTTTTACATTTTTATAAAGTACAAGGAGAATGTGTAGGAATTAGAAAGTTGTAGAAGGTGCAGAACTTCTTTGAATTTTTACCAAAAGGCAGAGCCATTTTAATACGTGAATAAACTAGTCTGCCATCTCTTCGTAGTGCAACCTGTTTCCTGGGAAGATTTAGAATCGTGGAAAGGATTGTTTGTAAGTGGCTGAGTAAATTATTTATCACAATTATTCACCTGAGTTTATTATATACAAGTCTATATATGCACTTTTTTGTGTGCACTCTTTTTGGAGAAAAACTTTCTAGTCAAGTGATTTATTGAATGTGGTAGTCATCTTCAACAAGGCAGAGGGGGAAGAAAAGAGAGAAGGAATTAAGGGAAAATGAGAGGAAAGTAATCTTTATTAGTGTTCGTTATACATTAGGCATCATGCAAAAAAAGTGTTCAGATGTGTTATTTCATACATTAGATTCCTTGGCCTAAAAGATTGGAAAGAAACTAAGTAACAGTAAAAAATAAAAAAGTTTGGACTAGGGCAAAATACTTCAAGGAAAGCAAAAAGAATGACCAGCAGCCAGAAGGACGGTGCAAAGCCTCTAAAAGGTCTCAAGTCTTAAATAAGGGTTATTTAAGTGTTGGAAATACTAATCAAATCTAATGACAAGAAAAAACAATGAGATCACATTAGTAAAGTTACCCTGAGAAAGTTCTTTAATACTTTGGGCATGGTCCTGCAGTTAAATCATTTTCTCAGAGAATGCAGAAAACATTAATCTTTTACCAGTTTAGTAGGATAAACACTTTTAAATATGGTATTTATTTACAATCTGACTGGAAAAGAAATTGTGTTTCCAATTGTAATTTTTATGCTGACCTTGTAGAAACATAGTATTATATATAAAAACATAGTGAAAACAGAGAACAGAAAGGCTAGAATAAATGTTGAGTTCTGTTGTAGTTTATGTATCAATCCATAATTATATTGACAGATTTTTAAAAATAGAAAAAAATGACATTTGAAAAATTTAGTCTTGAAAATATTTTTTAAGCATTAACTTTCTACAGGCAATCCATCAGAAATCTATGAAAGATATAGCCATTAGAAAGTTTAAACCCGATGATGGATGCCCCATACAAACAACTTACCAAAAATACTATGGAAAAAAAATGATGATGTTGAAATGGAATTCACTTAAAAATACTATTTCATGAATTCACCAAAGTACACCAGGGCCATGTAATATGCCCCTGCTCCATGGCAGATGCATGAAGAACACAAATATGAATGTATACATCATATATGTGTTTCAAAGACGTGTATCCTAGTCCTTAGAACTGGATGGCTAATGAAAGTGATGTTCCTGAATGCTAAAAAGGAAGAGAATTGAGGTCCAGCACACTACAGCTTTACCTTAAAAGGAGTGAGTATGACACCTTCAAAAGTGGGGGTGTTGATGGTTAATAATATCAAATTAACTACACAGAGAACACAGAAGCTTGCATTCAAACCTGAAAATGTACCTTTGTCATGGATTACCTTTAGGATAACAGTATTGTCCTATAAGAAAATAGGGCATTACTTATTAAACAATGACATTTTTATTAAAGTGAAATATTTCCCTTAGCTTTGCTCCTTAAGAATTGAAGTGATGTAGAAAACAAAAACAGAAATTATTTTGGATTGCTTGTCTTTTAATGGGCAAGCTAAAAGTGATGTTTATTGTTAAGCGCCTTTAAGTCAGCCGACACATTTTGTTGAGTGCCGTGAGTAGGTTCCGACCCATAGTGACCCTGAACAAGGTTTCCAGGGTTTCCAAGGCTGTGAATCTTTAAGGGAGCAGAAAGCCTCGTATTTCTCCCGCGGAGCAGCTGGTAATTTCAAACTGCTGACCTTGCTGTTCACAGCCTGATTCGTAACCACTACTCAACCGCTGACACATAGCGACCCTGTATACAGCAACTGGTGAGCTTAAACCACCGATCTTGCAGTTCAAATGGCTTTGCAGTCTGGCTCATTAACCCACAGCGCCACACCAGGACTCTTCTTAGAAAGAGCCTTCTTATTTCAAACAGGCCCCACCCCCACCCCCAGGACATAATGCTTAACTGGAGTTCTGGTGTGGCGCTATGGGTTAATGTGCTGCTCTCCAAAGTCGGTTTGAACTGCACAGTTGGTGGTTCAAGCTCAATAGCTGCTCCTTGCAGCCTCTGTGATTTGGAACCAACTCCATGGCACTTAGCAACAACAAAAACAATGCACATTTAAATTTTTATCTTAATTCACAAACGTGTTACCTTACAAATTTACATGTAAATGATACCATACAGATTTTAATATGCAAAATGAACACACTGACCCCCTACAAGGAGAGCATGGGTAAACGTTGTTTTTCTTGTCTTGGAACTTTGTGAAAGCTCCCAAGCTACTTGCTGCACACAGAAACTTGGCGGCTCTCTACTGCCTGGGGCTCTAAGGAGAGGTACTTGGGAAGTGCACTCATTCTTCAGGAAGAAGTGAGGATAGCCCAGGCTTGGCTTCTGACTCATTTCTGGTCAGCTGCTGTGGATGGTGAGGTACTTCTCAAGGTTTCATGATTCACTGCAAGTGAAGATTCTACCAGATCAATAGAAAACAAACCCAAAACGGAGTCCATTCAAAGTCATGACAACCTTAATTGTGTCAAAGTAGAGCTGTGTTTCATATGTTTCCAATGGCTGAGTTTTGGGGAATTCCATCACCAGACTTTTCTTCTGCGGACCTTTGGGTAGACTTGAACCTCCATATTTTCAGTTAGCACCCAAGTGTTTTAGACATTCACAGCTCCTAAAGACTTCACCAGATCATTTACTCACCCAAACAAACTCACTGCCTTCAAGTCTATTTCCACTCATAGTGACCCTACATAGGGTTTCTGAGACTGTAAATTCTCTATGGGAGCAGACAGACTCATCTTCCTCCTGCACAGTGACTAGTGGGTTTGAGCTGCTAACCTGTTGGTTAGTAGTCCAGTGCTTATCCTACAGTGCCATCAGGTTTGCTTACCAAATCATTAGGGGTCCTTAGATGATTCTTCCTTAAAATAATATGACAAAAATCAAAGCAAGGGGAAAAGAATAGCACACATGTATAAAACTACGTTTAAATAATAACCTTTTGACCCCACAAGGCAATAATAGGTCTACAGTAGTTCTAATCTTGTTACGCATTCTGAATTCATTTGAGGAAGAAATCTTGTATTGTCTAATAAATGCCTATTCTTTCTAGGCACAGTGAAGAAACCTGCCATAAATAAGGTGATCGGTGGTTTAAGCTCATCAGTTTCTCCATGGCCATCACGGATTTTCTTCTGGGATTATAATTATAATAAATTCAATAATAAGTTACTTTCTTCTATTTTTTAAAGTTTAAGTCTTGGAATAAAATAGGTTTGGTAGAATAATTTTTAAAAAAGTAAATAATGATCATTTAAACCCATTGCACTAAAATCATATGAACGTAGAAATAAAGGTTAAGATAAATGTGAAAGATTAGAGATCTTTTAGCGTATACAATTATCAAATATGTCACATTGAGGACTAAGGTGCATCTGACCCAAGCCATGCTACTTTCAATCCCCCCATGTGCTTGAGACAATAAATAAGGTAGATCAAGATGAATCGATACATTTCAGTTATGATGTTGGTGAAAACTACGAAAGTACCATGGACTGCCAAAAGAATGAACAAATCTGTTTTGGAAGAAGTATGGCCAGATTCCTCCTTAGAATGAAGGGCTATTGTTGTTTTTAAGTGCCACCGAGTCAGTTCTGATTCATAAAGACCTTATATAGGGTTTCTGAGGAGCAGCTGGTGAGCTTGAACCACTGACCTTGTGGTTGAAACCAACCCTGCAGCCCAGGGTATTAACACGCAGCACCACACCAGGACTCGTAGAAGCAACTATTGAGATATTTTATCTCTCTTATATTAACCATGTTGTCAGAAAGTACTAGTTCCTGGAGAAGGAAATCATGTTTGATAAAGTGGAGGATCAATGAAAAAGTGGAAGACCCTCAATGAGATGGATTGACAGCGTGACAATATTAATGGATTCAAACATGACAACAATTGTAGGGTGGTTGGTGGAGGACCAGGCAGTGTTTTGTTCTGTTGTACATAAGGTCATTATGAGTCAAACTGACTAGAGGGCACCTAACAGTAACAAGAACAAGCAATTATCATCTTAGAGTCTTCTTTCATTCAGTTTTTATGAAAGTAATGCTGGTAGTGTAGTGGTTACGAATCAGGCTGCGAACTTTAAGGCCAGCAGTTCGAAACTACCAGCCATTCCGCAGGAGAAAGATGAGGCGTTCTGCTCCCTTAAAGATTTACAGCCTCGGAAACCCTGTACAGGGTCGCTATGGGTCGGAACCGACTCGACAGCACTTAACAACAACAATATGAAATATAGATTATTTTCTATTCTCTAATAACATTTCTTGTATTTTTGCTTTTCTGAAGGAAACGTTTGATTGCTCTGAATATGGAAATGGATCTTGCCCAGAAAATGCAAGGTCACTGGGTGTCCGAGCTGCTATGTATATTTTTATGGCAGGAGCTATATGCATCACGGTGTTTGGCAATCTTGCCATGATAATCTCCATTTCCTACTTTAAACAGCTTCACACACCAACCAACTTCCTCATCCTCTCCATGGCCATCACTGATTTTCTTCTGGGATTCACCATCATGCCATATAGTATGGTCAGATCTGTGGAGAATTGCTGGTACTTTGGGCTTACATTTTGCAAGATTCATTATAGTTTTGACCTGATGCTTAGCATAACGTCCATTTTCCATCTGTGTTCAGTGGCCATTGATAGATTGTATGCTATCTGTTACCCTTTACGTTACTCCACGAAAATGACAATTTCTGTCATTAAACGCTTGCTACTTCTCTGCTGGTCAGTACCCGGAGCATTTGCATTTGGGGTGGTCTTCTCAGAGGCGTATGCTGATGGAATCGAAGGCTATGATGTAATGGTTGCTTGCTCCAGTTCCTGCCCAGTGATGTTCAACAAGTTATGGGGGACCACCTTATTTATGGCAGGTTTCTTCACTCCTGGGTCTGTGATGGTGGGGATTTATGGCAAAATTTTTGCAGTATCCAGAAAACATGCTCGTGCAATCAATAACTTGACAGAAAATCAAAATAGTCAAATAAGGAAAGACACAAAAGCAGCCAAAACTTTAGGAATAGTGATGGGTGTTTTCTTATTATGTTGGTTTCCCTGTTTCTTTACAATTTTACTGGATCCCTTTTTGAACTTTTCTACTCCTGTTGTTTTGTTTGATGCCTTGACATGGTTTGGCTATTTTAACTCTACATGTAATCCCTTAATATACGGTTTCTTTTATCCCTGGTTTCGCAAAGCTCTTAAGTACATTTTGCTAGGTAAAATTTTCAGCTCACATTTCCATAATACTAATTTGTTTGCTCAAAAAGAAACGGAATAGATTTATTCTGTATGAGTGAATTGAAGCAGGAGGGCGGGAGCTTCTTTTGTTAAAAGTGTGTGTATGTGTGTGTGTGAAAGAGAGAGAGAAAGATTTGAAGCTAGCAGAAAAGAACTTCTAGCTTTTAAACCTTGGTGGAAAAAATAAATCTCTTTGTACCAAATGCCCCTACATTTGGTACTACAGAATTCTTTATACATCTACTGCTCCCAGGTAGGGCGAAAATAAAGAAATAGAAAATGAAAAACTGAAAGAAAAAAACAAACAAAGAATCCCTGCAATAGGATGAGTTAGACTCACAAAAACTTTGATGCTATTCAGAAGAAATGAAGTGCATTTTGAGCTTTGGGGAATGCTTCTCCTGCTCAAAACCACACATGCTTTGTTTGACATTTCCATTTACTTTTTGTTGTTGTTCCTTAGTATCTGATCAGATTTATTTTAGAACATCAATAACAGATAAGTCAATCTGAAAATAAAAATCTCAACAAGCCATATTCTAACAGATTTTAGAGTTGTAATGAAAGAAAAATGGATGCTGTGCAAAGTGAGACTACAACGCCCACCCAAGTTTTCATTAATGTATCCTCTTCATTTTAGCGGTTGGCAGTATTTTCTAAAGATGGAGAATTTTTTATAAATTGTACCTTCCTTTCTTTCTCAGTCTTCTCCATATTGTGTACTGCTTTTTGATGTTTTGATTTTTAATAAAACTCCAGTATCTATCCCCTCAAACTGTGTCCTGAATATTTACACGTACATATATTTTATAACAGACTAATAGTAGCAGTTGTTCTTAAGTACCTTGGAGGTTGGTTCTGACTCACAATGACCCTGTATAGGGTTTCTGGGGCTGTAAATCCTTAAGGGAGCTGAAAGCAGAGTGGCTGGTAGGTTTGAACTGCTGACCTTGTGGTTAGCCATGCAACTCATAACCTACTATGCCAGTTGGGCTCCATCGTCATCAGTGTTGTCATCGACATAGTAGTAGTTGCTGTTGTTAAGTGCCATTGAGTAGGTTCTGACTCATAGCAACCCTGTGTAGTGTTTCTGAGGAGTGACTGGTGGATTTGAATCACCGACTTTCAGGTTAACAGTCCAGTGCTGATTCTACAATGCCATAGTTAACGATGTTGTTCTTAAGTGCCATTGTTGTTGTTGTCAAATGTTGTCCAGTTGGTTCTGACTCAAAGCAACCTTATATAGGGACAACAACAACAGTGTGGAATTGTAGGATCAGCACTGGACTGCAAAACACAGTTGGCACACACCCACCAACTGCTCCTTGGAAACCTTAGACAGGGCTGCTATGAGTCAGAACCAACTCTAAGACACTTAACAACAACAACACTGGTGCAGTGGGTTAAGCATTGGACTGCTAGTCACAAGGTCTATGGGAGAACCACAGCTGCTGTCTGGGAGAAAGCTGAGACAGTGGACTTCCATAAAGACTGACAATCTCAGAAACCCTAAAGAACAGTTTTACTGAGTCCTGTAACATCATTATAAGTCAGATCTACTCATTGGTGATGGATTTGTTTGTTGGGGTGGGGGCGCGGATGGATTCTGAGTACTAGAAACTTTGTATTTGCTGTTTAGGACTTTGATAATGGTAAACTGAGATGTAACTAAGCTGAGACTCAGTAACTTATGAAATCATTGACTCGATGTAGTGAGCTGTAAGCAGTGGTGTACTGGTGAATTTTGATTAACGGATGGCTGGCTCTCAAAAACACACATACACAAAGTCCTGATTTGTTGAGCTTGACAATCTCTGTGCATAAAAAGCAAAACCAATTCCATCACAGCTGATTTCAAACTGCTGGTATAATTATCAACCAGTTCTGAAAATCTTTCAAGTTGGTATAAGTGATCCCAGTCTACAACTGACTGAGGACATTTAACAAAATTATCAACCAGTTCTGAAAATCTTTCAAGTTGGTATAAGTGATCCCAGTCTACAACTGACTGAGGACATTTAACAAAAATCAAACTAGAATAAAAGAAAACCAATAAAAAATTGCTTGTGGAGGGTAAATATTGCCTTGTGAAGCTTTAATTTAAGATATATGTATATATACTGTTGTTATTTGCTTTCCAATCAATTCTTGAAAGTACCATGGGCTGCCAAAACACAGTGTTAGAAGAACTGCAGCCAAAATGCTCCTTGGAGGCCAGGATGGCCAAACTTCGTTTCTCATACTTCGGACATACTGTCAGGAGGGAACAGTCACTGGAGAAGGATATCATATTTGGTAAGGTGGAGGCTTAGAGAAAAAGAGGAAGACCCCCAGCTAGATGGATTGGCAAAGTGGCAGCATCAATGGGCTTAAGCATGGCAACAATTGTGAGGTTCGCCCAGGACTGGACAGTGTTTCATTCTGTTGTGCATAAGGTCGCTATGAGTTGGGACCACCAATAAGTAAAGCAGGTGCAAGAAGTTACTGGAATCTGTTAAGTGCCCCCATCGCATCTTGTGGTGTGACATGGCTTCATCAGTCAGAATCTCATATAAGTCAGAAGACAGAGAAGACAGAAGAGGATAGTGGAGGAAGGAACCTAAGATCATCCAGGGAGAAGAGCACAAGCAGAATGTGGGACCTTATCCAGAGAAGCAGTGACACCAGAGAAGGAGGCAGAGATGAGACATGGAAAGAGAGCAGCTGAGGACTCTAGATTCATAGGAAGAGAGGGACTAAGAGCTGGTGGCCAGGAGGCAGACTTGCAGAATGTGTCCTTTGGTGGTTTAAATTATTATATATGCCTGAGTGTTTTTTTAAAAAAAAGCGCTAAAGTGAATAGAGAGAAATATTGTTATCTGAGGGTACATGAAGGGGATTATAATCATTGTAATGAAACAAGGTGTATAATTTGTTGAATGTAAAACTGATGATCTGCCCTGTAAACTTACACTCAATTCACAATAAAAACTTTAAAAAGAACAACAACAACAACAAAAAAAAAAGATAGAGAAAGGAAGTAGAAAATACAGAAGCTATGAAATAAATGTATTGAGTAAGATTTATGGATTAGCCAATAGTTATGTGACTTCCTGTGTAAACCCACTTTTTACTTATCAACATAATTAGGTTCCAAAGAAGAGGTCATTCTTTGAAACTGGCATTATGTGAAGTCAAGAGCTGCATCTTCAGTGCCAGTGTGCACCCTCCTC
Organism: Chrysochloris asiatica; assembly: GCF_000296735.1. Taxonomy (NCBI): domain Eukaryota; kingdom Metazoa; phylum Chordata; class Mammalia; order Afrosoricida; family Chrysochloridae; genus Chrysochloris; species Chrysochloris asiatica. Next base: position 20,044,074 of record NW_006408531.1, read on the forward strand.
CCCTGCCACTCACAATCTGTTAAATATTCCCGTAGCATCTTGAGATGTATGCGGTGTAGCTGGGCCCCACCCCCCAACATTACTATTCTCTAAGAAAAATGTGGCATCAGGATTGGAGGAAGACTCATTAACAATCTGCGATATGCAGATGATACAACCTTGCTTGCTGAAAGTGAAGAGGACTTAAAACATTTACTGATGAAGATCAAAGAGCACAGCTTTCAGTATGGATTGCATCTCAATGTAAAGAAAACAAAATTCCTCACCACTGGACCAATAAACAACATTCTTATCAACGGAGAAAAGATTGTAGTTGTCAAGGACTTCATTCTTCTTGGATCAACTATCAACACTCACGGAAGCAGCAGTCAAGAGATCAAACGACGTATTGCATTAAGCAAATCTGCTGCATAAGACTTTTTTAAAATGTTGAAGAACAAAGATGTCAGCTTGAGGACTAAGGTGCACCTGACCCAAGTCATGGTGTTTTCAATAACCTCATATGCATGCGAAAGCTTGACAGTGAATAAGGAAGACCGAAGAAGAATTGATGCCTTTGAGTTATGGTGTTGGAGGAGAATATTGAAAGTGCCATGGGCTGCCAAAAGAACCAATGAAGAAGTACAGCCAGCGTGTTCCTTGGAGGCCAAGATGGCCAAACTTTGTCTCTCATACTTTGGACATATTGTCAGGAGGGAGCAGTTGCTGGAGAAGGATATCATGTTTGGTAAGGTGGAGGGTCAGAGAAAAAGAGGAAGACCACCAATGAGATGGATTGGCCAGGTGGCAGCATCGATGGACTCAAGCGTGGCAACAATAGTGAGGTTGGTCCAGCATCAGGCACTGTTTCATTCTGCTGTGCATAAGGTCACTATGGGTCAGTACCAACTCAATGGAACCTAACAACAACAACAACCACTAGGGAGCCTGTGGGAGTTGGGGGTAGTGGTGATGGGAGGTTTTCCACTGTTCACCACATCCCACCACCTTCCCTGGGAAACCACCATACTCACCCTCCATCCACCCTAGTCCCACAGACCAGAGCGTCCCTTTTCCCTCTCCTTCCCTTCCTACTCCCGCTACCAAACTCCCCAGCACCTTAAGGTCCTAGCCTAGCCACTCCCTGCCCACCTGTGATCTTGCATAATCCCACCATTACCCTGTGATCTCCAAGGCTTGATGGAGACATCAGATCAGAGAGGAAGGGTGTCCTGCAAGCCATCTCTCATATAGACCGGTCATCTCCAGACCTCCAGTATACTCTTAGGGATGGCCCACAGAGCCCAGCCATGGCCTTGCATGAGGCCAGACCTTTGGAGAATGTTTTCAAAGTTGTAGTAAATGGGAAATGATCGATAACAAGAGAGATAGTCTGTGCGTGAGGAGAAGGCATATTTTTTAAATAATAGGCCTCTTTAAAACTCTTAAGGCACCTGCAGAAATTTTATAAGTGAAGATTCAAATCAATGGAAGAATGCACACAGAGAATTGTGGCTTACTTAGCGTTTGTGTATTAAGTGTTTTTTGGTGAAAGTGATGTTATCCTGTTGTAGTCCAAGAGTTTCTAGGAAAGTGACTGGTAAAGGTGGAAGTTGACAATAAATTCCTGAAAAGGAACAGAGCAATAGATAAATCCATTGCAAGAATGGATGGATGGAACAGATTAAACAGAACAGAACAAGAAAAGAATAAGTTGAACTTTTTCTTTTTTTTTTTCTAATCTGGCAAAATAACTCAGAAAGTGAGCATAGTTGATACAATTGTAAATATTGAAATGGATTATAATTGAAGTGATCTAATAACTGGTGAATCTAAACTTTATTGTTCCATGAGGTGCTGAAATATACTGGAATCTTTTTAAGAAGAGAAGGAACCTTAACTCGTCTTTGTAGACAGGAATTCGAAGTGATAAAGTGTCATGGATCTGACTTACATTCCGGAAGACCTCTCCAACTGTCCAAATTTTGGAAATAAATCCTGTCCTCCCATGAATCGCCCTTTTCATATCCGGATGGCACTGTATTCCGTGATGACTACAGCCGTGGTTATCAGTATCTTTGGAAACTTGGTTATAATGATTTCCGTTTCTCATTTCAAACAGCTTTACTCTCCCACAAACTTCCTGATCCTCTCCATGGCAACCACGGATTTTCTGTTGGGTTTCATCATTATGCCGTATAGTATTGTGGGATCGCCGGAGAGCTGCTGGTATGTTGGGGATAGCTTTTATAAATTCCATGCCAGCTTTGACATGATGCTAAGCCTGACCTCCATTTTCCATCTCTGTTCCATTGCTATGGATCGGTTTTATGCTTCATGTTACCCTTTACACTATACAACCACAATGACTATTCCCATGACTAAGAAACTGCTGGCATTTTGCTGGTCGGCCCCTGCTTTCTTCTCCTTCGGGTTAGTTCTATCTGAGGCCAATGTTTCTGGTATGCAGAGTTATGAGAGTCTTATTGCTTGCTTCAAGTTCTGTGCCCTTACTTTTAACAAATTTTGGAGGACAAAATATTGTTCACTACGTGTTTCTTTATTCATGGTTGGTATTTATGGCAAAATCTTCATTGTTTCTAAACGACATGCTAGTCATCGGCAACGTGCCTAAAAACACAAAGGGGGAAGTGAGAAAAAAAAACTATCCAAAAAAAAAAAAGGACCGAAAAGCAGCAAAGAGCCTGGGTATAGTCACGGGAGTGTTTCCAGCTTGCCGGTTGCCTTGTTTTCTTGCAGTTTTGATAGACCCATATTTAGACTACTCCACTCCCATAATAGTACTTGATCGTCTGGTGTGGCTTGGATACTTCAACTCTACTTTCAACACGCTCATTCATGGGTTCTTTTATCCATGGTTTCAGAATGCTCTTAAGCACATCGTGTCAGGAAAAGTATTTAACTCTCATTCAGAAACTGCAAATCTTTTTCCTGAAGCACATTAAGAAAAGGTATTAATAACTGAATGAAAGCCTTTTTAGAGTTTCTCCTTTTTCTTTAATCACTACGTCCTTCTCAAAAAAAGTTACTGATGTAAGTTCACATATACTAATTACCACAATATTGGCATTTGTTGTTGTTGTTGTTAAGTGCCATCGAGTCAGGTCCGACCCATAGCGACCCTGTACAGGGTTTCCGAGGGTGTAAATCTTTACGGGAGTAGAAAGCCTCACCTTTCTCCCGCGGAGCGGCTGGTAGTTTCGAACCACTGACCTTAAGGTTTGCAGCCCGATTCGTAACCACTACGCTATTGGCATTAAAAGACCAGAAACTGTGACAAAGTCAGTGACTATGACAACACGGACAGCAATGGAATCAGTGTACTTGTAGTGTGTGCAGATGAAACTCTGTGGCTTGAAGCATCGCTGTCATTGGTAACAATGACAGTTCTGACAGGAACTCATTCCAAGGTTCAAAAAGTAAATTAGTGTAGAATTTTACAAACATTTTATAGACAGTCGTGTTGGTGTCACCTCCTCTGACAGTGTCACCCAGCATGATCTGTACCTCCTTTATCCCAATGGTGACACCATTAAATCCTTCAGTTACTTCCTGACATTGTGAATCTCATTACAAAGAGGAGACACAGGTTGCAAATCATCATATGCTATTTAAGCTTTGACTCTTGTGATTTTTTTCACTTTATACTTCTGTTCGTTCTGTCTCTAGCTTCTTAATCTGAGTGATATGTCTCCACCATCGGCCTCTCCTTTTGCCTGTTTCAAGCACTTTTTCTGGAATCCCTGTCCTGGGGCTCAACCAAGTAAATTCAATTCACACCACAATGATTATGATTTAAGATTTGGTGAAAATCCTTCCAGTGACTTTTCTGTGAAGTGTTAAGATACAAGTGAAGTCTGCCTTTTATTTCACAAGTTGGGGAAATATATGAGCACGTGTAACAAGCATGTCTACATTACCCCATGTGGGAAGGAGCAGAAGAGTTAACAGAATGAGATTAAAATCTTCTTTTCTTTAAATAATGTTTTCTAAGAGAGAAGGGTTGTTGTTAGGTGCAGTCGAGTCAATTCCAACTCACAGCTACCCTATGCAGAATGAAACACTTCCCAGTCCACACCATCCTCACAACTGCCACCATGCTGGGACCCATTACCACTGCCACTGTACCAATCCATCTCCTTGGAGGACTTCCTCTTTTACACTGATCTTCCACTTTACCAAGTATGATGTCCTTCTCCAGGGACACATTCCTCCTTATCAAGTGTCAGAAGTATGAAAGATGCGATCTCACCATCTTGGCCTCTGAGGAACATTCTGGCTGCACTTCTTCCAACACAGATTTGTTGAATCTTCTGGCAGTCCATGGTATTTTAGTATTATTGTCCAACACCTTAACCCAAATGTATCAATTCTTCTTTGTTGTCCTGATTCATTGTCCAAGGAGGAAGGGAGCAGTATAGAAATAACCATCTTTGGGATGTAATATATTGACACATGGTTGTTAGATTGCAAACTGTAGATACAAACTAAGCTAAGTACAAATTGGGTGACTGATTTGTATAGACTTAGCTAGCTGCATAAAACATATATCTAGAAGATTATATGAGACTTGAGTAGAATCATGGAGATAGATATTGTATCCTTAGTAAAGGATACAAATATTTATTTAGAGATTTATCTGAAGCATATACCTTCCACCAGTGTTGTCATAGTCTAAATCCAGACCCTCTTCTTTTCTTGAAAAAACGTTTACATCCGGTTGTAAATTAGCCATCTTCCCTCCAGTTTTAGAGCTTTTCAATCTATGCTCCACAGTGATCTGAACTTGGCACTTTACTCTTAAATGTCTTAGATGGTTTCTATATTAGATCTCTTCTGTTTACTTCACTCTTCTCCATTCTGCTTTTTACAGGAGGTTGACTGTAATCTGGTCTCTAAAAGCAGATTAAGGAAGCTCTGGGCTCTGGGACAGGAGAAATATTGAGGCTGTCTTCTCCTGTAAAGAGTTAATATCAGAAACCCTAGGGAACAGTTCTACTCTCTCCTCTAGGGTTGGTATGAGTTGGAATTGACTCAGAGGCAGTGGGGGGAGGTAGTGGGTTTTTGATGGTAACAGGAAGCACCTGCAGGAGATCAGAGGGTAGAAGGATGGGGAAATCAAGCTACATATCTCTGAGTAAAGTGATGATACCTTTTTTCTAGAAGAAGGAAAATATGTACTGATACACTTGGCAACCTCTAAGTACCCGGGATCTGGCTGTGTTTGTTTCTCCAGAACAAATCATCTGGAGTCCTTCTCCATACAGTTCTACTATGGAAATTCCTGTAACTGCTCCTGTCTCCTGCCACTTCCGTCCTAGAGTGGTGACTCCCCACTTTTGCTGCCCCAGGTACTATACTGTTTTTTCCTTGTTTCCTTAACCACTGGCCCACGCCTTTGTAAACAGTCCCTTTATTAAACCCTCCTCAATCATTCAGGTTGGTTATGTTGTCTGTTTCCTGCTGGACACCTGGCTAATATAACTTTTCAATGCTTTGGGACAATGTTTCATGTTCTCCCCAAAGACATCAAGTCCTGGGCAAGCTGACTTGGCCTCTGTATGTCCACTTTGAATCTCTCGGGTAGCCTCCACACCTCTTCTAAGGAATCACTGGTCCCCCAATATGTCTCTCATTCATTTGCTGTATATTGAAGGACCATTCATTTAACTCCTCCACTTTAAAAACTTTTCATTTTTAAAAATCAGTCTTAAAATCTCAGTGTGAGGTTTCTCCCATCCCTAAGAATGACTTTGTGTCTAGAAAAGATCATTTAAGGTAATTTTGACTATTAAAATTAATGTTAGATTTATAAAATAGTATTTAAAAATCTGGCTGTTTCTCAAAATTTTACTTCCCTTATGAATTTAATTATTCTACCTAGATGTGTAGAGAGCCCTAATGTGGCATTGTGGGATAACACACTGGATCACAGAATGTATGAATCTCAAGGGCAGAGTCTCTAACTCACCAGCCACTCCTTGGAAACCCTATACAAGGTCGCTATGAGTCAGACTCCACAGCACTTAAGAACAACACCTAGACATTTAATAACTTTAAAGAGTACATTTTAAATGGGCAGCTGGAATCTAGTTAATTTAATTCCTTTAATATTTTATTAGTATCGATAAAACTAAAGTATTGAGTTTCCTTTTTTCAGTAGTATAATTATTAGACTAATACATAAAAACTCTTATAAATCTAATGAATTATTTATAACTATAGTAACTCCTGGTGTGGCACTGTAGGATCATCACTGGATTGCGAACCACAAGATCTGTGGTTCAAACCCACCAGGCGCTCCTCAGAAAGTCTATACGGGGTCACTATGAGTCAGAACTGACTCGATGGCACTTATCAACAATAGTGAATCTTAGGGTTCCTAAAAATTATAATATTGTCTATAAGTGAATTCTTATTCTTGTGACTTTCAGCTTAAAAATCACATCTAAATTAATTACAAGGAGTACACAGGTTACAAACACCTAACTTTACAGACAATTCATACTTACTCTGGTGTGACACTGTAGGATAAACACTGGACTGCTAACTGCAAGGTTGAGGGTTCAGACTCACCAGTCACTCCTCAGAAACCTTATACAGAGTCACAATGAGTCGGAACAGACTCAAAGACAACAAAAACAACTTACATCAAGTAATAGTAGCTTCACATTACTATTATGTCAAGTAATAGTAGCTTCACATTACTATTACATCGAGTAATAGTAGCTTCACATTTTGATATTGTTGTTTAAAAAAAGATTTCTACGATTTTTGTAACAATATTTTTGACTTATCTGGATATAATAACTCTTACCTGAACCATTTGAATGTAATTCAGAGTTGTTGTGATTTATTGCATTAGAACATTTTTATGAAAAATTTCAGTCTTTAATTTATGAGTACCCATTTGTTTTATGTGTGTATTGTTATTATTTTAATTGATTACTTTTACTTTATTCAATGCTCTTTGCTCTGTATTAATTCCTTTATCTTGCTTTATTCTTATTCATACTTTATTCCTATCTTATGTTGCTTTATTCTTCTTGGGGAGTAAGCAGTTGAGAGTGGTTTAATGGTAAGGTTGTGCCAAAGAAAGCAAATCTCTGTTTAATGTTAAATGGGAGTGAAATGCAGAACAGAATTTCTAGTTCTCATGCAATCCAGAATTCTGGAGCTATGGTGAATCCCTTAAACTGACCTTGAATAATCTTTAAACCTTAAACTGAAAGTATCCGCTGAAGTTTTCTTAAAACCATAGTTTATCATAACTAGTAAAGGAGGTCTGCTTTGATCATTTATGCTTTTTTTTTTTTAAGATCTATCAACATGGGATCAAAATGACAACAACAGTTCAAAGGTTAGACATAACAATTAGGGGGCAGGGAGTTTATGTTAATGGGAGAAACAATTCCGATAAAAAGAGTGAGAGCACAGCTTGAAGAACGTAATCAGTGTCACTGAATTGTGCATGTTGTTGTTGTTGTTGTTAAGTGCTGTCAAGTTGGTTCTGAATCATAGCAACCCTGTATAAGCTTTATGAGGAGCAGCTGGTGAGTTTGGACCACCAACCTCACATTTCAATTCCACTTTGCAGTCCAGTGCTTATCCTACAGTGCCACACCAGGGCTTTAATTAAGTGTATATTTTGCTGTGTGTATTCTCAATAATAACCATAAAAAAATTTTAAATAAATTACAAAGTGCAGGTAAAGAAAAGCATATGGTTTTAATTTCTGAAAATTAATTTGTGTTATTCCAACTTTTAGAAATACAGGGATTAAAGTCCTGGGACCAAAAATCCTGAAGTCATTTTGGCCTCCTTTGTAGCCCAGCCGAGATACGGGAGTAACTCACACTGGTGGTGGGCTGGAGAGCTGGGTGTCTCTCAGTCAATTCTGTGACAGCCCAGAGTTTGTGTTTGATGCTTAAACAGGTTAGACATTTACAGAGGAGTTACTTCCATTGGAATATGTGAGTTTTGGGATGGTGCAAATGGTTAGAGCATTCAGCTTCTAACCAAAAGGTGAAGGTTGGAGTCCACCCCGAGGTACCTCAGAAGAAATATCTGTTTCCAGAACAAAACCAACCCCTGGAAAAGGAGCCCTGGTGGTGTTTGGGTGCTAATGGAAAGGTTGGCAGTTCAAACTCAATAGCCACACCCTGGGAGAAAAGACCTGGTTTTCTGCTCCTGTAAATAGTCCAGTCAAGAAAGCCCTATGGGACCCTATTACTTGGTCACTTAGGATGGCTACGATTCAGAATTGGCTTGTTGGCAATAACAACAACCATTGAGAATCTTGTGGAGCACAACACTAGTATGACATATATGGTTACTGTAATTGAAGTCAAAACCACATCAATTTGTTGGTTGGTTGGGCCTGGGCTTGTGGAGGCACAAATTCCTGAAATCACTGATAGATTTCCTCCAAAGAGAAAAATATGTAAATTAGTCTATTTGTAAACAATAACCAACTGGTTTTTTTTAGATAAAATAATTCACACTCTCCCCTACCACTCAAAACAGAAAACAGAGAAATAATTTAAAAACAAACAAACAAACAAACCCTTCCAGGTTCCTGAGGAGCCAGCACTTCCACCTCAGAAGTTTCCTGAAGCTCAGCTCTCAGGAGCCCCTGCTCCATGTCTGGGTTCTCGTAGTGCCACCTTGTTCTTAGCTGAGGGAGCTTCCTGCAGTTACTATCCCTGTTACCTCAATGGTCTTTTTTTGTGTTTTTTTTTTTTCAGCCCTCCAAGACCTCTTAAAATAACTTTCAAAATTACATTCTGTTAAAATAACAATTTTCCTTTCTATTTTCTTGTCTTGTACCTGACTGTATCATTACAGAGTACAACTGCTTCATAGGATTTTCATGATTCAATACTTTTAGAGTAAAGATCAGGGGAACTTTGTTTTGTGGTCCCATTGGGAGGGTTGAAACCACCAACCTTTAAGTTTTTTTTTTGTTGTTGTTGTTGTTTTTAATTTTTTTAAATTAAGTATTGTCAAGTTAGTTCTGACCCATAGCAACCCTCTCCAGGGTTTCTGAGGAGCAGCTGCTGAGTTTGAACCACTGACCTTGTGGTTCAAACCAACCTAGTAGTCTAGTGCTTATCCTACAGTGCCACACCAGGACTCCATTAGAATAGTAAGCCTTTTGTACCATCCAGGGTCAGAGAAAAAGAGGAAGACCCCTAATGAGATGGATTGGCCAAGTGGCAGCATCCATGGACTCAAGTGTGGCAACCATAGTGAGGTTGGCCCAGTATCAGGCAGTGTTTTGTTCTGCTGTGCATAAGGTTGCTATGAGTCGATATCAACTCGATGGCACATAACAACAACAAATCTATGGTGTGGCCATGATGGATCATAAAAATGATCAACGTGTACTATTTAAAACTTCATACTGCATTAATAAAAATAGCTTCCATGGCCACTAAAGTTTTAACATGGCAATGGGAATTTTTACTTTTCAACCAGATGCTATGAAACACTGTTTAGACTAGAACCTCTATTTGACAAATTATGGACTTAAAGAATTGCATTGTTAATGGATTCACTGATTTGTTCATGGCAGCAAAGGGGAAAGATTTAAGTGGTCAAATTTTTACTAGGGAGAAAGTTTGAAAAGATTTTCTAACATTTGGTCATCTGTGGACTAAGCATTTGGTGGATTTGAACTAAAATTTCCTCTCCCTACTTTCGTTCCTTCCTTCCTTTCTTCATTTCTTCCATTACATTATTCTTCCCCCACTTTGTCTTTGTGTAATCCATATAGCCCTTCTGAAGTCACGCCAAAGTTAGCACCAACTGATTCCCTCTCATGGAGCCAGTTGAGGACATGCAGGGATCTTTATGTCAGCAACACGCTAAAGATTGTGAAAGGACACACCTGTCAAAAGAGCACAGTGGTTAAGTGTCCTCAAGAGGCATATTCTGTGCATGAATACTGATGTGAGCAAAGCCTGCCAGGGGCCTCCCTACAAGAGTTTGGTCACTCATGCCTTTTTGGAGGAAAATCAGCAGCGGAGAGAGTGATGGAGCACAATGCTCACTTGAATGGTAAGAAATTGTAGTTTAACAGAGTTCAATCATTTATCTCAAAATTGCCAAATCATCAGGAGATGTTCTGATAAACTAAGAAGAAATGCATTAAAAGAGAAAAAAAAATCAAGTAGATTTATCTTTCCTTTATTTTTTGCATGTTGAAAAGAAGCAGACTTAAATAACAATTGACATAAATAATTGTAGACCATTAAAAAAAAAAAAAAAAGAAGAAGAGAAGTGTTGAAATTCTAAAGAGGCAATGATATAAAGACCTCCAGCAGACCTTTCTTTAACTTACTAGTCATATCTCTAACCTACGAAATTATACATAGGTGCAATATATGAAAACAGGTGAAAATTTTCTTTTTAGCAGAAATAGTCCCAGAGGAGGAGTGTTTGGGCTGTGTAACTAGTAGACAAGAGGAATCGTATCTAGCAACATGTCGGTGGGAGTCATCTTTTTAAAAATTCTCCCCAGTTTATTTTGCTACAAATTATTGAGCCTTAGTGAATATTTCCATTATTGTCTGAGGCAAATAAATCTGAAATCCTTAATATAATTTTATATATTGAATATATAATAAAAATATTATATAACACCTTGTCATCATTTCCTTGAGATTCTGAAGAACTTTTGATTTTCAAAATCATTATTTCAGAATTTGGATGAAAAATGATATGCCTTTGGGTGTATGTTGTTCTTATTAAGTACCATTGAGTCAGTTCCGACCCATAGCGACCCTGGATAAGGTTTCTGAAGAGCAGCTGGTGAGCTTTAACTGCCAACCTTGCAGTGCAAATGGCTTTGCAGTCTGACACATTAACCCATAGCGCCACACCAGGATTCTGTGGGTGTATAGTGACAAATAATATTGTGGTCATTGGTTGCTTACCTTAAAAGATAATTTTAAAAAATGATATTCATGAAAACAAAATCAATAAAAGTCAGCCTAAAGTTAATTTGGAGTCCTGGTGTGGCTCTGTGGGTTAATACGCCAGACTGCAAAGCCATTTGAACTGCAAGATCGGCAGTTCAAGCTCACCAGCTGCTCCTCAGAGACCCTACACAGGGTCACTATGGGTCAGAATTGACTCAACGGCACTTAACAACTACGAAGTTTACTTATTAAAGAAGGTAAATAAGTGTTTATAATTTCATTATAGTCAGCATTTTAGAGTTTAAGAACCAAAGTAATAAGTAAACAAATTGTGCTCTGTGTCCCATAACTTATTGCCTTTAGTTTATGAAGGAACTGAATAAATGTTGGTCTTTCGTACATTTTGCTTTCTCTGTTTATCAGGTTCAACTCAGTTGTTAGGTATAATTAAATAGGTATAAATACTTTATGGGTATAACTAAAAAGTATCTAAAGAAAAATGCTGACTGAAAAATTAAATTACTAAATCTAGAGCAGATAAAAATGTGCCAAGATTTCAAATAATACAAAAGCTAATAAAAAGATTTGAAAGAATACAATCATGATTGTAAATAATTATTGAGCTATAGTTTTCAAAGGTGGTTTTGCTCTCATAATATCTTTACCAAATCCATCTGGTGAGGACGCTTTTGTGAACTCATTTTCACTATGGACCTACAGACCAGTAAGTTTTAGTCTGTTCTGGGGCCAAAGTCCACTTCTCCAACCTGGCCTTAGATCCATGAATGCTTACCATTGGTCATCATAGTTACATTCAGAACCAACACTGGAAAAACAAATCAAACCCATATCATACTATGAGTGAGTCAGTTTTATTATTTTTACATTATATAGGCAACGGCATAAATACTATGAAATGACAAATTAAACAATGAACATTCTATATGCCAAAGTTGATATGAATATGGAACTTTAACTTTGTGGACAAAAGGGTCTCAGCCTAAATTTAAATGCATCAATACATATGCTAAGTGACTGATTACAATCCACAAAATTGATGGAATCTATTACATGGAGTCCTGGTGTGGCGCTGTAGGATAAGTGCTGGACTGTTGACCACAAGGTCGGTGGTTCCAACACACCAGTGGCTCCTTGGAAATCCTATACAGGGTTGGTAGGAGTCAGAACCAACTTGATGGCACTTCACAACAACAAGAGGTATTTTTCCTTCTTTTTGAAATTATTAATGTATAAATCTTTAGCATATTTTTAAGTTACCATAATATTACACTAAATCCTTTTTCTGTTTTTCACATGAGAAAAATAAATGTTTGTTTACTCATTGTTGTTGTTGTCAAATGCAGTTGAGTCAGTTCTGACTCTTAGTGATCCTGTATAGGGTTTCTGAGGAGCTGATGGTGGGCTTGAATGACAATGTGTTGGCTGTCTTCACCATGTATAGTGATGACCATGCTAGGAAACATGGTTATCATCATTCCATTGCCCACTTCAAGCACTTGCACTCCCCAACCAACTTCCTGACCCTCTCCATGGCCACCACGGACTTTCTGCTGAGCTGTGTGGGCATGCCTGTCAGAACCATCAGGTCAATTGAGTCCTGCTGGTACTTTGGAGACCTCTTTTGCAAAGTCCACAGTTGCTGCGACATCATGCTCTGCACCACCTCCATTTTTTAATCTCTGCTTCATCTCCGTTGACCACTACTATGCTGTATGTGACCCTTTGCATTATGTCACCAAAATTACCATCCCTGTCATAGAAGTCTTTCTACTGATCAATTGGTCCATACCTATCTTTTTTGCCTTTGGCCTTGTATTCTCAGAATTAAACTTAATCGCTGTGGAAGATTTTGTTGCAACCATGGACTGCACAGGTTTGTGTGTGTTGATATTTTACAAGCTCTGGGGTATGCTGGCTTACTTTATAGCATTTTCTCTCCCTGGCACAGTAATGGTGGATATTTATATACACATTTTCACAGTAGCCAGGAAGCATGCTCAGCAAATTGGCACAGGTCCTAAAATGAAGCAGGTTGAGTCAGAAAACAAAATAAAGTCCTCATCTTAAAGAGAAAGCAAGGCCACCAAGACGTTAAGCATAGTTATGGGAGTGTGTTGTGCTAGTTGCCTTTCTTTGTCTTGACGATCACAGACCCTTTCATTAATTTTTCAACCCCTGAAGATTTGTACAATGTCTTCCTTTGGCTGGGTTATCTCAACTCCCTTCAATCCCATTAGATATGACATTTTTTATCCTTGGTTTCACAAGGCATTGGGAATGATTGTCACCGAGATGATCATCCACCCTGACTCCTCTACCCTAAGCCTGTTTCCTGTACATAGTTAGATGATGGTCCTATACCCAAACATTTTTTTTCTGCTAGAAAATTATGGGTGCTTCTTTTCTCTGGAGATTGAGACAAGAACAAACCTAGGGAAGATATTCTTCCAATAGGTATGATAGACACCTAAGGAAACTCAATGGGCCATGACTTCCAGGTTAAAGCCACCAAAGTAGTCCATTTCTGAGATTTCTCAGGAAGATACTCTACCTAGACGTGCCAATTTCTGAATTTCAAATTTCACTTACTGGCTTATATCAAACAGGGCTTTCTTCTCTTTAACTGGTAAGCAGTATCAGAAGAGGAAACACATTGTCTTCCCAATCATTGATGGCCATGCACAACTGAGTTTCTCTGAGTCTTTCTTGAGGTAGCTTGAAAATACTAGAAGTCTGAGCATTTTATCATCTGGAGCATGTGCTTGGCATGGAGGGGAGGACACAGAGTGTTGGAGTTGCTTCCAGTTTTATTGGATCTGACTTAAACATCCCTTCTCAAAAAGAACTGATGTGATGTTTGCAATCTTTTGAACAAAATTGGACTGTTTTATTAAATAAGAGGAATGAATAAAGAAGGAGCTTAGGAAAATATTCCTTCTTTCACTCAACATATACTCTTGGTCTCTCTATAAATTCTGCCTGTGTGTATCCATACAGGTGGAGTCCATGTCTTTTGGTATGTCCATGCACATACTAGCTCTCTAACAAGACTGACTTCATTCACAAAACTGAAGCCTTACCCTCTCTCAGAGTTTTAGAATAATACTCATATTTGCTGTCTCAATCAATGTCTCTTCTCTGTTTCCTTTTTACTTTTTTCTCCTCCTCTTCCCATATCATAAATGTATTTCATCCAATTTCATTCTTTAGTCTTCTTTTCAACCTTCACAATTTCCCTCCGTCGCTCTAATCCAGAATCTGTCTATGCATCATGTCAACTGGAGGTAATTTTTCCCCTTGGACCCATTTGGCAATGTCTGGAGACATTCTGCATTATCATAACTGGCCAGTGAGTGTTACTGACATCTTGAGTGTAGAGGCCAGGGATGCTGCTAAACATCCTACCATGTCAGTACCAATTTTTCTTGGTCTCTATTACAAAATAGAGTTGACAATACACTTGTGTGAGATACTATGTCCAATTCATCTCTGCATCTCCTAGGGCCTAACATGGTGCCTGTGCAATAAAATATTTCTGAACACATTCACTGAATCTCTGAGACACAGATATTGATGAAAATGGAAGAGGAAAAGTGCTGGCAACCGCAGCATGCGTGGCAAGCGCTGAGAAGCTGAGGCCCAAGGACATCATGGACAAAAATCTGGTCTTTGGGCCCTCCTTGGACTTGCCGGCCATGGACCCTGAGGGCCCAGGAAGTGACCCCCTTGTGGTCCCAGGTTCATGGCTTTGGCAAACTCACTGTTTGGCCACCTCTGTGCAATTTTCTTTAATTGTACTTTTGTGCGTTCTGTACTTGTCTTTTATGCTCTTAACTCCAGTAATTGTAGCTTCTGGGAAAATGATTGTTTTCAGTAATAATACACACAACATTTTGATCAATGGCTCTCATGTAAATGTCACTGCCCCAGTAACAAGAGTTGTGCGTGAGGCTCTGAAAAATAAAAGTACAGAAAAACAGGATGTAGCAACACAGAGAATATGTAACAATTGTTTTCTAACCAATTACTCAGTTATGTTTAATATTAAACAGATACATGAGCTGTTAATGTCCATGTACAATAATAACACTGAAACTAGTAGCTACCCCCTGAAGACCCCCCTGTGTATGTCTGTTGTGCTCTTGATGTTTTTCATGGGAATCTTGCTGTATGTGATGATTTTATGCACCCCCAAACCGCCTCCGGGTATAATCAACTTAATCCAGGTGCTCCTCTTCCTCCCGAAGGTATATTGGGAATATAATAGCAATGAACATTGTCATATCTAGATATAGAAACCTGAACGGGATTAAAAGAATGTAAAAGTGAGACCGCACCTTCTTAGAAAAGTCAAAACCTGTTTTTCACCTTCCCTGAAATTGTAGAAGCAAGTAGAAAAGAATTATTAGTTTGATAATTGAAGCCAGGTATCTGAAATCTTGTACATTAACAAAAGCATGTATTTTCTGCCTGCAAAAGATACAGAAGCAGTTTAAGTTTCTTTAGAAAGTATAACTTAGTCTTTAGTAAAAACTCTAAAGCCTCTCACCTTCACCCACTTGTGATTAAGTGTTAAAAATATGTTAAACACCCTTGAGAAACCGCAAGTTGCTGCCCTAGGTTACACAGACCTAGAAGTTAATATATAATCTATAATTGCTTGCTTAAACTTTTTTACAGAAATAAGAATTTTAGGTTATTAGGTAAATCATGATGTACGCAAAAATATGTTAAGGATAAATCTGTGAATCATCAATGTTCTGTATCACTTGAGTAATCTCTCGTCCTGTTTTAAATGAATAATCACATTTTTGTCATTATTGTCTTATGTGTCAATTCCCTTCTTCTGACAATAAAAGACTGGGCTTCAGCTAGCTCTGTGTGCTAGCTGGCCTGAGAGCTTGCATCAAACATGTGTGTCTTTCTTTTTTGAATTTAATCTGTTTCTTTCGCCTACCAGATTTCCCACTCACGTTAAAACCCCACGCTTCGTCGAGGCACTCCTTTGTTGAGGTGGGACCCTGACATAGGACCCCCGGCAGAAAAGTCAATCTCATACAGAAATAAACAAGTTAGAAAGCAGCAATTATCTCATCATTAATAAGAAAGTTTAAAAATAGAAAACAGCAAATGCTGGAGAGGTTTTGGGAAGAGTGGAACCCTTATATACTGCTGGCAGGACTGTAAAATGGCAAAACTATGCTTGAAGACAGAATGACACTTTATCAAAAAGTTGCAAATAGAAGTATCGTATGATCTAGCAATCCCATTACTAGATATGTATCTTAAAGAAATAACCATGATATGCATAGATATATGAGGGGGCTTCAAAAGTTCATGAAAACATTTCATTATCCTTTAATTCTATTTTTCCATGAATTTTTGTAACTCCTTGACATACCCTTGTTCATCATAGCACTAATCACAATAGCAGAAAAGATGGTTACAAACTAAGTGCTGAGCAACGGATTAATGGATAAATAAACTATGGTACTACCACAATGGAATAGTTACTGTTATTGTCAAGTGTTGTTGAGTCAGTTCCCACTCATAGCAACCCTGAGGAGCAGCTGGTGGGTTTGAACCACCGACCTTATGGATCACAGTCTAGTGCTTATTCTATAGCACCACACCAGGCAACATTATTGTGCTGCAGTAAAGAATAACAATGAACCCTTGAAACATCTCTCAACATGAGATGAACGTGAAGGACATAATACTGAGTGAAATTAGCCAATCACAAAAGAAAAAATATTGCATAAAAAGTCAAGAAAAGCTTTACACATAGAAAAAAACTCTTTGAAGATTTCCAGGGGTGGGAGAGCAAATCTCTAACTACAGGGTTGTTGTTAAGTGTCGTTGAATCAGTTCCGACCCATAGTGACCTGTATAGGGTTTCTGAGGACCAGCTGGTGAACTTGAACCACCAATCTTGTGGTTAAACTGACTTTACAGTCCAGCGCATTAGCCTACAATGCCAGGACTCAAACTAGAGGGTAGACATGTATTAACTTGGTTGAAGAGAAAGACAATATATAATAAAGGGGAGATTGGAATAAAATGATTAAGCCAAAGGAAGACACTAGAAGGAATATAAGAGTGAAAGGAAACAAAAGTAAGTTCTACAATATATGCAATTCTGCAATAAGAGTAATAAAAATAACCTATAAGTGGATATGTAGACACATAAGCTGAGCAGGTATGGGAAGGAAAATGAGACTACACACATCACCAACATATATATAGGTTTGAGACAGGATATTTCTACATATGTAGTTATATGTGCTACCAAGCCTCACATATCCATGAATATAGTAAAGTTAAGTTGTTGTTATCAAGTGCCATACATTTGGTTCCACTCATAGCAACTCTGTATAAAGTTTCCAAAGTTGTACATGTTTATGGGAGCAGAAAGTCTCATTTTCTTCCAATGGAGTGGACGGTGGACTCAAACTGCTGATGTTATGGTTAGCAATCCTGGGTTACCAGGCTCCTACATAGTAAAGTATGCTGTTGTTATTACACTGAGTCGATTCCAAGTCATAGTGTCCCTGTATAGGGTTTCCAAGGAACAGCTGGTGAGCTGACCTTTCCATCCTGTGTTTATTCTACAGCACCAAACCAGGTCATAGTAAAGTGTATTTCTGTTGCTGTTAAATGTTGTAGAGTTGGTTCAGACTCATAGTGACCCCATGTAGTGTTTCCTAGGAGCAGCTGGTGGGCTTGAACTGCTGACCTTGTGGTTCACAGTCCAGTGCT
>NW_006408531.1:20063088-20065727 GCF_000296735.1 Chrysochloris asiatica
CTTGTTGATTCTATTTTTTATTTCATTTATTTATGCTCTGATCCTTGTTATTGCCTTTCTTCTGCTGATTGTGTGTGCATGTGTGTGTGTTTCACTGCTCTTTTTCTATTTGTTGGAGTTTATGAATTTATAGGGTTAATTTTGACCTCTGAGCACCGCCTTTGTTGAGTAGCAAAGATTTTGGCATGCCGTGTTTTCATGCTTGTCTGAGTTTAGAATGTTTAAATTTCATCCTTATTTCTTCTAAAACCCAGTGATGGGTTTAGAGCAGGGTGTTATTCCATTTTCATATATATGATTATTTACCTTGTTCTTTCTGTTATTAATTTTTTATTAGCATTATGATTTTAGAAGTTGTTCTGATGCTTTTGAATTTATTGATTCATGCACTATGCCCTAAGATATGATCTATTCTGAAGAATGACCCATGTATGTTGGAAAAGAATGTACTGTGCTATTGAGTAAAGTGTTCTATATATGTCTGTGAGATAAAATTGTTGGTCTGTGTTGTTTAGATCTTCTGTATCCTTGTTGAGTTTCTTTCCAGTTGTCTATCCTTCCATGGTCTTCCTTATTCTTTTGTCTACTTTCAAATGCATGTGATACAATTGAAAATACCATGGCTAGGTCTTCCAATTAACATCTTTGCTCTTGAACACTTTAAAGAGGTCTTTTGCAGCAGATTATCTAATGCAATACATCCTTTTATATCTTGAATGCTGCTTCCACAAGCGTTTATTGTAGACCAAAGCAAAATGAAGACTTTGAAAACGTCCATCTTTTCTGTTTGTCATGTTATTTTTTTGTCTCATTGCAACCATTTTTGTTTTCTTTACATTGAAGCGCAATCTATACTGAAGGCTCTATTCTTTGATCTTCATCAATGAGTGTTACAAGTCCTCTTCACTTCCAGCAAGCAAGGTAGTGTCATCTGCATATTGCACATTGTTAATAAGCCTTCTCCCAAATCCTGATATCATGTTCTTCGCATAGTCCAACTTCTCCAATTATTTGCTCAGCATACAAATTGAGTATGGTGGAAGTATACAAACTCACCACATGCCTTTCTAATCATTATCTCAAAATCATGCCTTCAAAGTCTGACCTTGCTTTTTCCTTAGAAATTCCTCAACTTTTCTTGCTGCATTAATAAGAATTTTGGCTACTCATCAGAAACTATTTTGGGACAAGAAGGAATACAATTGTCACACAAACAGAAAAGTGGTTGTTCAAAACCTACATCTCTTTGAGATATCACATAATGGAGATGGTATGGATTTAGGAGTAGCAGAGATCCAAGCCCCAGCTTGACTGATTGCTTAATGAGTGACTTTGGACAAATCATTTTGCTTTTCCAGACCTTCTACTTCGAATCTATAGAAAGAGATTAGTAGTACTTTGATTTGTTGTTGCTGCTGCTAAGTGACGTCAAATCAGTTCTAACCCACAGCGACCTTGTATAGGACTTCTGAGAAGCAGTTGGTGGGGTTTCAGCTGCCGACTTTGCTTTTATTACTATGCTACAAAATACTTCTTTAAACTGTTAAAGAGCAAAGACTAAGGTGCACTTGACCCAAGCCATGGTATTTTCAATAGCCTCATATGCATGTACAAGTTGGACAATGAATACAGAAGACCATAGAAGAACCATACATTTGAGTTATGGTTTGGAGAAGAATACTGAAAGTACCATGGACTATCAGAACAACAAACTAGTCTATCTTGTAAGAAGTATAGCCAGAATGCTTCTTAGAAGCCAGGATGGCAAGACTTTGTCTTTTGTATTTCTGATACGTTATCATTAGGGAGCAGTCCCTGAAAAAGGACATCATGCTTGGTAAAGTGGTGGGTCATAGAAAATGTGAAAGATCCCCAACAAGATGGATTGACACAGTGTTATTAGCAATGGGCTCAATCATAGCAATTTTGAGTATGATGCAGGGCTGGGCAGTGTTTCATTCTGTTGTATATAGAGTCACTGTTAGTGGGAACCAACTCAGAGGTACCTAACAACAATAACAAATGTTTTGTATGTTATTGTAGGGTGTCATTGGGCCTTTCACATAAGAGACATTGAATATGTTCTTACTATTATTCCTCTTTTTTCTTAAAGATTTTTTATTTAAAGTAATTTCTTTAAGAGGAGATATTTTGCCACAGATCCTTATAAGAGTGGAATGAGGTTGTAAAGATTTAGTAGTTCTTCTAAAACATGTAATATGCCCTTGAATTAATTACCACTCCCTAATTCCTAGTCTGACTAAAAAGAAGATGGAAGGAATACACAGAGGCACTGTACCAAAAGGAAATACTCAGTGTCCAATCATTTCAAGAGGTAGCATATGATCAACAGCCAATGATACAGAAGGAAGAAGTCCAAGGTGCATTGAAGGAATTGACAAAGAACAAGGCACTAGGAATTAATGGAATACAAATTGAAATCTTGCAAGAAAATGAGGCAGCATTGGAGGCACCCACACTTTCTATGACAAGATACTTGGATGACAACTATCTGGCCAGCTGATTAGAAGAGATCCATATTTGTGCCCATTCCATAGAGAGGTGACACAATGGAATGCAGAAATCACTGGACAATTTCATTGATAGCCCATGCAAGTAAAGTTTTACTAAAGGTAATA
>NW_006408531.1:20066747-20089962 GCF_000296735.1 Chrysochloris asiatica
AGAGATATCATGTTTGGTAAGGCGGAGGGTCAGAGAGAAAGAGGAAGACCCCCAGCAAGATGAAATGGCAAAGTGGCAGCATCAATGGGCTCAAGCGTAGCAACAATTGTGAGGTTAGCCCAGCGCCAAGTAGTGTTTCCTTATGTTGTGCATAGGGTCGCTATGAGTCAGTACCAACTCAATAGCACTAAACAACCACAACAACAAGTCCTTATGTGGCACATGGGTTAATTTGCTGGATTGCAAAGTCAGTTTGAACTGCAAAGTTGGCGGTTCAAGATCCTCAGCTGCTTCTTGGAAACCCTATACAGAGTCGCTCTCAGTTGGAACGGACTCGACAGGACTTAGCAACATAAGAACAACAAAGTCTCATAATGGAGTCCTGGTGTGGCGCTGTGGGTTAATGCGCTGGACAGCAAGGTCAGTTTGTACAGCAAGGTTCAAGCTTATCAGCTGCTCCTCGGAAACCCTAGACAGTGTTGCTATGAGTTGGAACTCACTGACAGCATTTAACAGTCCAGCGTATAAACCGGCAGCGCCACACCAGGACTCCAGTGTTAACTTGTTGTTGTTGTTGTTAAGTGCCATTGAGTCAGTTCTGACCCATATACTACCCTGTATAATGTTTCCAAGGAACAGCCAGTGAGCTTGGCCCTCTGACCTTGTGGTTCAAACCGACTTTGTAGTCCAGCACATGAACCCACAGTGCCACACCAGAACTCCAGTGTTAGTTTAGCTAAAGCATAATTCGTCATATTCAGAATATATTTATTATTTGTCAGGTACTGTGATAGGCATTGGGTCATAATACTAAATAAAACACAGTTTATTGTATTATAAAATTTATAATCATTGGAAGTGTCAGAAAATAAACAAGAAACTACAATCCAGTGTCTTAAAGTGCTATTATAAAGGAAAGACATATTCTTAAGGGCTACTATAAAAGAAAGAAGAAAGAGCGGTGTATTTATTCATGTGATGCTTAATCCAGTCTTGGAGAATCAGGAACTAATTATTTTAACAGGAATATGCAATATATATATATCAATATGCTATCAAGATGCAGTGGTGAGATATGAAAGAGATTCCAAAACTTCTCTGTTCAAGATGTTTATCACTCAAACAGAAAATTAGTTAAGAACCATTTAAAAAGTAACATGAAAAAGAAACAAAATAAGTAGCTGCCCAACATAGGGTATAAATTTAGAAAAGATGCAGACTAAAAGAGACTGGATGAATTCACTAATATTTATTTAATATCTACTATGTTCTTGAAGGGGTTCTGGTAATGTAGTGTGTTACAAGTAGGACTGCTAACTGCAAGTCCACAGTTCGAATTTACCAGCCACTCTGCAGGGAAAAGAGGAGGCTTTCCACACCTGTAGAAATTTACAGCCTCAGAAACCCTATACAGGGTCATTCCTGGTGTGGTGCTGTAGGGTAAGCACTGGAACTCAAGGTCAGCTTGAACCACAAGGTTGGCAGTTCAAACTCACCAGTCGCTCCTCAGAAACCTTATATGGGGTCCCTATGATTGGGAACTGACCTGATGACACTTAACAGCAACATGAGTCAGAACTGACTCCACAGTACACCACCACCACCACTATGGAGTCTAGTGTGGCCCTATAGGATAAGCACTGGACTGCAAGGATGATTTGAACTGCAAGTTGAATGGTTCAAACTCACCAGCTTCTCCTCATAATCTTATACATGTTGCTATAAGGAATCAACTCGATGGCACTTAATAACAACAACAACAAAAACATATTCTGGTGTGGTGCTGTTGGATAAGCACTGAACTGCTAACCGAAGGGGCATCAACTCAACTCACCAGCTGCTCCTTGGAAACCCTATACAGTGTGACTATGAGTCAGAAATGAATTGACAGCACTTAACAACAAAACAGCATGTTCCTGTTGAATAGTATAACTTGCTTTATTTAAAACTAGCAACACCCCTATGTTGTTGTTTTTAAGTACCATTAAGTCCATTCATACTGATAGCCACCCTTATAGGGTTTCTGAGGAGTGGCTAGTGAGTTTGAACTTCTGACCTTAATGGTTCAAACCAACCTTGCAGTCCAGAGCTTATCTTACAGCATCACACCAGGACTCAAATATCTCCTATGTTTTTGTTGCCAAGTGCTGTAGTCAGTTCTAACTCCTGTTGTTGTTCAATGCCATCGAGTCGGTTCCAACCCATAGTGACCCTGTGCAGGGTTTACAAGGAGTGACTGGTGAATTTGAACCATGGACCTTGCGGCTCCAACCAACTTTGCAGTCCAGCACATTAAACCACAGTACCACATCAGGACTCCAACACCCCCTATAGTCTCTAATTTATAGCCTTAGATCCAGAGAGAGATTAGGCAGCATTTTCAAGATCATAGGTCAGAAGCAAGGTTAAAAACCAGGTCTGGTTCTCAGTAAAGTCCATGTGCTTTGATTGAACTAATTTTCTCCTTCATGTGCATTCATTTTATCTTCCTTAGGTTGCAAAGATGTTACTAAAACCAAGAAGTCCCTTACTCCCTAAACAAGTTCTAGAACTGCTTCTTTATTTTATCTTTAAGAGCATTGCTTTTTCTATTCTTTCTGTTAAAAAAAAAAAAAAAGAATCCTTACTTAATCAGCCCTTGGGGATTGCTGCTTCAGATCACAAGTGTAGATAGAGTTAATCAAGAGAGAACTGACAAATTGTCCCAAATATGGTGAAAAGGACAACATGCTAGACAGTGAATGTAGACTGCGTAGTGATTTGCTCACTGCCTCCTAACGAGACTTACGATGTGTCATCAACTGTTCCTAGTATTTTATGTTGTTGTCAGGTGCCATCGAGTCGGAACCGACTCATAGCGACCCCATGCACAGCAGAACGAAACAATGTCCGATCCTGGGCCAACCTCACTACTGCCGCCACACTTGACGCCATCAATGATGCCACCTGGCTGATCCTTCTCGTTGGGGGTCTTCCTCTTTCACTCTGACCCTCCACCTTACCCAGCATGACATCCTTCTCCAGTGACTGTTCTTTCCAGACAATGTGTCCAAAGTATGAGAGATGAAGCCTAGCCATCTTGGCCTCCAAGGAACACTCTGGTTGCACTTCTTCCAAAACAGATCTATTGGTTCTTTTGGCAGTCCATGGCACTTTCAGTATTCTCCTCCAACACCACAACTCAAAGGCATCAATTCTTCTACGATCTTCCTTATTCACTGTCCAGCTTTCGCATCCATATGAGGCTATTGAAAACACCATGGCCTCGGTTAGGCACACCTTAGTCCTCAAGCTGACATCTCTGCTCTTCAATACTTTAAAAAGTTCCTGTGCAGCAGATTTGCCCAATGCAATACATCATCTGATCTCTTGACTGCTGCTTCCACAAGTGTTGATAGTTGATCCAAGAAGAATGAAGTCCTTGACAACTTCAATCTCTTCTCCATTGATTAGAATGTTGTTTATTGGTCCAGTGGTGAGGATTTTTGTTTTCTTGACATTGAGTTGTAATCCATATGGAAGGCTGTGCTCTTTGATCTTCATCAGTAAATATTTTAAGTCCTCTTCACTTTCAGCAAGCAAGGTTGTATCATCTGCATACCTCAGGTTGTTAATAAGTCTTCCTCCAATCCTGACACCACGTTTTCCTTCATAGAACCCAGCTTCTCATATTATTTGCTCAGCATACATAGTATTTTATAGGTCAGTAAAAAAGAGGAAGGTCCCCAGCAAGATGGACTGGCACAGTGGTAACAGCAATGGGATCAAGTGTGGTAACGATTGTGAGGTTGATGCAGGACTGGGCAGGGTTTCCTTCTGTTGTGCATAAGGTTGGTATGAATCAGTACCAACTCAACAGCACCTAAGAACGACAACAACAAATATAGTGAGAGTCTACAGCTAGATTATTTTTCTAAAATAGCTCCTATTAGCCTTTCTTTCACCCTGACCAACCCTGAGAGTTTATTTCATGGAACTCTGATACTTCTTTGAATTGGGAAAACATGAATATTCTTGGCCTGCCTCCTTTAAAGACTACCTCTTAAAATAGCCTAAATTTAACTATGTTCAACTATCTTGCAAATATCTCCTTTTCTGCATTTCCCATTTCAAAAAGAAACAACAGCTTTGCTTAAAGTTATCCTTCACTGGAGCATCAATTAATTCCCAGAGAAAGGGAGAAAATATAGAAGATTCAGAAGTCAGTTACTCTTCTGATTATCATGTAGCTGAAATAAAGTCAGTAGAAAAGGTAGTAAGGAGCCTGATTTGGGAAGATTCCTACAGAACACAGAGAATATAGGCTGAGCAGTCATTTGCACTATCGCCTGCTAACTAGGCTTATTAAGTATCATCAACTGTTCCTAGTACTTTATAACCTAGTTCACTAATCTTCCCAACAATCACAGGAGGTAGCTATTGTTATGATATTTAATTAACAGAAAAGCAAATTGTACCCAGAGGGGTTAGGTAATACCTGACATAGAGACTACACAACTATACACAGTCTTTATAATATTCTACATTTTAATGTAAGGTTGAGGTGTGTTGAAGTAGGTTTGATGTAATCTATTGCAGAAACAAAAATCTTTTTTCTTATTTTTCTTAAGTCTTATCTGAAACCCTATACCGGATTGCTATGAGTTGGAAATGACTTGATGGAAGTTAACAACAAAAACCACAACATCCAACTGTAGGAAAGCTGTAGCTGCTTTTCAGAGTCTTGGTCAGGTTAAATTTAGTGCTGTAGGATTCCCTGGCTGACTATTATTTGTACATGATAGTGTGTGACCATTCCTTGGTTCTGATTAAGTTATGGAATCAGAACTCTGTTTCCTCAGACATGGAGTTGGCACTAGTTTCCCATTGACCACCAGGTCAAAGGGTGTTTTGCATTGTTAAACAGCTGGTGCAGCCTAGACTTCATGAAAAAAAGGGAGTGTCTGCCAACCACCCTCATTCTTGGTGACTTGCCCAACTACCTCCTACTGGCCCTGCTGCCAGATGAAATCTATCTTCAGCTTTAGAATTCTGACACTTTTACAAACCAGTTTGACATTTCTTTTCTTTTTCTTTCTTTTTTTTTTTTTTTTTCTTTTTTTTTTTTTTTTTTTAACTTTTTATTAGGAACTAGGTAAAGGTTTACAGAACAGATAATCAGTTTTATTTTCAATAAATTGTACACTTTGTTCCATCTCATGATTACAATCCCCTACATGCAACAATATTGACCCCACTTCCTCCCAGTAGCTCTTGTTTCCATTCCACCCTCCTTCCCAACTCTTCTGGACTTTGTCCTTAGGCAACATTGCCTTTTTGATCCTGAATGATTGATCATTCCATGGTCAGTATACTTGACAAGTGTTGCTGTCAGTTGACATATCTTATAGAATGGTTTCCCCACGGCCAAATAGAGGCATTACAGCTTTTGGTCATTTGATACCAAGAAATAGAGACAGCAGAATATAACTCAACATTTTATTTTGATAATACCCTTGTGAGGTGGAGACATGGGGCTATAATGGTTTATACTGGGGCTACATATAATGGTTTATACATGGGGCAATTATGGTGTATACTGGTAAGTGGGGAAACAGAAGGCTAGCAAGGTTAGTCGATTGGCACAGGAAGTGACAGAGCAGGAATTTAATTTTTCTGTCTATGTGGACAATTTCATCTACCATGATATCTTTGAATAGTACAAAACATAAGAGCTTATAATGTTGACTCCTGGTGTGGCTCTGTAGGCTAATGCGTTAAACTGCAAAGCCATTTGAACTGCAAGGTTGGTGGTTTAAATTCACCAGCTGCTGCTTGGAAACCCTATACAGGGTCGCTATGGGTCCAAATCGACTTGACGGCGCTTAACAACACAATAATGTTGACTCCAGGGTGGGGATCCAAAACACTCGTGATTAATTGTTCTCAAATTATCTCTCTTGCTGAGAAAAATTGACATAAAGAAACCCAAAGTATATGGGATCTCTGAAACTCACTGACCATTATATTAATTACGAGAATATATAAGCCAAGTTTCTTAGAATTTCATCTCTAATTATTTGTTAGAGTAAATGATTCTGTGTTGAGAATGTTCCTTAACAACTGAGATTTGTGAATAGTGCAAACTAGCTCCCCTGATACCCTTTCAGCAGTCCTTTGACATCACATTCCATGTGGAGAAGCAGTTTCTATTTAGAGTATAAAATCGTTAACTGATTGCACATTTGTCAGATTTGTGAATGAAAGAGGATTCGACATACTGTATGTCCACCTGCTACAAGGACTTCTTCCAATGAAGTGATTTTGATTTTGATCTTTGTAAGTAGATGAGAAGCTCTGAACTCACTTAGTTAGGACTTGTTTACAACTTCACCAACTGCTGTTAGGATAGAAGAAATGCTTGTTTCCTATCAGATGCATTCTTTCAAGATATGCAAACATTGTGAGCTGTCATTAGAAAATGTGCAGCAGATAAAACTTGAAACAGGGCACTTCTGTATTATTTTCTCTTTGAAGGAGCTGCCATGTAAATGACACATATTAATCTGCAAAGTTTATTGTTGATTTACTTAATTATTAAAGGGGGAGTGAGAATTTACTCCTTATACAAGTAATGATTTAGTTAGCAAAAATTCATTCTTTATTTGTTTCAGGTTCATGTTCAATATTGCTGATGATAGGTATCTTATCAAAACGCAGCAGACACTCTCATCATCCCATACTGCTTACTAAGACAGTCAGTTTTCCTGTAGGAAAAAACTCACTTCCATCTTTCTTCTTTTTCCTTAAGTATATTATGTAAATTAATTTGAAAAGCGCCTAGTCAGATGAACCACATTAGCAGACATAAGTCTTATAAAATCTCAAATTCCATGCCACATTCTGTGTTTAATTTTCATAGTATATTTAATTAACACTCAGGGCAATTTTACTTGGTTCTAAAAAGTTCTTTAGTTTTCACCTCTTGATCTTATTTGGCAGACAATTTGTTTTGTTTTGTTTTTTATCTTTTAAGTGAGGCAGGAGTCAAGTTACCATATAGAGGAAGAGTAGAAACCATAAATGAGCACTGTCCCCAACCAAGGTGCTGAAGAGCAGCCCGAGGCATTCTGCTACCAGGTGAATGGGTCTTGTTCCAGGACTGTTCATCCTCTGGGCATCCAGTTGGCCATCTACCTGGCCTGTGCAGCAGGGATTCTGGTTACAGTTATAGGGAATCTGTTTGTGGTGTTCGCTGTGTCCTACTTCAAAGCACTTCATACTCCCACCAACTTTTTGCTGCTTTCCCTGGCTCTGGCTGACATGTTTCTGGGTCTGTTGGTGCTGCCCCTCAGCACTGTGCGCTCAGTGGAAAGCTGCTGGTTCTTTGGGGATTTCCTCTGCCGCCTGCATACTTACCTGGACACCCTCTTCTGCCTCACCTCCATCTTCCACCTCTGCTTCATTTCCATTGACCGCCACTGTGCCATCTGTGACCCCCTGGTCTATCCTTCCAAGTTCACAGTCCAGGTGGCTGTCAGGTACATTCTGGCAGGGTGGGTAGTGCCGGCAGCTTACACTGCCTTCTTCCTCTACACAGATGTAGTAGAGAAGGGGCTCAGCCAGTGGCTGGAAGAGATGCCATGTGTGGGCAGTTGTCAGCTGCTATTCAATAAGTTCTGGGGCTGGTTAAACTTCCCTGTGTTCTTTTTCCCCTGTCTCATCATGATTAGCTTGTATGTGAAGATCTTTGTGGTTGCTACCAGGCAGGCTCAACAGATCAACACCCTGAACAAGAGCCTGGCTGGGGCTGCCAAGCGTGAGAGAAAAGCTGCCAAGACTCTGGGCATCGCCGTGGGTGTATACCTCCTATGCTGGCTACCCTTCACCATAGACACGCTGGTTGACAGCCTACTTAATTTCATCACGCCACCACTGGTCTTTGACATTTTTATCTGGTTTGCTTACTTCAACTCAGCTTGCAATCCTATCATCTATGTGTTTTCCTATCGGTGGTTCAGGAAGGCACTGAAACTCATCCTAAGTCAGGAAATCTTCTCACCAAGAACACCCACTATTGATTTGTACCAAGAATGACTCCTGCAAACTGGAGGACTGAGTGCAGACAAGGGATGAGACCATTGGAGGAGAGGGTGAGGGGAGCTATGTCCATGGTTGTGGGTGTTGTGAATGTGTAGGGAGTCGGGGAGACATGATTTAAGTAGAAGAGAAAAATCAAGCTCCTTAATTTGGAAAGCGGTGTAGTACTTTCTTCACTTAACCTTTCTGTAGTTTTTAAGTGCTGTTGAGTTAATTCCAACTCATAGCAATCCTCTATAGCTTTCCAGAGGAGTGGCTGGTAGGTTTGAACCACCAACCTTGCAGTTAGTAAGCAACTGCTGATCCTCCAGTGCCACACCAGGACTAGTAAACTACGGTCAAAGGAGAGCAAGGTCATGGACAATTCCATTGGATGAATCAAAAGGCTGTGTACATATTTAACTCCTTATTCTTTTCTTCCTTGGAGACAACTCTAGCAAGATGCAGAGAAAAAGTGAAAAGAGGCCCGAGGTCAGTGTATCTGCGTTCTCATCGTGGCTCAGCCACCTGCCAGGAGCAGAGTGACATTTGGAAAAACATTGGAATCATTGTTCCTCACTGCCATAGGCTTTTCTCATCTGTAAAACTCGGCAGTTAGATTTTGTGCCCGGAGTCCTGGTGTGGCGCTGTGTGTTAATACGCCAGACTACAAAGGCATTTAAACTGTATGGTCGGTGGTTCAAGCTCACCAAGTGCTCCTTGGAAACCCTATACAGGGTCGCTATGGGTCAGAATCCACTCGACGGCACTTAACAACAATAACAACACAGCTCAGATTATTGTATAATGTTACTTTGGGAAACAGTTTTTGGAAGTTCAGTTCATAATCATAGTTAAGTGATTGAAATGTTTCTTTTTCAAAATGTTCATTTTATATTCCTTTTTTCTTTGCAATCTCACCACTAGGCATGTTTATAAACCCATGTATATGTTTCAAAAATTGCTGAGTAAATGAAGCACATTCTGGAAGGAATGTTTTCTTCCCTTTGTAATCATTGGACCATGAAAATATGTATAATGTTCTGTAAGAGGATACTATTAGAAGAACCAGTACTGGTGTCTCATGCATACTCAGGACTGAAATGAACATTTCTCAGGAGCCATCTAACGAATGTGCTGATACTTTTCATGGACATCTCGCTACTTTTTCCTGAATCTTTTTCGAAAGCTCACCTGACTTCCACTTACCCCTCTTACTGTTTCAGTTTTTAAATTAATAATTGCTTAATTATAAACATGCTTGTAAATTATTTGAAGCCTCTGGAATAAAGTTGTACATGAGAGGGTTTCAGAAAAGTAGAACTAAAAGATAATGGAATTTTTCCATGAACTTTTTGAAACTCCTTTGTATGTACTTACACACATATGTTGTTGTTGTTATTATTATTAAGTCGATTCTAACTCACAGAGACACTGTGTAGGGTTTCTGAGGAGCGGCCAGTGAATTTGAACCACTGATGTTTCAATTCAAACTGACTTTGCATTTCAGTGCTTATCCTATGTTGTTGTTAAGTGCTGTTGAGTCAGTTCCGACCCATAGCGACCCTGGATAGGGTTTCAGAGGAGCAGCTGGTGAGCTTGAACCACCGATCTTGCAGTTCAAACGGCTTTGTAATCTGGAGCATTAACTCACAGCGCCACACTAGGACTCCTATGGCACCACATATATTTAAATATCAATCTCAGTAAGTCAATTTAGACAATGAATGAGTATACTTAAAAAATATTTCATATGTTAAATGCATAGATAATTAACTACTAAAAAAATTGATGAAAAGAACCATAACATATCAATGATACTCTTTAAAGACTACAACTCATTTTGTCAATTATATTTGCTAAAATAGGTTCATTTCATTAATTCTTATCATATATACATGTGTACATAAACATATACATATCTGTATTTATATGTATTTGACTATCGCTCTTGTATGTATTCTTTTTTTGCTAAGACAATACCCTTCATCGACTTCAGATTTTCTCCTTATTTTTTAGAATACATTTGTTGTAAAATAAATTTTCTGTGTATTTTTGGGTGCTGAATTTTAATTGTTCTTCCTTTTATTTTGCATCTGATTTTAATACTTCAGACATATTGTCAGGAGGGACCAGTCACTAGAGAAGGATATCATATTTGGTAAGGTGGAGGGGTCAGAGAAAAAGAGGAAGACCCCCAAGGAGATGAATTGGCAAAGTGGCAGCATCAATGAGCTCAAGCACGCAACAATTTTAAGGTTGACCCAGGACTGGGCAATGTTTTGTTCTGTTGTACATAGGGTCGCTATGAGTCGGTACCAATGATGACACCTAACAACATATAATCAAACGAGTCCTGGTGTGGTGCCATAGGATAAGCACTCAACCTCAAGGTGGATTTGAACTCCAAGATTGGTGGTTCAAAGTCACCAGCCTCTCCTTGGAAACCTTAAACAGGGTCGCTGTGAGTCGGAAACGACTCGATGACACAAAACAGGAATATATAATAAAAATGCATATTAATTACAAACTGAACTATACCTTAGTATATACATTTTTAGACATGGTTGTTGTTGTTAAGTGTCATCAAGTCAGATCTGATTCACAGCAACCCTGTATAGGGTTTCTGAAACAAAAAATCTTTGCAGGAATAGAAAGCATCCTTTTTCTTTCATAGAATGATGGGTAGATTCTAACTGCTGTCCTTGCGGTTAGCAGCTCCGCTCCGTCATCCACTATGCTACCAGGGTTCCTTGTTTGGGTAACCAGACGTCTGAATTCAGGTCTAAGGAAAGTCCTTCTTATCTTTCAGCTTATGTTGTGGTTGCTGTTGCTAAGTCCCATCAAGTTGGTTACAACCCATAGCGACTCTGTATAGGGTACCGGAAGCTGTAAATCTTTACGGGAACAGAAAGCCTCATCTTTCTCCCATGGAAGTGCTGATAGTTTCAAACTTCTGATGTTGAGGTTAGCAGCCCGACTCATAACTACACACTACCAGGGCTCCTTTCAGCTTATTGTTGTTAAGTGGAGTCAATTCTGACTCTTATCGACCCTGTATCGGGTTTCCAAGGAGTGGGTAGTGAGTCTGAACTGCCGACCTTGATCTTAACAGTCCAGTACTTGTCCTATAGCGCCACACTAGAACTCCTAGAACTTCTTGGTGTTCCTGGACTTGTAGATACATCTGCCTTCATCACTGGTTATCTTCTTCCCCTGTGTGTATCTCTATATCTATTCTGGCCTTTTTATAATTCTGAATTGATTGGGCATAAGACCCACTGTACAATGATATGACCTGATTAAAATAAAAGAAATCCCCTTATTTCTAACCAAGGTTATGTCTACACACAGACGGTGAGGGGCCACAATTCAATCCATAACACTGCCTCTATTTTATGCATCTCTATTACTATAGCTTCCTCCCTTACTCTCACCCCTTTCCCTCTTAGAAGGCATATATGTCTCAGACTACATGATACTGAGTTGAACTTTGACTTGCTTTCCTACATGTAATGCAGGCAGATGGCGCACTTGCTGTTCTTGAGCAGAAACTTAAAATGTTACTGTACAGTTTGGTCTAGTCTTTGTGTTTCTACCCTCTGCCCTTGGCCATGATTGTCTCATATAGGAGCTACCCTGCTCTCCCTGCTGCCAGGGAAATGTTGTGTACTTTAATGGAACCCCAGAAGACATTTTGGGACCAGATAGAAAATACCTGGAGAACTGTAGTAGCCTTGGCCAAACATATTTTAACTATTGAGCCAAATACAAAATCACTCACTGAACTTTTTATTACACAAGCAGAATCCACCTTAATGTGTTACTATTTTTGGCTAAACTCAAACCCTGAGAGTTAAACTTAAATAAAGAGTTTGGTGTTCCATTGAGTACAATGGAGTGCTACAGTGGAAATATGTTCTACTGCATGTTTGGGCTGACAGTTCATAGCGCTGTCTGACTCATTATGATTTCTTGTTGTTGTTAAGTGCCTCCGAATTGGTTCTGACTCATAGCGACCTCATATAGCATTTCCAAGGAGAGGCTGTTCAAATTCACCAGCCCTTCTGGAAACCCTATACAGGGTCGCTATGAGTCAGAACCGACTTGAAGGCACTTAACATTATATAGTGTTTTTACACATCATTAAGTATCACTAACTTTTGTCATAGTTAATGTATTTTTACTTGATTTTTCATGTTTATGTGTTGTCTCCATACTCTGATTCTAAGCCTTGGAGGGCCAGAAGCATGTCTCAGGTTTTTAAAAATATTTACTACAGAGCAGTGCCATCAATTGGAAATACAATGTGAGCTGCACATGTAATTTTAAACCTTTAAGTCACATAAACCCTGGTGGCACCATGGGTTAAGCATTGGGCCTCTAACTGAAAGGTCAGTGTTTTGAATCTATCAGTCAGCTGCTCTTTGGGAGTGAGATAAGGCAGTCTATTTTCATAAAGATTCCCCTACTCAGGAACGCTGTGGAGCAGTTCTTATAGGACCAGCTATGTACTGGAATCAGCTCGAAAGGCAGTGGGTTTGGTTTGCGTAGTCACAGTTGAAAATTTTGAAAAAAATGCGAAAAATATTTTTTATAATATATTTTAATGCCCAATATATTCCAATTTTGATTATTTCTGCATGTAGTTAATATTAGAATTTTATGGATGATATCAAATATAAAATAAATACCAAGAATTTATTTGATAGTAACAAATCAGTGAAATAGATAAGTGTTTCTCAAATATTCCCTCTGGTAAAGAGGTCCTCATGGTTAAATAAATTTTGGAAGTGTATATTTAAACAAAGTTAAACAGGCTTTTGTTAAAAACTGAACTTCTTGGTCTTTTATATGTCAGTCACAACTGGACCAATAAATGAATCCCAGGTGTGGCACTGTAGGATAAGCATTGGACTGCTAACCTCTAGGTACAGAGTTCAAATCCTCCAATCACTCCTGGGAAACCCTATTGTTGTTAAGTGCTGTTGAGTTGATTCTGACTCATAATGACCTGGTGTGGCGCTGTAGGATAAGTACTATATGATAAGCATCACAAGGTAGGCAGTTCAAACTCACCAACTGCTCCTCAGAAAACTCTATATAGGGTTGCTATGAGTTGGGACTGACTCAACAGTATTTAACAACAACAATAACAACATAGGGTTTCCAAGGACCATGTGATTCAGTCTAGTGCTTATCCTACAGTGCCACTCCAGGACTCCGGAAATCCTATACAGGGTTACTATGTGTCAGAACCGACTTATAACAGGTCTTTAGAATACAGTGTGTATTTTTCACTTACAGCACATTTCAATTTAGATCAGCCATAAGTGCCCAATAAAGACATACTGCTAATAACCATTACTTCGATTATAACAGAAAATAGATCCCAAAGAGAGATCTTAATTAACTGAAAAACGGATTGATTTTTAACACCCTTACCCAAATATTCTGCTCTAAGCACGTTGATCTGGTGCTATCAGTCCTGTGTGCTTAATTGTACTTGACCTGCTACTAACTTCCTGTCTTTGAGGAACCTATTTATTTTGCCTAGAAACACCCATCTTAATTTTTTTTTTTTTTATGCTTAAACTAGTGCTCCACTCAGCTAAGGAGTCCTGGTGTGGCACTGTGGGTTAATGTGCCAGACTGCAAAGCCATTTGAACTGCAAGGTCATCAGTTCAAGCTCACTAGTCGCTCCTCGGAAACCCTATACAGGGTCGCTATGGGTCAGAACTGACTTATCGGCACTTCACAACAACAACAACAACTCAGCTAGAATTCTGACTCCTCCAAAGAATCTTCTTTGATCCCTCAGCTTACAGCATCCTGTCTCTTCTTCAAAATCATGCCATTTGTCCATAGCATCGAAATTGTTCCACATCATATAAATTATCTTGTATACCATAATTAGAACAAACATGTCATAAATGCATACAGAATACTATACTAGGGATTAAAAATATCATCTCTATTTTATAAGCCTAACATATCCTAGATGTAAACATACCAACCAAAAATAAAGACAATGTTTATTGGCTGATACAAAATCAGTGATATAGACCCATTTTCCCCAAATATTTTCCTTTGATAATGGCTTTATTATTCAGAATTTAGCTCCTCTTATTTCATCTGGTAAAGAGGTCCACATGGTTAAACAAACTTTGGAACTGTATTATTTAAACAAATATAAGCAGGGTTTTGTTAAATACAGGATTTCTCAGGGTCTTTTATATGCCAGTCACAGCTGGAACAACAAATACCATCATGATAGATGGAGAAACGGTTGAGATTGTCAAAGACTTCATTTTGCTTGGATCCACAATCAATGCTTATGGAAGCAGCAGTCAAGAAATCAAACAATAAGGAGCAGAGGACCCTGGGACCACCGATGGAGAAGAGTGAAGAGCAGAATCCTACCCAGAGAGGCAGTGAGGCCTGGGTTGGAGGGGCTGGGGCCTCGGAATCAGGAGATGGAAAGGGGCTGAGGACTGTGGTGGTGGGGGGGTGCAGGTTTACAGGGTACACCCCTTGGTTGGGTGAGGATGCATGGATAGGATGATAAGTATGCCAACAAAATGATGGATGAAGAAAGGAATGTAAAGCTGATGTTCTCCCATGTAGACGTGCGGAAGGGTTTCTGCCCTCCGCGGGGGTCGTGGGACATGAGCGAATACGCGGAAACGTCAGGTGAAGAAATGAATGAATACAACTCGAGAGGCTTTTCAACTTGTCTTGCTGTCCGGCTATGCTCTCTAGCTTCTGCCCTTGCTTCTGCTTCCTGTTCTCTTTGCTGTCTGCCCTCTGCTCTCTCCCTCTTGCTCTCTTCTGCTCTCTGCTTCTTCTCCCACTTCTGCCTTTCCAGCTCTGTCTCTTCTGCCTCTACTTCCTCTTGCTGCTTCTGCCTTCCTCTGCCTCTGCCAGTTCCTTCTGCTTCCTCCTCCTTTCTTTCTTCTTCCTTCTGCCACTTCTGCCTTCCTCTGCAAGCCCAGCTCAGCAAGTCTTTATTTTTTATACTTAAAATTACACAGTACATACATTGACACTTTTATCTTTTCTTGAATTATTACACAGTTAGTCACAACATTCTTGCACCTGGTCCTTAGACAGCCTTAACAAGAATACTCTGTGATGTTCAGACTGACCTTCATGTTCTTTCCCAGTATGAGATAAAACTGTTTCTTCTTGTTTCTACTAAAAGACTATAAACTTCTATCCTACATAATGTGCTATTATTTTCACAATAAAGGTATTCATTAAATCACTTGGAAGCTATGTGGCATAAAGCTCAACCTGGCTACTTGCTGCAAGAAGTATAGATTATTAAATCAAAACTATCCTTCACTTAAGTTCATTATTGTCTGCTTGTTTACACAGGTGTCTATATGTAGGGGTTTGTGAATTCCAGCTAGTGACTGAATGTGGTGAGGCCTATGGGGGTAGGTCAGCTTGACTCTGATATGCTATCTGCTTTTGTGGCCTCACAAATGCAGTTATTTAGGTTTTCTATGAGAAGGAGTAATTTACACAATTTCTCTTTGCATTCAATCCACAAAGGCTGAAAGCAATTGCTGCTAAACTAGTTTTCCCTAAGATTTGTAGAATTCATAGTGAAAGCTGAGAATATTGCCAAATTATATATTTTTACAAGTAAATTCAGGGCTAACTTGAAGGGAAGATAAGAGTCAGCTTTTGAGAATCATATGCCGTGCATAATGTCTCTCCTCTTAGTGCGGCCTTGCCAAGCACCCAGAGTTAAGCGCTCCCTGCATAGACTATCACACAATTCACAATAAAACATTTAAAAAAAAAAAAAATCAAACAATGCATTGCATTAGGCAAATCTTCTGCAAAAGTATCACATTGAGGACTAAAGTGTATCTAACCCAAATAATGATATTTTCAATCACTTCATATAAATGAGAAAATTTGGCAATGAATAAACAAGATGCATTTGAAATATGCTATTGGAGAAGAATATTGAAAGTACCATGGACTGCCAGAAGAACAAATAAATCTGTCTTGGAAGAAGTACAGACAGAATGTTCCTTAGACGTGACAATAGTAAGGCTCTGTCTCTTGTACTTTGGATATGTTGTCAGGAGGGACCAGTCCTTGGAGAAGGACATCATACTTGGAAAAGTAGAGAGTCATCGAAAGAAGACAATCCCCAACAAGATGGATTAATACAGTGACAGCAACAATGAACTCAAACATAATGACAATTGGTGCAGGGCTGGGCCGTGTTTTGTTCTGTTGAACATACGGTTCTATCAATCGGAAACAACATGATGGCACCAAGCAACTAACTGTGGGATACTAGATAGACCTCAAGAGCAGGGCAGTGTGTATTTAGAAAACAGGAGAAAATGGAGGACGGCCTTCTGGGTGGGGGAAGTGAAGAGCAGATGGGTGGAGATGAGATCATACAGCAAGTCTGCAAACACAACTTAAAGCAGCAGGAAACAGGGATTACCCACCATGGAGAGCATTAGGTGACCACTTCAGGAAGGTTTCAAAGAATGGCTGCATTTTGGGTGGCTGTTTAATCATTTTGTTTCCATAGTCCCTGAGTGTTCTGTGCACTTTTTTTCAGCCTTTATGCTCATGCTATTCCTTCAGTCAAAAAATACCTTCTCTTCCTACAAAAACCCAACTTTTCTATTAAGACTCAGTTTATATGCAACAGTTGATCTGATAATAAGTCCTTTACTTGATCTTATAATCACAAGTGGGTATGGTTTTCTGTGCTCCTCAAATACTTTTATTGTTTAAACCTCCATAAATTCTAGTTATGATTGCTGCTTTGTTTGCTTTTCCCACAAGATATTCTAAGTTCCTTGTTTTGTACTCCTGATAGCTCTGAAGCTAGGTCCTCAGCTATACTAAATTGTGAAACTTATTTGTGAAATGGATGAATAAATGTCTTGTCCTCACATAAATAGATTAGCCACGTCATCAAGCAGGAGTTTTGTACCATATATATATATATATATATATATATATATATATTTTTTTTTTTTTTTTTTTTAAATGACAGCTTATTTTGGAGTCCTGGTATAGTGCAGTAGGATAAGCACGTGACCATAAGGTCATTTTTGAATCACAAAGTCGGCAGTTCAAACTCACCAGCTGCTCCTCGTTAACCCTATACAGGGTCACTGTGAGTTGGAACCTACTTGACGGCACTTAACAACAAGAACATTTTAGAATTATTTTAGATTTAAGAAGTTGGGACATGTATACAGAGAGTTGTCATATTCCCTGCACTCACTTTCCTCTATTACTAACATGCTGCATCAGTATGGTACATTTGTCACAGTGAATGAGCCAATATTGATGCATTATTATTCACTGAAGACCACACTTTTTTCAGGTTTTCTTAGGTTTCACCTAATGTCCTTTCTGTTTTTTATTTGTTTGTTTGCTCCCAGACCCCATCCAGGATGCATTCTATTTACTTGCTTAGCTCTTTCAGGTCCTCTGCACTTTGGCAGTTTCTCAGACTCTCCTTGTTTGATGACCTTGTTAATTTGAAGAGTATTTTCAGGTGTTTTGTAGGCTGCCTCATTATTGGAATTTGTCTGGTATATTCCTCATGAAAAGACTGCAATTATGGGTTTTTGAGAGGAAGACCACAGAGGTGAAATATTACTTTCATGACATCATGCTAAGGGTACATGCTATCAACATGCCTTATCACAACTAATATTAACCATCATCATCCAGCTAAAGTTGTTGTTGTTGTTAAGTGCCATCGAGGTGGTTCTGACCCATAGCGACCCTGTTTAGGGTTTCTGAGGACCGACTGGCAGCTAAAGTAGTGTTTGCCAATTTTTATTTTCCATAGTGGTCAATACCTTATCTTGCAGAGTCAACGCTTCATAAGGAAAAAACTGATACTATCTACCTTTGTGTTCACTTCATCTAGCGCTGATATCAGTACAAAGTAGACATGTGGCCTATATTTGATAAATGTAGGAACAAAATGGAGAATGCCTGAATACCTTTATTGAGTTGTATGTTGTTGTTGAGTGCCGTTGAGTAGGTTCTGACTCACAGTGAACCTGTATAGGGTTTATGAGGAGCAGCTGGTGAGTTTGAACTGCCGACCTAGTTGTTCAAACTGACCTTGCGATCCTGCACTTATCCTATACCATGATAAAACAATTCAACAAAAAACTTGAATGATATTAATGATTCTAGTAAAGTTGCATTAAGCTTTATTAAGAGAGCACATTTATGAGATTTGCTTTGAATGAACAATAACATTTGCTATGTGAACAGAACATAGGATGCTATCCATACCAACTATTCAAAGAGTTTTTAGCAGAAATAGCAGTATTGGGAGAAGCAGTCCAACAGTGAGCCTAACAGTATTCTGGGAGATGCAATGTCTCCTGCTTCTTACATTGGGAAACAGAACAATGACTCAGGGATGACACGAACTTCTTTATCTATCAAAACAGATCGGTCAGGATCATGCCTATATTTGTGAATTTACCCAACACATTGAGAGGTCTCTCACACGTATGAATTGGACACAGTGGCTGAGTTAGTTTGTGCACAGTATCTTAGGAAAATAGCCCGTCTCTTTTTCAGGAATTAAGCACAGTAGACTGAACTTCTACCCAGGAAATTCCCTTGAGAAATTATGAATCCAGTGAGGGCTGTTCACAGATAACATTTTGACAGATGAAAGAGAGTAGAAAACTTCGTAAGGAAAAGAGGAAAGAGTATCAAAGAAGAATAAATATGTTTTCAGGTACATACGGGAACAGAGGAGTGAGTCAGTGGATTCAATGAAGGAAGTTATTGAGAGAGTTGTCTGCAGAGTTGGTATGCTGAACTCTGAGACAGTTATCAAATAGGAATATGATATTTATTTTCCTAGAAATATGCTGCTTGTTGCTGCTGGTGGTGGCTGTATGTGTGTAGTCAGTTCTAACCCATAGCGACCCTGTATAGGATTTCTAAGAGGAGCAGAAAGCCTTATCTTTCTCTCATGGAACAGCTGGTAGTTTCGAACTGCTGACCTTGAGATTAGCAGCCTGCATCATAACCACTAGGCTATTTGTTGTTGTTTGTTGTTGTTGTTGTTAAGTGCCATCGAGTCGGGTCCGACCCATAGCGACCCTGTACAGGGTTTCCGAGGGTGTAAATCTTTACGGGAGTAGAAAGCCTCATCTTTCTCCCGCGGAGCGGCTGGTAGTTTCGAACCGCTGACCTTAAGGTTCGCAGCCCGATTCGTAACCACTACGCTACTGTTGTTGTTAAGTGTTACTAAATCAGATCTGACTAATAGTGACGCTGTATTTGGAGTCGTGGAGTGGCGCTGTGGGTTAATGCACCAGACTGCAAAGCCGTTTGAACTGCAAGGTTGGTGGTTCAAGCTCACCAGCTGCTCCTTGAAAACCCTATACAGGGTCTCTATGGGTCGGAACCAACTCGACAGTACTTAACAACAACAACATATGGAGTCCTGGTGTGGTGTTGTTTGATAAGCACTGGACCGCAAGGTCAATTTGAACCACCAGATGGCAGTTGAAAGTTACCAGTCAAAGGCATCAGCTCCTCAGAAACACCATACAGGGTCACTAGGAGTCCAAATTGACTCAACTGTACTTAACAACAACAGCATGGGGGTTCCAAGGAGAGGCTAGTGGGTTTGAATAGTCAGCCTGTGATTAACAGTACAGTGCTTATCCTACAGCACCACCCCAGGATGAATACCTTAGCAAGTCTGAAAACTTTGTTTATTCTTTTTAATTTAGAGAGCTATCTATTTTCTTGAGTATTATTGGCTTTTTAAAAGTGTCATTTCATTTGGAAATTGTGAAGATATCTTCAATGACCTCAATCCACTTCTTTACATTTATTCAGAAAACAAATTCATGGTTGCTGAATGGTCCTTTAAAACTTGACCACTCACAATCAGTTTTATGGCTTTCCTGAACCATGGGTAAAAGAGAGCATAAATCAAAGGGTTCATGGCTGAGTTATAATAAGCGCACCAGACACAAATCTCATAAATGTAGGCAGGGGTGATGAAGCCCATATAAGCGTCAATTAATGAATCAATACTGTATGGTAACCATGAAATCATAAATGCTACCACAGTGATACCCAGGGTCTTAGCAGCTTTTCTCTCTCTCTTGGCCACTCTGGCTTTGTAACTCTCTGCTGATGATTCTGTTTTGTTATGAGTCGTTTCAATTTTTTTAGCCTGTTGCCTGGCCACAAGGAAAATATGACTATAGAGAATTATCATCACAAGGGTAGGTATAAAGAAGGACAAAAAATCTATCAACACCCAGTTTTGATTTACAACTGTCTGACACCCCCCTATACAGTTTAGAGCACTAGATAATTCCTCTAGACCATCGTCGTTGGCACCTGTGAAGAAGACGGCACCGCTGTACACAACTGGCAGGACCCAGGAGATGCCGATGCATATTCCTGACACAGACACCGTGACCTTGGTAGGATAGACCAGAGGGTCAGTAACAGCGATGTACCTGTCGATGGAGATGAAGCACAAGTGGAAGAGAGAGGAGTAGCAAAATGCCACATCACAGCAAGTGTGGACATTACAAAAGCTCTCCCCAAAGTACCAGCAGCTCTCCACAGACCTTACCATGCTGAAGGGCATCACGGTCACTCCCACCAAAAAGTCAGCACAGGCCAGGGAAGCAATGAGAAAATTAGTTGGAGAATGAAGCTGCTTAAAATGAAGGATTGAAATCATCACCAGAAGGTTTCCAAACACAGCCAGCACAGCGCCACAGCCAAACACTGCATACAGAATCACGCGGGGACCAGGCGAGTAGGGAGCTTTGACACACGATCCGCTCACGTTCTCGTAGCAGAGCTGCAAGGGGACAGGCAGGGATGTGTTGCTGCTCATGATGCTGCTGTTTACACTGAGGGACCGTCTGTCATTGCGATTACTGGAAAAATAGGATTCCAATTTTCAGGGCTCCTGTTAACACATACATACACACA
Organism: Chrysochloris asiatica; assembly: GCF_000296735.1. NCBI lineage: Eukaryota > Metazoa > Chordata > Mammalia > Afrosoricida > Chrysochloridae > Chrysochloris > Chrysochloris asiatica. The sequence goes on from NW_006408531.1 coordinate 20,087,815, forward strand.
TGAATCCATTTGATGCTTGAGTATATATATTTTTTTCAATTTTCTATTTTAATGATAAATGTCAAATGATTTCAATAATAGATAAAATCCAACAAAAATTATGTGGTACAAGATTACTAGGGATTGATTTCAATTAATGTATTGAAATTAACATCCAGTGTTTTTAATTTGATAAAATTCTTTTTTAGCTTTATTTTATTTGTTACCTCTAGAGATCCTCTTTGCAACAGCCACAGATACGAAATGTAATTGTGGAATTGAAGGATCACATTCGATTAGCTTTATACTCTATGAGAGTCTAACTGCATTAGTTCTTAAAGCCTGTTGTCCTTCCAGCTAAGTAAATACCGCCAATGGAAAAGTCCCTAGATGCAATCCCTGTAGTGTAATGTGTGAACGAATACAATTATTTTCAACAGTGACTGTTAAGACAGCTGTTCTATGAAGTAACTCTACGTTAAATTAGATTGGCAATTTTAGGCCAAAGATTTTTTATTCTTTTACTGTGTTCACTTGAAGCATTTCCTCATTATGTCCCTCACCCAATTCCCAATCAGGACTTGCCTACTCTATTGAACTTTTGTTTTTATTGCTATTGTTAAGTGCCATGGAGTAGGTTGTAACTCATGGTGACCCTGAATAGGGTTTCCGAGGAGCAGCTGGTGAGTTTGAACCGCCAACCTTTCTGTTGAGTGATTATCCTATGATGCCACTCCAGGCCTCCAAGGTACAATGCACATTAGGATGCAAGAGAAAATAGGATGCAAGGAACAATACTCAAACTTGCTCTATTTCTCCTGTTAAGAATCATATTTGTATCTGCTTTGTTTACCAAAGAGAAATGTAACATACACTGAGGGTATCTTGAGATGAAAAAATACATGAAAGCATTAAACTACAGCATGTTTAGCTACACCAACATTTCTGAAATAGTACAATTGTCCTTAGTGCTGATACGGAGCCCTGGTGGTACAGTGATTAAGTGCTCATTTGATAACCAAAATGTTAATGGTTCAAACTCACCAGCTTTGCACTGGGAGAAGCGGCAGTCTGTTTCTATAGAAACGGACAGCCTTGGAAACCCTCTGGACGTGCTCTACTCTGTTTGATAGGGTCTGGCTATGTATGAGTGAGAATTCGACTTGATGGCATTGGGTTTGGTCTGTTTTTTATTTCAGTGTTGCTAACAAATGGTCATTGAGTGCATGCTTAAAATGTTTTTCCATACAATGTGAGAAATAGGCAGTAAACCCTGTGACTATATATTGGTTTGTTGTCTCAGATGATTGACTTATCTGCTTCCAATGCTGAAAGAAATCAAGCCAGGAATAAGGGAAAGGAAACTAGAAAAAGAAAGCCAATTGTTGGTGATTTCCTGGAACTCTGGAACACCTCAGGGCAAGGAGCGGCCTGATTCAGAAGAATTTGAGTCTCCTCTCCCTCAAGGGCTATCACTTCAGGGAGGAAAATAATAACAATGTGAACTTGGCTTAAAGCTCTAAAGAACTACAGAATGTGAAATAGTATTCTTAATCCCACTGGCTATTTGACTCCTAACCAATAAAACAAACAGTTTCAACCAAATTACCTTTTAAATTCCTTTTCCTACAACCTGAGTATCTTATTTGGTGAAATAATATCAATTGCTGATATAAACTCTAAAAAATAAACATTGCCATCCGTCAATTATGACTGAGAATGAATGATTTTGGCAGAGTAGAACTGCCTCATAGGTTTTCAAGACTGGCATCTTTACAGAAGCAAACAAACACATCTCTTCCCCACAAAGCGGCTAATGGGTGTGAAAGCTGACCTTTTGTTAGCCGTCCAGTGCTTAACCATATGCCACCAGGGCTCCTTATATACGTTCTAGACTGCTTTTTTTTTTTCAATCCCAGTGCCATTAACATTTGGGATTGGATAATTGTTTGATGTGGGGAATTGTCCTATGTATTGTAGGGTGTTTAGCAACATCACTGGGTCTACTTGTTGTTGTTGTTGTTGTTAGGTGCCATCAAGTCATACTGACTCATAGCGACCTTTTGCACAACAGAACGAAACACTGCCTGATCCTGGGCCAACCTCACAGTTGTTGCCACACTTGAGCCCATTGATGCTGCCACTTTGCCAATCCATCTCTCTGGGGGT
>NW_006408531.1:20091604-20092719 GCF_000296735.1 Chrysochloris asiatica
GGATGTCATGCTGGGTAAGATGGAGGGTCAGAGAAAAAGAGGAAGACCCCCAACGAGATGGATCAGCCAGGTGGCATCAGTGATGGTGTCAAGTGTGGCAGTGGTAGTGAGGTTGGCTCAGGATCGGACATTGTTCCATTCTGCTGTGCATGGAGTCGCTATGAGTCGTTTCTGACTCAATGGCACCTGACAACAACAACAACAACATGGTGGTATTGGTAGTGGCTGTTTCCCTGAATTCAATTCAATCTCAAAGTAACCTTGTATATGGTTTCTAAGGCTGTAAATCTTTATGGGAACAGAAGGCCTTATCTTTCTCCTACAGAATGGCTGGTTTATTCTAACTGCTGACATTGTCATTAGCAGTTCAACCCATAAGCCACTATGCTATCAGATCTCCTATCATATATGGATCGTTTCATTGCCATGGTACAATCCCCTCCATGCAAGCCTGCCCCTGGTCGTCAGCACACAACCCATCTCCCTCTCTGGGTTTATAGTCCCCAGCCACTCCATCTCTCCATGTCACCGTCTTTGCCTCCATCTCAGGTGTCACTTGGTCTCTGGGTAGGGTCCCGCACAAAACATCTACCTTTACATTCCCAACCCTCACAGTCAGTCCTGATAACAATTATTCACTATTGTACCACAGGAGTCCTAGCCCCATCTCCTTTCATCAGCCCTGCCCAGACAGATTGGATACTACTCAGTGGAGATTCTACCTTCCTCCACACCCTCTACATCTAGGCTCCCTCTTGAAAGCTTGTAAGCCAGTCACTTATTGCCTTTGTAGCCCCTCTCCCCACCATTTTTGGTAGCCAATGTCCAAGTGTACTGAGTAAGTGGGGATGATCCTCACTGTAAAGATTTGGTCCCTCTTTTGAACTACTGCATCCATAGTTGTAGGTCAAGTTCATCAAATTGTGTCAGATTACTATTTTTTTTTCCCTCTTCTTTCTTCTTCTAGTTGAGTTCTGATCATCCAGTCATTGAATCCAGGTCAAGTGGGTATTACCTGCAAGTGTGGGTGTTCTTGTGCATATGCCCTCTCTTCCTATCAGCTGGATGCTTCATTCTCCACTCTAGTCCTCTGTGGCTATGTCACTGACTCTGGG
>NW_006408531.1:20094963-20096569 GCF_000296735.1 Chrysochloris asiatica
AGTTCTGACCATCACAGACAATACTACATTTGAAATAATGCAATCTTATCAGCATCATTTATACCCCCTTTCACCAGACACATCTGGAAAACAACAAAACTAGTCAGTGGGGATTTTCCCTTGACCCCTCATTCTAAAACCAAGCACACCCATGAAAATTTGTCAAATCAGGCACTTATAGCAATAGTAATGTCTAAATTGCCATACTACCAATTCAGTACACTGAGAAGACATGTATGTTCCTCGATCTGAGGAGACTTTCATTCTGATTGGAATTTTTAGGAAGTGCTTCTATAAGCAAAAGTCCAGTCCATCAAATTGTTGCAACTGATCCTTGCTCAGAGTATTAAACATCTTCATATTTATCTGGTCAGATTCTAGTCAGCTCAACAACCCTAGTCATCCAGGTTAGGTCAAATTGAACAGGAAAAGGTAAAATATCCAAGGCCCTCTCCGCCCAGGACACAAGTTAAAATGTTAATCAGGTTAATGAGCAGAATAAATCCTCTGGTTTCCCTGCTGTCTTCAAACAGGTCTGCAATCTAACCCCTCCCCAATTCTGAACCCAGATAAGTCTGCATTACCCTATATTCCACGATCAGAATCTGGAGAAATTAGCTCCTCTAAGCCAGACAGCTTAATAAAATCTGAAACTCTGCTTCACCTCTCCAAGTAGCCTCAGTTTCTTTGACAACAGATCAAGAGCTGCTATGACACTCTCAAATCTAAAACTGCTGTAACAAGGGAAAACACATTTTATGATGACACTCTGTCCATTTCCTCAAACTAAAAGAAACATTACGGGCTCTGGCATCTTAATGTATGAATACAGTACTTCACTTAAAAGCTTCCCAAGCCGGAATGCCAATTAAACATACTTTAACATTATAACCTTGTCACATAAATTGCAGCTATCAATACTCATGTCTACAGCACAACTTACTTTTCCTTCTCTTAGCAAGATGAAATGCATACATACAGGGTGGCCCAAATTTTAACCAAAAAATGTTTTTAATTCAGAAAGAGTATTGGTACACCAAATATCTTTTAAAACGGTCTTATGTTCTCAGATATGAAACATTAATACAAATAAAAAATAAACACACAGATAAAGCCTTGAGCAATGTACAATTTTGAACATTACTATCACCTCAGCCAAACAAATCCTTAATCACCTTTTAAATGGGTTAATTTATACCATTTTACTGCAAAAAGAGTATCAAAGATATTAAAACAGAACAAAACAACTTTTCAGTGCCTAGTTCACATTTAAGTTTCACCTTGAATGTGCAAACTCAGAAATTTGCCTTGTAAATGCAAATAGTCCGTGTAAGAATTATATTTGAAAACTACCATACCAAAAAAATAATCACTTGGCCCTTTATTACTGGCTGCAGACCCTTTCTCCCTTCTACGGGGATAGGGTATTGCCTTCTACAGACAACCTCCCCCAGTTTTCTTTCTTTCTTTTCTTTTTTTCTTTTTTTTTAGTTCCACTCCCAAGGGTAGAATTTCCAGCTCTCCCCTTCCCCTTTTGCCTCCTTTAAACCATATCTGTGAGTCAATCTTTCCATTCTCTTCTTCAGTCAGAGCTCTCCTATTTACC
>NW_006408531.1:20098088-20100414 GCF_000296735.1 Chrysochloris asiatica
TCGCTTGAGATATCAAAGAGATTGTCCGATGATTTCCACATTCTGTTGGGTCACCTCTCTTTGGAATGGGCATAAATATTGATCTCTTCCAATCAGTCGGCCAGATAGTTGTCTTCCAAATTTGTTCACAATAGATACCATGATTCTGGCTTTCTGCCTCTGTTTTTCCCTCCTCTCTCCTTACAAAAACTTCCTGAGCTTTCTCTTAACAATTCAACAATGGGTTTCTCACTCCATTCCTCAATCTTTTTGTCTTGGCTTCTGTTCTTTAATGGAGAACATCTTTTGAACTGATTCTGCTCCCCCTACTGACCATCTCCTTCTGAAATGCCAAGTTCTATCGCTTATATGAAGGACTAGGGCCTGGCTGACCCCTTCTTCATTGGAACCAAATTGAGTCCAGAACACAGATGGTGAATGGATTGGTTCTTTTGGCCAAACAAAACAACAGTATTTTTATCTTTTTCCCAGGTTCGGGGATTGTCCTCCCAAGCCCTCAACATTCTCCCCAAAGGACTGACAGGAGAAATGTCTGTGGGAATCTCTCCTGCTCCCTTCTTCCCTAGAATTAGATTTCTGTTCCCCATTTTCCTTTGGTCTTGGTGTCTGAGTTCCCTTGCATTTTCAGCCTCCCCAAATTTCCCCATGTTTGGGTACTGATGGAGATTTCTTGCATACAACCCCAAGATTTCACTTTGTCCACCTCCAACTGGATTGGGACTCTGCACTCACTTCACATCCAAGATGTGCCTCAGTCACACAATTAACCCTGAAAATGGCTGGGCAATACTTACAGTCCAATTTTCCTGCCCTGGCCTGTGCACAGATTGCCTGATCACCATGGTTACTTTGTTCTCAGTCCTTCATGTCTTACTCGCTAATTCTGATCATCTTTTAAAACAGTCTCGGGTCTTTTTCTGGCTCTCGCTGGGAGGCAATCAACTCTGTGGAGTAGGCCTCAAAAACCAAGGTGGGATGTGTTTCCTTTTCCATTAGGGCTGCTGCTCCAAGTGGGCAGAAAATCCCAGGCAAGCTCCCAAGTTTGTGAGAAACGTTGTCTATAATGACAAACACTCACGTGTGTACTCATTTTAGTGAGAGTGAGGTTTTCTTTATTCAATTTTACAAAACCAGGCGCCCAACACACACAGACACGAATTTTGACATTTTTATTGTAATATTCTCTTTCATTGCACTCTGGTTGTCCCATTTCCTGTACTCTAGTTTTTCTGCTCTTTATCTTCTCATTATTGCATTGCAGTAAATGCTGCCCTTTTGGTTCCATAGAGATGATATTTTAATGAAGCATCATAGTCTCACAAGTAATACAAATACATGGGTTAGATGCCACATACTAGGTGCCAGTGCCTTAACCATACCCATGCTTTAAGGCCCAAGGGCCTCTTCCATTCTGGTCAAGAGGAGTGCTACCTTGTTCTCCTTTTATACAACATACAAAGCTCATTATTTCTAAAGCATTTAATATATTGTCTAGCTCATAGCAGGTGCCTATTTTTAATTAAAATTAATGTGAAAGAGAAAGGAAGGACGCTGGGATTCAGTGGATGACTCAACTGAAGAGGGACAGTGGATACATGATTGGGGTTTTTTGGGAAAAGGAGAGAGATGCTCCAATGCCACAGGGACCAACAAGGAGGATAAGACCCACCTCACCACTCTACCTGTTGGGAAGCAGATGAGGGCTAGGGTTCAAGAAAACACAGGAAGCCTACACAGAAAAAACCATATTTCTAGTGTTACGTGAACTTTAACCCAGAGATTCCCAAAGGCCAGTCTGGAAATTGTTGTTAGTCAGAGAGAAAATGAGAAAAATAGGCACAATAGAACATGTTTTTCATGATATAAAGTTTATTCAGTGGAAAGGATTGTCCTATATGTTTAGATTTTGTCTTTTCTGATTTTGTGTTATGTTTCTTATTTTACTTTTGATGTTAAATGATATTTTTATTTTATGAATTTTAGCTCATGTCTTTAGCTGATAAAATAAAAATTTGGCAATTATCTGTTGTTGTTGTTGTTGTTGTTGTTGTTAAGTGCCGTTGCATCACTTCCAACCCATAGCAACCCTGTATAGGGTTTCCAAGGAGCAGCTGGTGAGCTTGAACCACTGACCTTGCAATTCAAATGGCTTTGCAGTCTGGTGCATTAACGCATAGCGCCACACCAGGACTCCAATTATCTGTTAGTCCCCCAAATTTTAAACTAACTATATCATCGGACAATCTCTTTGATATCTCAAGCGAGTAAAGTTTTGCTAAAGGTAATACAGAAACGGCTACAATCATACATTGACAGAGAACTTCCA
>NW_006408531.1:20101524-20102980 GCF_000296735.1 Chrysochloris asiatica
GCTATGAGTCGGTTCCGACTCGATGGCACCTGACAACAACAACAACAATATAATTTCAGAAATCCAACCTTTTTGTCCTAGCCCATTATTTATTAGCTACTAATTCAAGCTATTAATATTTTTAATAGCAAAAGTGGTATTTTTAATAACTATGTCCTGGCATAGCACTGTAAAATAAGCAGTGGACTGTGAACCATAAGGTTGGCTGTTCAAACCCACCAACTGCTCCTTGGAAACCCTATACAGGGTTGTTGAGTCAGAACTGACTTGACAGCACTTTACAGCAACAGCAACAAATGTCTTTTTATGCCTCTCAGTACAAAGGGCAGAATCTGGTCCAGGGCAAACATTAGAGACAGGGAAGTGATGATGAATTATGATAAATCTGCTATTATGACACAGTGGAATTAGATGTCCAAGGAGATAAACTATATAGAAAAAGCAAAGTAAAATTTCTACTATAAAAAGAAAGAAATTGCTTATCCTAAGTTATTACACTTAAAAATACACACACAAAAAATGTGTCATCTAAACATCAGATAAGTTTATGGACTTATATTTTTCATGTTTGGGGTTCATTTAAAAAGATCAGTTAGCCCATCTCTGAATCAGGATATTAATGGAGGCTCTTCCAAAGGCCTCTAACATTCTTGCACGTGTATGATTATCTTGCTTATAAGGTCATTTGAGGTCAATGGATTTGCATTAGATAAGGATCTAGAAGTCTCTGTTTCTCACAAATTCATGATCCTAATCCTCAGGAGAGGATTTAGAGGCAAAGTTTTGGTTGTCTTGCATCAGCTTAAAATTTCAATCTCTGAAAAACTTCTGTTTACAGGTTGTAAACTCCTCAAAGATATTATTTCCGAAATAATGGTCCACTAAGAAAGCTATCTCCCCAGTGACTGAGAGTGTGAAACATTCCTAATTATGAGCAAGTTGGGAGAAGGACGTGTTGATGATGCCCAGCGGTCTTTCCAGTGGCCAAATGGAGATGCTAGTTAATGAGAGGAAGGGGAAGGAAATGTTTTGCACTCTCGTCTCTTTGGAATATAGAACAAAATTCAGCTCAAAGTGCTTAACTGTAAATGTGGAGCAGCGGGTATTGATTATTCTCAATCAATATATCTAATTAAGGATGTATACAAGTTAGTGTATAACTTGGTCAGTTCTCGTCTTGATCCATTGTAGAATTCATTTGTGTTTAATGACACTTTCTTAGAAATATATGATATGAAAAAGATTATGTTTAATATTTGGAATGGGTTGAGAAATGACATAAAAACGTTTTTGTCTCCAATCACCTCCTCCAGATGTGTTTACCAAATTTTTCTTTTTCATCCTTAATTTTATCCCAGGCAGACCTCACAGTTGTCCAGTTATGTTGAGTGTTAAATATTTCATTTTTGTCTTCTCTAATTTAAAACATCAATTTATATGTCCCTAGTATTAGACA
>NW_006408531.1:20103490-20121282 GCF_000296735.1 Chrysochloris asiatica
GGAAGGAACATATCTGCTTTTTCAATCCTCATCCCACTGTCTTTCTCTGCTTCTATTTCATAGGGAAGAGAAGAGAATAAAAGAAAAAGGGAAATATCTTTTTGTTGTTTACAAAATATTTGATCTGCTTGCAGTCTTTGATTATTACTTTTGACATTTGTATAACAAGTTTTCAAACACTGCTTGTAGCATGCAGTAGTGATCTGGCTCCTCAGGCATCTCTACAGGAGATATCCCTGCTTCCCTCAAACTCATGATCTATTTGGGTCTCACCTCTTCCAACATTGCCTCAGTGCATCCTGAAATGGGCACTTGAGAGAGGAGCCAAGCCTGAATATCATATGTGAGTCCTCTCACTCACTCTTGCTGCTATCAAGTCCATTCCAACTCATTGTGGCCCTGTATAGGGTTTCTGAGGCTGTGAGTCTTTACAATAGCAGAAAACCTCATCTCTCTCCCACAGAACAGCTGGTAGGTTTGACAGTCAACATTGTGGTGAGAAGGCCAGTGCTTATCCTACAGTGTTACATCAGGGCTCCATGTATACACTAGTCCACATGAAACTTGTGCTTCCTTACCACTTGAATGGAAAGTAGTGTAGTCTTCTCCCCTTGCTGACCTATTTCTCCTCCTTACCAATTCATTCAGATTATCCTTCCTTCAGCTTTCCCTGGACTCAGTGCAAGTCAGTAACACTATTGAATAAACAGGGACATGGAATGTATGAAGCATGAATCTGGGAAAATTGGAAAAAGATGAAGACCCCCAACAAGATGGATCAGCCAAGTGGCAGCATTGATGCACTCAAGCGTGGCAACAGTAGTGATGTTGGCCCAGGATTGGGCAGGGTTTTGTTCTGCTGTGCATAAGGTAACTATGGGTCGGTACTGACTCTATGGCACCTAACAATAACAACAACAGAGCTCTGGTAGCATAGTGGTTACTAGTTGGGCTACCAACCTCAAGGTCAGCAGTTCAAAACTACCAGCAATTCCGCAGGAGAAAGATGAGGTGTTCTGCTCCCATAAAGATTTACAGCCTTGGAAACCCTATGCAGTGTCACTATGAGTTGGAACCGACTCCACAGTACTTAACAACAACAACAAGAGCCATCTTGCAAGTACCTTCTTCAATGGAGTGATTCCTTGGACGAAGGGACTCTAGAAGCAAAACACCCTTAAGGTGTCCTCCCAAGGACAAACTCTAAAGAGTAGTTGGCAGAGGTCAATTGAAGTAGCTCACCCACATCAGGAACCTGTACAGTGACCGGGCTCCCATACGATCACACATGTGCCTTATCACAGAACTAACATCTGGATACCTGCCATATTAAAGGCATTATACAACACTATGAGGCATGAGGCAAGTTTTTCCCCATTATTTTATAGTCTCATTTTTAACATTCCTGCTCTACCATGCATGTTGGGTGGGCCTACAAACAGAAACAGAGAATAGAAGGAAGAACAAAAGAGCTGATTATACCCCTCTCCAATCTTGTTGTTGTTGTTGAGGTGCTGTTGTTGGTAGGTTTCCATGAGCACAATTAAGTGTTCTGGAATACACATTCTTCACAGTGTTATTCACAGTTTGTTCTGATACACACAGTTGAATGATTTTGTGTAGTTAATAAAGCACACGTAAATATCTTTCTCCAGCACTTGATTATCAGTTTGTTGTACTATGGTAGCTTGCATGTTGCTGTGATGCTGGAAGCTATATAACCAGTATTCTAATTACCAGCAGGGTCATCAATGGTTGGCAGATTTCAGTAGAGCTTTCAGACTAAAACAGAGTAGGAAGAAAGGAAGATGAACTACTTCTGAATATTTAGCCACAAAAAGCATTATGAATAGCAGTGGAACATTACCAGATATAGTGTAAGAAAATAAAAACATGAATAGCAACAGATATTGTCAAGTATCATGCCAGAAGATGAGCCCCTCAAATTGAAAGGCACTGAAAATGCAATTGACAAAGAGCTGATTTCTCAAAGGAGAGTTGACCACGATGATGCAAATGAAGTAAAGCTTTTGGGACATTCATTTGCTGATGGGCAAAATAAAAATGAGGAAAAAATGGTTGCAAACATCCATTATTAACTGAAACACAGAATGTACGATGTATGAAAATTGGAATGAACTAGGAAAATTGGAAGTTGTCAAAAATAAAATGGAACATATAAAGATCAATAGCCTAGGAATTAGTGAGCTGAAATGCTCTGGTATTGGTCATTTTGAATCTGACAATCTAGTAGTTTACTGTGCTGGGAATAACAAAATTAAGAGGAATGGTGTAGCAGTCTCATCAAAAAGAACATTTCAAGATCCATCTTGAAATACATGGCTGTCTATGATAAGATAATGTCCATACTAGACAGCTAACCACAAGTTTGGTGATTCAAATCCATCAGTCACTCCTTGGAATCCTACTCAGGGTCACTACCAACTAGATGGCACTTAACAACAATAACAGCAACAACATGGATGATCAGTTAATGCCATTGTTATTGTTCAAATTTATACACCAACCACTAATGCCAATGATAATGAAAGCAAAGAATTCTATCAACTTCTTTGTCTGAAATTGAACAAACATGTAATCAGGATGTATTGACAATTATTGGTGAATTGAATGTGAAGGTAGTAAACAAAGAGGAAGGATCAGTAATCAGAAGATAGGACCTCGGTGATAGAAATGATGTTGAAGATCCTATGATAGAATTTTGCAAAACTAATGACTTATTCATTGCAAACACCTTTTTAAAAAAAGCATAAAAGGTAATCATACCAATGAAACTTACCAGATGGAATACACACAGTTCAAACTGACTACATCTGTGGGAAGACGCCATGACAAAGCTCAAAATCATCAGTCAAAACTAGACCAGGGGCAGACTCTGGAACAGACCATCAATTGTTCATATGCAAATTCAGGCTGAAGCTGAGGAAAATTAAAACAAGTACATGAGAACCAAAATATGACCTTGACATACTCTACTTCAGATTTGATATATCAAGACATTAATGACTGAAGACCAGAAGAGTGACATCAAGAACATCATACAGGAACAAAACAAAAGGTCATTAAGAAGACTTGGTAGAAAGAAAAGACAAAAATAGATGTCAGAAGAAATTCTGAAACTTGCTCTCCAGTATAGAGAAGCTAACACGATTATAAGAAATGAGTGAGTAAAAGAGCTGAACACAAAATTTCAAAGAGTAGCACAAGAAAACAAAGTCAAATATTATAATGAAATGTGCAAAAACCAGGAGTTAGAAAATCAAAAGGGAAGAATATGCTCAGCATTTATCAAGCTGAAAGAACTGAAGAAAAAAATCAAGCCTCAATTTGTAATACTGAAGAATTCTATGAGCAAAATGTTGAATGATGCAGAAAAAAGAATGATCAAAAGATGACAGAAGTTATACATAGTCACTGTATCAAAAAAAAAGTTAATGTTCAGTCATTTCAAGAGGTAGCATATGATCAAGAATTGATGGTACTGAAGGAAGAAGTCCTAGCTTCACTGACATTATTGGGAAAAGACGAGTCTCCAGGAATTGACAGAATACAGACTGAAGTCTTTCAACAAACTGATATAGCACTGAAAGTATTCGCTCACCTATGCTATGAAATTTGGAAAGCAACTACTTGGCCAACTGATTGGAAGAGATCCATATTTGCATCCATTCCATAGAGTGGTGACCCAACAGAATGTGAAAATCATCCAACAATATCATTAACATAACATGCAAATAAAATTTTGTTGAAGATAATTAAAAAATGCAACCGTATATTGACAAGAGACTGCCAGAACCTGAAGCCAGATACAGAAGAGGATGTGGAACTACGGCTATCATTGCTGACATCAGATGGATCTTGACTGAAAGCAAAGAATACCAGAAAGAAGTTTACTTGTGCTTTATTGACTATGTAAAAGCTTCAGACTGTGTGAATCATGGCAAGCTATGGGTAATATTGCGAAGAATGAGGATTCAGGAGCAATTTATTATGTTCAAGAGGCAGTCATTAGAACAGAAAAAGGTGATACTGAATGATTTAAAATCAGAAAGGTGTGTGCAAGAGTTGTATTCTTTCACTGAAAATTGCTGAATCTGTATGCTGAGAAAGTAATTGGAGAAGCTGGATAAGATGAAGAAGAACATGATTGGAGAAAGACTCCTTAATAACCTGTGATATGCGGATGATGCAGCCTGGCTTGCTGAAAGTGAAGTAGACTTAAAATACTTACTGATGAAGATCCAATACCACAGTCTTCAGTACAGTTGCACCTCAATGTAAAGAGAAAAAAAAAAAAATCCTCACAACTAGTCCAATAAATAACAGGATAAATGTAGAAAAGGTTGAAGTTGTGAAACACCTCATTTTACTTGGATCTACAATCAACACTCATGAAAGCCACAATCAAGAAAACAAACACCATGTCACATTAGGCAAATCTGCTACACAAGACTTCTTTAAAGTGTTCAAGAGCAAAGATATCAGATTGATGAGTAAGGTTCACCTGACACAAGCCATAGTATTTTCAATAGCCTCATATGCATGTGGAAGTTGGACAGTGGATAAGGAAGATGATAGAAATATTGTTACATTTGAGCTCTAGTGTCAGAAAAGAATATTGAAGTTACTATGAACTGTCAGAACAAACAGGTCTGTGGTAGAAGAAGTACAGTTAGAGTACTCCTTAGAAGCTAGGATGATGGGACATCATTTCTTAATTAGACTTCTTATCAGGAGCTACCAGACCCTGGAGAAGACCATTATGCTTTGTAAAGTGAAAGGGCAGAGAAAAAGAGGAAGCCCCTCACCCCAAAGAGATGGATTGGCACAGTGGTAGCAACAATGGGCTCAAACTTAGCAACAATTGTGCGGATGGTGCAGGACTAGGCAGTGTTTTGTTCTGTTGTGTATGGCGTTGCTATGAGTTGGAATCAACTTGATTAACATCTAACAACAAACCACCTACAGCAGAATGTTGTCATAGATAAGAGCTCTTTTTTCAATGTCATTGTTGTTAATTGCCCTAAAGTCAGTTCTAACTCACAGCCACTCTCCACAGGGTTTCCAAGGAGTGGCTGGTGGGTTTGAAACACTGACCTTGGGTTAGCAGTCTATTGCTTATCCTACAGTGCCACACCTGGACTCTTAGTTTGGGAATCTTTTTGTACTTCCAACTCAACTATCAATGACACAAGATGGTTCAAATAAAATTAATTTCCATGAATTAACACATTCATATATTTCAAAATTAACGTATATATTTTCAGCAATATTTAAAACATGTTAACTACTTTGATGCATAAAAGATAAGGCATAAAAAATTATTCATTTGGCATAACCATGCATATTCTTATATTAGCTTATTAAATTATTTCTATATTTAAAGGATGTCCATTTATTTATTCAGATAACATTTACTGATTACCCATTATGTTCCATAAATAGTGGACATTTCATGCTGAAGATATAACGATGAATAAGGAGACTGTCTCTCAAAGACCTTGGTTTTGGGGGAAAGCTAACATGCACTATGGATCATTAGAATGTAACAAACAAAGTAGCTTCTAAAAAAGAAAACGGGTTCCTTAGAAATGTATTTACAATCTCTGTTGTTTTTTTTTTCCTTTATATATAGAAAAATGAAAGGACACTGTTCAATGTAATTTTAAATATCTGAGCTACTGAAGATATATAAAGTTAGCAAACATAATCATGTTGTTATTAATAAAAATAAACTAATATCCATAGAAAGAAATTAAATGTTATAGCTCTTAGGTGTAATGAAGTGGTTTAAAAGTACTAGTTCTTATCCACAGACAAATGTAAAAACCTTCCCTAAAAGCCGAGACTGTAAATTCCAAAAAGGCAAGTCCCCCCCATCCAAAAAAAAAAATAAAGAGGATAGAGAGAAACACTGTTAACTGATGATATATGGAGGGGATAATAATCAATGTAATGAAACAAGCTATATGAATGGTTGAATGTGAAGCTGACGATGTGCCCTGTAAACTTTCACTCAATCCAAAATAAAAACATTTAATTAAAAAAAAAGAAAACACACCCAGTAACTTTTTCCCCCTAGTAAACTCTAGTTATCTAAAAAAAAAAAAAGTACTAGTTCTATTTGGGAGAGGAACGGCACAAAGAAACCAAGAGATTAATTAATATAAAGAAACATGATTATGGTTTAGCTGATATGTGGACCAATTCTGCCTTAGTATTTCAGGTATAGTCTATTTGAATGGCTTCCCTTTAGTCACAAGGAAAACAGTATTGTATAATAGAAATGCCATAATGAAGTCATAAATAAGTGGAAATCTATAGATTAAAATGTTGTAGCATGTCCAATCAGTTGATCCTTTGAGTGTGTTCATCTCTTCAAATAACTTTGTTTATACTTTCTCTATGGTTCCCCTTAGACAGATTTGTGTACAAACTGCTCTAAACTGCCCTAAACAATTTGAGTTCAGTGTCTAGATTCCATTATTCTTGTGAAGTAGTCACATACTGTCAGATTCTGTGAGTGTGACTACTGATTCTATTATTTTCTAAATAGAAAAGGGCTTCAAAACATTTGTGCAAAAATAGAATTAAAAGATAATGGAGATGGAAGCAGAGACGATGATGTGGAGAGATGGAGCGGCTGGGGTCTCTGGACTCAGGGAGGGAGAGGGGTGGTGGGCCGGGGGACAGGCTTACGGGGTGTACCCTTTGGTTGTTTGAATGGTTATATATTCCCAAGTGCTTCAGTGTACATCCGAAAAAAAAAACAGGGAATGGAAGCAAATGCTGTTGAATGATGATAATTGGAGGGGATTGTAATCATTGCAATGAAATGAAATACGATAGGATGAATGTAAAGCTGATATTCTCCAATGTAAACGATCACTCACTTCACAATAAAAATTTAAAAAACAAAAACTAACAGAAGGGTGAGGAAAGAAAGACAAATGAAAATAAGAACTACAGAAAGGAAGTCAGACAAGTAATGCTACCCTGTGGGGATTGCAATCTGTGAGATAAAACCAAATGTGTATGGACTGCTGACTGGAAATTCATCTGCTCTGCAAGGCATCACCCAATCCACTCTAAGAAATTTATAAATAATCATAATAATGGAAATGTCCCACATATCTTTTGAAGTCTCCTCATATATAACAAGGGTCATGGGACCCACCTCTTTATGCCTCAGTTATCTCATTTATAAAATTTAAGTAGTACTGTTAACCTCATAAGGAGCTCTGGTAGTGTAGTGGTTACAAATCGGGCTGTAAACTGCAAGGTCAGCAGTTCGAAACTACCAGCTGTTCCACGGGAGAAAGATGAGGCTTTCTGCTCCTGTAAAGATTTATAGCCTCAGAAACCCTGTACAGGATCGCTGTGAGTTGGAACCAACTCCATGGCACATAACTACCACCATTAACCTCATAGGGTGGTTAGGGCAGGTAGAACTGTCTCATGAACAAAATTAGTATTCAGTAAGTGCAATTATAGTCATGATTAGGTTAAAATGCTTCATGTTTATTTTATTATGTAATATATGAGTCTCAGAACCCATGTATCACATACAGTAAGTCCTCAATGAATGTTCACTGAAGCAAACATCAGTGGACCACACAATTAAAGTAGTTCACAAAAAAGAATAATGAGGATAGTTATATATATTTTTTAATACTGGATGTTTTCAAGCATTCCTAAAAACTGAATGCAATAATGATCTAGGAATGAAAGAAGTAAAACTAGATAATTTTTCTAGTATGTTTCAAAAGCTACAAAAAAACAGGAAAGACAAGGGTAAATGTCTTGAACCAGATTTAGAAGTACTTGTTTGAATTCAGAGCTTTGTGATATTCATTGCATTTCATAAATAACTTGGTTTTAGATTCACTATCTTTAAAATATGGAAGTATGTTTTTTCTATATCTAAATAAAACAAATTTTTAAATGGTATTATTAATAGAACCACTAGAATCAAACTAAATGAATAATATTCGATATCTGTCCTGAAGAGTTGTACGAACTGACCATAAGGAGTCTAACCCAGTTACCATGGACTAGAGTCCAATTCATTACTATTCCATGTATGTTGGCATAGTACTATGTTCCACAGAGCTTCCAATGGCTGATTTTTCAGAATTAGATCATAAGACCCTTCTTCTGATGCCCTTCTGGGTAGATTTGATCCTCTAGCTTTTGGATTAGCAGCTGTGTGCATTGACTATTTGCACCACTCATATTAGAAAAATAATTCATTACCATAGTTCTTGGGACACATGGGGTATTTCTAGTCTAAGTACCAAAAATAAGTTCTTTATCTCATCTCTGAAATAACTGGCTTGTGTATATTCATTGTGTATGGCATAACTAATTAAGGTTCCCTTTTGGCATTGGAGTCAAATTTGTGGAGTCTTCGTGAAATTCATTTTTCAGCCTCTGCCTTGACTTCATTTTATGTCTTGTCATGTGTATCCTTCTAAACCTTTTGTAACTAATTTTTGGAGTAATACCAAAAGTAACTGATTACATAATAAATTAATTTTAAAACAAAGTAACATAATTAAGGGACATCTTGAAATCATTGTTCTAAATGTATATTAGAGCAATGATTTTGATTTAAACTTAAAAATTTCTTAACTCTAATTTCATAAGTTGACTTACCAGAAAAAAAGCTGACTGCATTATTAATGCTGTTCTTTTTGATGCCAGTTATCTTTCCTATTGTAAATAACTGACTGGATAGTATTCGGATCCTAAAGATCTACATTCTGATGTATTTTTCCTGAGCTATGAAATCACACTTTACCTGCAGACAATGCAGAGTTACTCCTCCCATCTCTGAGCAAGGAGCTAGCACCTCTTGAAGTATCTCTTAGCTTTATTTATATTCTATTAGAAAAGTATTAAAAGAAACAGAAAAACATAACTAAATATTGAACTTATACAGATTAATAAAAGGCAAGATATAGAAACGTATACTAGGCACTTTACATGTATTTCTTTAATTTTTTCATTCTTTCACAGTCATTACAAGGAAACTGTTATTAACCAGAAAAACAAGAGAAGTTCAGAGAGAATTAAGTAGTCCAAGATGACAATGTTAAATGGCAGAGTTGGCATTGGAAACTAGGCATTGCCGTCTGTAAGGTTGTACCGTTACTACTACAATTAGGTTTTAATGTTTTATATACCAAAGAACACTGGTCCTGAATTTAAGGGGTCAAAGTTGAAGGATGGTTAAATTACTTTACATCGGAAAGATTTTGTGCAAGTATGATTAATTTTTCTCCCCATGATGAGTCCATTGTGAGTGTATCTGCCTCCTCCGAAAATCAGAACCTAATCAGAAAATAAATGTGTTTTTGAAGAATTCTCTCTCAAGACTTTGCCAGCAATGATAAGTTTGATGGCTTTTCGAAACCAAGGATAGAAAAAAGCATAAATCAAGGGGTTCATCGCTGAGTTATAGTACGCAAACCAAACTAATATTTCATAAATGTATGTGGGTGTGATGAAACCAAGGAAGGCATCAATTATTGAATCAATGAAGTAGGGTAGCCATGAAATCAGAAATGCTATCACAGCAATTCCCAGTGTTTTCGCTGCTTTTCTCTCCCTCCTGGCCACTCTATCTTTATAGCTGTCTGATGATTTCTCGGTCTTGTTGCTCATACTTTCAATTTTTCTAGCTTGTTGCTTAGCTATAAGAAAAATCTTGGAGTAAACAATTATCATCACAAGTGTAGGGATGAAAAACAAAACAAAATTCACAAATACCCAATTTGAATTTACTGCAATTTGACAGCCTCCCACACAGGAGAGAGCATTTACTAGTTCCTCCAACCCAGTTTCATTTGCACCTGAGTAAAGAAGAGAAAAACTATAAATAATTGAAAGAAGCCAGGAGAAGGCAATACATACACCAGAAACAGTAGCAGTAAACCTGGTTGGATAGGTCAGAGGGTCAGTAACAGCAATGTATCTATCCACAGAAATAAAACACAAGTGGTAGATAGAAGCGTAACAAAACGATCCTTCAAAACAAGAGTGAAATTTACAATATATCTCCCCAAAGTACCAGCAGCTCTCCACAGACCTCACTGTGCTGAAGGGCATCACTGTCATCCCCACCAAGAAGTCAGCGCAGGCCAGGGACGCTATCAAGAAGTTAGCTGGAGAATGCAGTTGCTTGAAGTGAAGAATTGAAATCATCACTAGGAGGTTTCCAAACACTGCTAACAGGGCACCAGAGCCAAACACCAAGTACAGAATCACCCGGGCCCCAGGCGAGTAGAACGTTTTAACGCAGGATCCATTCACATTCTCATAGCACAGTTGTACAGCCGCGTTAGGGCTGCTCATGATTCTCCTTTCAGATACCTGGAATAATTGTCACTTCGATGGCTCATATGCCACTCTAATGCTCAAAAGTCCTATAAAAGGAAAGGATGCAAACATTAAAAAAAAAAAAAAAAGGAAAGGATGCAGTACATCAAGAATCGCCAGTACATGCTGTCCCTTTTTCTTTTAAACTATAAATCCTTATTCATGTGATCATAAACTAATTTATACCATTGTCTCATAAAATAATTCACTTTCAAGAAAATAAGCAATTCAATTAATCCTTACTATTTAATTTACTTTCTTCATATTACCTAGTTCTCTAGTTCTTCCGATCTGGAAAGCATTGCAAAGAGCAGTCAACTGTCATGTGATGCGTGGTCCGATACCTCCTTTTATTAAAGATATCTTCATGATTTACCACAACCAGATAATGCACAGAACACTTGTTCCCTCAGAAAAGGAGCTAAATAATCCCAAATACCCAAACCCCTTAAGATTGAATCCCCATAGTGCTAAATGAGCTAAGTAAGAAACTTTTAAATAACTATTGTTTATGCTAAAAATAACTTTATGCCCTTCTAATTTGCTGTTGTTATTTAAACTTTTCATGAACTAGAAATGGAAAAGGTTTGCCTTTAAAACACTTCATCCATAATTTGAAAACCATACATATGTTTATTTTTATGAATTATTAGAGATTGACTTCTCAATTTTGTGAGAACATTATTTATCATTCCTGTGTTAGTAGTCATTAAGTCTCTTTCAGATGAGTTTTTTATTCCCTTCTAGCATTGGATGCGTTAAAAGATTAACTGCAGAATCCGATATTAACATCTAGAATATTGCAAATTCAATTTTAATAGCTTGAACAGGTAAAAGTGGGGGGCGTAGAGTATGAGGTATTTATTTACATCATGAAAATATAGAAACAAAGTGTAAGAAAAAGTAAAAACCTAAGCAAAAGGGCTTTGGTACAATTGTTATTTTAATTGTAACTGTTGGGAAGATACTAAAGACATAAAATATAAGAAGAATATTTGGAATGTGGGAGGTAGATTCCAATATTATGAGTGTGTTCTACCTTTGATGAATTTCTTTAACATCTTAAAATGGAACTATATAATAGAGCTCACCTTTAGCTTTGATAATTTAGGAGGCTTTTCTGGTGAATGGTCACTGAACATTTTAAATCAGTTTTTCATCTTGAGGCATAATTCATATTAGAAATGTTCACTGTTCAAAATGTACAGGTTGATGATTCTGATGAATGTGTCCTTCCATGTAACTTCCATATACTCAAGATATGAAGTATTTCCAACACCCCAGAAATTTTCCTTATGCCCTTTTGCAGCTAACCTCATTCTTGATTTCCCTTCCCTCTTCATAGCAACCTGTTTTCCATCACCTTAGATTCGCTTTACCAGTTCCAAAATCATATATGAATCAAATTATACATGAAAACTAGGCAACGAATAAAGAAGACCAAAGAATTGATAAATTTGAATTATGGCATTAGTGAAGAATATTAACTATACCATGGACTGCCAGAAGTATAAACACCTCTGTTTTAGAAGAAACACACCCAGAATGCTCTTTAGAAGTAAGAATGACAAGAATAACATGAATTCATCTCATGCACTTTGGGGATGTTATAAGGAGGGACCAGCCCCTCAAGAGGACATCATGCTTGTTAAAATGTTGTTGTTAACCATGGTCAAGTTGGTTCTGATTCATAGTGACCCTGATAGGGTTTCCGAGGAATGGCTGGTGAGTTTGAACTGCCAACACTGTGATTCACACAACCTTATGGTCTAGTGCTTATCCTACAGCACCACACCAGGAAATCAGTGAAAAAGAGAAAGACCCTTAATGAGAAGGAGGAATGGCATGGTGGCTGTAACAATGGGCTCATACAGAGCAGTAATTGTAAGGACGGTGCAGGACCTGCAGTGTTCCATTCTGTTGTACACAGGGTCACTAGGAGTCAAAATCAACTCAACGAAACCTACAAACATCTCTTCTCTGACAAGGTTCTTTCATTCAGTTCAATGTCTGTGGAGCTCATTCATGTTATTGGGTATATCAGTCATTAATAGCTTGTTATTGCTAAATCACAATTCTATTTTATGAATACACCACAATGTTTTTATCCACCTACCTGTCAGTGAACATTTGGATTGCGTCCATTTAGGTTGCCTGTTCAGGATTCTTGGTGGCATGTGGATTAGGTGTTGAGCTACTGACCATAAACTTAGTGGTTCAAAACCACCAGCCACTCCACGGTAGAAACCATAAAGATTTAAAGTCTCAGAAATCTCATATAATGTTGCTATGAGATAGAATTGACTCCAAGGCAGTGGGGTTTTGTTTTATAACCATTTGTACCCATTTCTTTGCATGGTCATATATTTTCAGTAACTAACTTCCCTAGGAGTAAATACCTAGGAAAATTGCCAAACCATAAGAGAAGAGTATGATTGCTTTCCAAAGTAATTATATTATTTTATCATTTTACCAGCAATCTCTAATTCCTCTATCTGCTAAAAGATTTCATCAACAGTTGATGTTACCATTCTTTTGTATGAAGTCCTGCTGTGCTACCCTGGACCTCAAGATCCATTTGAACTACAGGTCAGCTGTTTAAAACCACTAGCTTCTCCTCGGAAACCCTATACTATACAGGGTCATGATGAGTGTGACCAATTTGACGGCACTTAACAGCAAAACAACAGTAGATGTGCAGTGGACTCTTTTATTTCATATTTATTTACCTCTGTTTAAGGGTGACATTGATGTTAAGCCATCTTCATATTATTATTGGTTATTCATATATTTTCTTTGGTGAACTCTCAAATAAAACAATTTGTCCATTTTCAATCAAGTTGTGAGTCTTCTCATTGAGCTGATTGGATTTATGTTCTTTGTTAGATATGCAAGTATGTTATGAATATTTTCACTCACTCAGTGATTAGAATTTTCATTTCCTTGACAGTGTTTTTTGGAAGTATGTTGTTGTTGTTAAGTGCCATCGAGTCAGTGCCAACCCATAGCCACCCTGTATAGGGTTTCCAAGGAACAGCTGGTGAGCTTGAATCGCCAACCTTGCAGTTCAAATGACTCTGCAGTCTGGCCCATTAACCCACAGTGCCTAAATTTTACCTTAAGTCCATGATCCTGGAAAACAGTTAAAGAGGTTTCTCCTATCCTTTGTGTTACTGCAAATACTACTCTTTCCAACTTGATTTATATACAACTCACAGGTGATAAGTCCAGAGACAGACTTTGCCTTTGATCAGTCCAGATAAGACCCTCCAAATTCCCATTCTTGGCCTCATAAGTGATTAGCTGAATTTCTTCTACCCAC
This sequence comes from Chrysochloris asiatica, assembly GCF_000296735.1. Taxonomy (NCBI): domain Eukaryota; kingdom Metazoa; phylum Chordata; class Mammalia; order Afrosoricida; family Chrysochloridae; genus Chrysochloris; species Chrysochloris asiatica. The sequence goes on from NW_006408531.1 coordinate 20,117,217, forward strand.
TTATCATGAAGAAACAAAATGCTTGTTAACCGAACTTTAATTTAGTTTTTCTCCTTCTCTTGAAATTTGAGCCATTCTCTGAATTTGTTGTGGGTTTTCTGAAATTTTTTTTAATATACTGGCTTGGCTTTATATGTAAAGGCATCAATGACTCTATTTTTAGTGGTAAATGGGTACTGGAAGAGTCCATGTCCTGAAGTGGCAAAACATTTACTCAAGTTGTCATCTGTAGATACCTGCAAAGAAGGGTCTACACAAGGCAAGTCTTGTTTATCATCATAGCAATACACAAGCACCTACTGACAAACAAGTGGTAGCAAATTAAACTGATGTATCTCCACATGGAAAGCTAGAATTCTACTACCAACCCACCTAAAGTCCTCATAAGGAACCTGAAAGCTTCTAAAAATGCCTTGGAAGAGTTCCTTATTTCATATAGCTAGTGGGTTGACTTTCTGAAAACCAAACTCAAAAGTCCAATCTTGTGGATGATTGAATTAGAAATCAAATTAAATTTCCAAATTCCCAGAGTCTCTTTTCTTAAAATTCAGACACTGATAGTGAAAAAAAATATGCAAAAATTAAATAAGGACAAGTGAACTGATTCTGATGAAGCTAATACCTCAAATTCCTGGATTTGTCTATGTTTTTTGACAGTGGGGGCAGTTTTTCAACCCTTGCCTGAATAATCTAAAATGTCCCTCCTGAGACAGTGCCTAAGAAGGTACTGCAGAGCCTCCTAAGGGCCCATCTCATGACCTATCCTTGACTTTAGGTTCATATTCAGTCTCAATCCCAGCAAGTACCAAAGAGCAAAGGCACAAAGTGTAACCCTGGAGGGGCTATGACAAACCACAAAAGATTTGTGTAGTTTTGCTAATCTACATTAACAGAAACCTGAGGAATACATGTGGGAACAGACCTTAAGGATATGAGATCAATGTGGAAGGAGTGTAATATTTGACCAAATTTATTCATATAAATTCAAAACAGAGATTCCAGATTGAAAGTTTTAGCTAAAGATGCTAGAATTAGCTCCAATAGTTCAGTTGGTTGATTAACTAAAATAAGGATCCAAATGTGGCCTATACTAAATGAAGTTGAAATGTGAGAACTCCCTTGGCATATTGTGAAGTATTCAAAGAATTGGTATGTTTGAGTGGATTTATCCTGTGAAAACTTCAAACTCAGGCTAGGAGAGTCAGAAGAGCAAATCCTTCAGCACAGCTATAAAAGAAATGTTCATGCAGGGAGGACAACATCCTTAAGTGAACTTAGATGACCATCTTTAGGTCATAAACTCTAGTAGCAACTGCTACTCTTCAATCCTCACCACTGGACCAATAAACAACATTCTTATCAATGGAGAAAATATTGGAGTTGTCAAAAACTTCATTTTTCTCAGATCAACCATCAGCACTCATGTAAGCAACACTTAAGAAATCAAACGACGTATTGCATTAGGCAAATCTGCTGCACAAGACCTCTTTAAAGTGCTGAAGAGTAAAGATGTCAGTTTGAGGATTAAGGTGTGCCTAACTCAAGCCATGGTGTTTCCAATAACCTCATATGCATGTCGGACAGTGAATAAGGAAGACCGTAGAAGAATTGATGCATTTAAGTTATGGTGTTGGAGGAGAATATTGAAAGTGCCTTGGGCTACCAAAAGAACAAATAGACCTGTGTTGGAAGAAGTACAGCCAGAGTGCTCCTTGGAAGCTAGGATAACCAGACTTCGTCTCTCATATTTTGGACATATTGTCAGGAGAGACCAGTCACTGGAGAAGGATATCATGTCTGGCAAGGTGGAGGGTCAGAGAAAAAGAGGAAGACCCCCAGCAAGACGGATTGGCAAAGTGGCAGCATCAATGGGCTCAAGCGTAGCAATGATTGTGAGGTTAGCCCAGGACTGGGCAGTGTGTCATTGTGTTGTACATAGGATCACTATAAGTTGGTTCTAACTCGATGGCACCTAACAAAAACAAAAGATCAAAGTAGATGAGCAGCCAATAAGGGTACTATTATTATCCATAATCAAAATAAAGGAAGGATGGATGGACTAGTGGCTGAGGGGAATCATCCCTATAAAAATCTATGATCTCTTGCCCAATGCCTAGACTGAAACCAGTTTTTAGACATAAACCACTGATTAGAGAGAGGTGCTGGGCCCCCAAGAGGAAAGATCTTGCAACAATATGGCAAATGAATATTATGATAATCCCCTCATTTCTTCACCTAGGGAACCAATAAACTTTTATTTGGGTAGCTGTTCACTGGGAGAAAGATAACACCTAGATATTGAAAGGTCTATTGGACGCAAGATCTGAACTGACATTGATACATGGACAACCAAACCTCCCTCTTGCCCATATCCTTGTTAGAATGGACCCAGGTAATATTTAAGTTCTTACCAGTCTCTGAATGTATAGTAGGCATTAAAACATTGTCAACTGAGACTTTTACCTGTGTTGTAAAGCTGTCACAGAGGTAAAGTTGAGTGAGACAATCTAAAAGTGCCCCCAAACACTGGATGATTGCAAATAAATAAGCAAAAGTGCATCCTAGGAGGAATTTAATATATTAGTGCTATAAGTATACATATAAAAAGATTTGCCACTCTAGCCCCTACTGAAATCAAATGGATCCCAAGAATGATTATAGATGATCACCAGCTTAGCCAATTAGTAGCTATGCTGGACATGATTTCATTGTTAGAACAGAATAATATGACTTCAAGGGCATGACATACATCCATTCATCTGGTGAATATGTTCTTTCCTATCCTAGTCAAGAAAGAGAATCAGAAACAGTTGATATTCACATACAACAGATATAATGCACACATCAGTTTTGTTGCTGGACTACATTAACTTTTATCCTTTTAATCATAATATAGCCCAAAGAAAACTAGACCATTTGGAAATCCTGTACACTATCACACTGTTATTAAGAAGTGCTGTCGAGTCAGTTCTTAACTCATAGAAACCCTGTATAGGGTTTCCAAGGAGTGCCTGCTGGATTTGAACTACCAACCTTGTTGCTAGCAGTCCAGTGCCACATCAGGATTCCACTATCACATAGATTCATTACATTTATAAAATTGTACTAGCCAGGTAGAATTAGCAAGAGACACCTAGCACACTGAAGAATCTGTCAGTTTGTCGGACTGTCGTGGCTTAGCTGTTGTAGTGATGCCAGGAAGAAACACCATCATTATGCAAAATACCAGCAGGATTTCCCATCATGAACAGGTATCAGCTCAACTTCCAAAACAAGACAGACTAGAAAGAAGGAGGGGATGACTACTTTTGAATATTTAGTCACACAAAACCTTTGGAAAGATATAATGCTGGAAGATGAAAACATGAATAGCATGAGAATATTGTCAGATATAGTGCCAGAAGGTGAGATGCTCAGTTTGGAAGACACTAAAAATAAAACTGAGGAAGAGCTGCATCCTCAAAGTAGAATTGACCGTGATGACACCAATAGTGTACAGTTTCAGGACCTTCTTTTGCTGCTGGGGCCAAACTCAAAATGAGGAGAAACAACTGCAAACATCTATTAATAAACAGAAAATGGAATGCACAACGTATGAATCTAAGAAAACTGGAAGCTGATAAAAATGAAATAGAATGAACACACATTGATATCCTAAGCATTGCTGTTATTGTGGTTAAGTGCCATCAAGTTTGTTCTGACTCATGTTGCTGTTGTTGTTGCTGTTAAGTGCTGTCAAGTCAGTTCCAACTCACAGTTATCTTGTGAGTTGCAACTGGTGAGGAGCAACTGGTGAGTTTGAACTGCTGATCTTTCAGAGGAGTAACTGGTGTATTTGAACTGCCAAACACAGAGTTCAAATTGACCTTTTGGTTCAGTGCTTTATCTTTCAGCACCACACCAGGACTCCATCCTAGACATTGTTGTTGTTGTTGTTGTTGTTGTTGTTGTTAAGTGCCATCGAATCAGTACTTACTCGTAGTCACCTTATGCACAGCAGAACCAAACACTGCCCGATCCTGGGCCAACCTCTTTATCATTGCCACACTTGAGTCCATTGATGCTG
>NW_006408531.1:20123233-20124302 GCF_000296735.1 Chrysochloris asiatica
TGACATCCATTTTGACCTTTTCCTTTTTTCCTGTCTTCTTAATTACTTTTTGCTTTCTACCTATATGATGTTCTTGATGTCATCCCACAACGCTTCTGGTCTTCGGTCTTCAATGTTTAATGTGTCAAATCTGTTTTTCCTAGGCATTAGTGAGCTGAAATGGACTGTTACTGGTCATTTTGAATCTGGCAATCATATGACTTACTTTGTCTGGAATGACAAATTAGAGAAGAATGGCACTGCATTCATCATCAAAGAGAACATTTCAAGATCTATCTTGAAGTACAATACTATCTGTGAGAGGGTAATATCCATCAGCCTGAAGGAAGACCAATTAACACCACTATTATTCAAATTTATGCACCAACCACTAAAGCCAGTGATGATGGAACTGAAGAATTCTACCAATTTCTTAAGTCTGAAATTGATCAAATATGCAATCAAGTTGCATTGATAGTTACTGGAGATTGATATGCAAACGTTGAAATCAAAGAGAAAGGATCAGTATTTGGAAAATATGGCCTTGGTGATAGAAATGATGCTGTAGGTCATATGATAGAATTCTGCAATACCAATTACTTATTCATTTCAAATACCTTCTTAAACAATATAAAAGATTATTATTCACCTGGACCTCATCAGATGGAATGCACAGAAATCAAATTGACTACATTTGGGGAAAGAGACGGTAGAAAAGCTCATCATCAGCCAAAACAAGGCCAAGGGCAGATTGTGGAACAGACTATCAATTGCTTTTATGCAATTTCAGGTTAAATCTGAAGAAAATTAAAACAAGTCCACAAGAGCTAAAATATGACCTTGAACATATTCTACCTGAATTTAGAAATCATCTGAAGAACAGATTTGATGCATTAGACTCTAATGACCGAAGACTAGAAGAGTTGTGGGTAACATCAATAGCATCATACAGGAAGAAAGCAAAAAGGTCATTAAGAAGAAATGAAAGATAGAAAAGGCCAACATGAATATCAGAAGAGACACTGAACTCACTCTCCAGTGTAGAGATGCCAAAGCAAATGGAAGAAATGAGGAGGTAAAATAGCTGAAC
>NW_006408531.1:20124832-20128117 GCF_000296735.1 Chrysochloris asiatica
GATAACTGCCAGAGGTTCAGGCTAGATTCAGATGAGGACAAGGAATGAGGGATATTTTTGCTAATGTCAGATGGATATTGGCTGAAAGTAGAAAATACCAGAAAGATGTTTACCTGTGCTTTATTGACTGTGTCAAAACTTACAACTGTGTGAATCACGAGGAACCTGTACATAGAGCAAGAACAAGTCGTTAAAACAAAATAAGAAGATACTGAATGATTCAAAATCAGAAGTATGAGCCAGGATTGTATCCTATCACCATACTTATTTGATATGTATGCTGAGCAAATAATCCAAGAAGCTGGATTATATGAAGAACATAGAAGAAGAACATGACATCAGGATTGAAAGAAGACTCATTGACAACCAACCATATGCAGATGATACAACCTTGCTTGCCAAAAGAGAATATGACTTAAAATACTGATGAATATCAGTATAGGCTTCACCTCACTGTAAAGAAAACAAAAGTCCTCACCACTGGACCAATTAATAACATCATAGCAAATGGATAAAAGAATAAAGTTGTCAAAGACTTCATTTGCTTGAATCCACTATCAACACTCATGGAAGCAGCAGTCAAGAAATCAAACAATGCATTGCATTAGGCAAACTGCTGTGCAAGACCTCTTTTAAGAATTCAGAATATAGATGTGAGTTAGAACTGATGTATGTCTGATCCAAACCAGAGTATTTTCAATAGACTCATGTGCATGTGAAAGTTGGACAATGAGTAAGGAAGACCACAGAAGAATGTTGCATTTGAATTATGCCCTTGGAGAAGAATATTAAAGGTACCGTGGAATGCTAGAACAAATGTGTTTTGGAACAAGTGGAGCCTTCCAACATGCTATCAGAAGGACATCATGCTTGATAAAGTGGAGGGTCAATGAATAAGAGGAAGATTCTCTATGAAATGGATTGGCACAGTGGCATCAGCTGTGGGCTCATGCCTAACAACAATTGTGAGGATGGTATAGGACCAAGTAGTATTGTTCTTCTGTACATTGGGTCACTATGAGTCAGAACCAACTCAATGGCACCTAACAGCAACAATCACATCAATTCATTAAATTGATGAATGAATACTAGCCAGATAGAATGAGCAAGAGATACGCTAAATGCCTTAATAAGATACACGTTCCCTAGAGGCTTGGAGATAAGCCTTATGAAAATTCCAGGACCTTCTACTTCTTACAGTGGCCAGGGTTATGCTGGGACATCACATGCAAGTAAGTGATAAATTATTGCATCTTGTATTCTTTATGGTAAAGAAGGAAACGCAACACCAGACCTCATCAGGATCTAGATGTAACACATCTCACACCTAGAAACACTGCTGTGGTCCATACACCAGATTACAAAAAAGCTGCTGGTTTTGTGTGAGCCCTGGAGCAGAAATGGACTCTGTAGTAGAGTCACTTGTGCCATACAATGCAGCAAGCATGAATGAAGTAATCACGGAACAGAAATGGAGGTTATGCCTAGGTCCAACAGCAGCACGAACTTCTGCTTATTAAGATGTATATTAACTATTGCCACGTCTAACTGTACAACCTCCCAGTAATAGAGAGCAACACTGAGCTTTCAGTATAGCCTCAAGGAGAGCAATTGGACAATGGTCTGGCACTGTACAATAAGCAGTGGACTTCTAACCACAAGGTCAGTGGTTCAAACCAACCAGCTGCTCCTCAGAAACCCTCTACAGGGTCACAATAAGTAGGAACTGACTTGATGGTACTTAAAAACAGCAAGAATACTGAATCTTCTTTATCCTAGAAGTCCTTGTGTTTCATTCTTACAGGAATAGACCCTCTTCTGAACATAGGTTTGCTTGTCTTGCCTTCAAAACTTTACCCAACCATTCTGTCCAGAGGCTTACCCACCACCACTTGTATGTCAGTTTGTTGTACTATGGTGGCTTTTGAGTTGCTGTGATTCTGAAAGCTATGCCACCGGTATTTTAAATACCAGCAAAGTGCCATGGGCTGCCAAAAGAACCAATAGATCCGTTTTGGAAGGTGTGCAGCCAGAGTGCTCCTTGGAGGCCAAGATGGCCAAACTTCATCTCTCATACTTCAGACATATTGTCAGGAGGGACCAGTCACTGGAGAAGGATATCATGTTTGGTAAGATGGAGGGTCAGAGAAAAAGAGGAAGACCCCCAATGAGATGGATTGGCCAAGTGGCAGCATTGATGGACTCAAGCATAGCAACAGTAGTGAGGTTGGCCCAGGATCGGGCAGTGTTTCGTTCTGCTGTGCATAAGGTTGCTATGGGTGGGTACCGACTCGATGGCACCTAACAACAACAACCCACTTCCTGATGAAATCCCACACAGCAGTAAGCCTATGACCACAGAACCCACTAGGGTTATTACATATGTCCTTTATGGCATATAATTCTCCATGGGTTTCTAGTGTTTCTGCAAGTATTTTAAGTGAGACACTGACTTCCTTTGTTATGGGCTATCTTTTCCAGGATGTTTGCATAGCAAACAGTCTTGAGAGGTGGAGATAATGTTTTGCTTTTAGATCAAAGGACAGGTTTTCCTAAAGCTTTGAAAGACAAATGTAAGTGTCTATATTTGGAGCAAAGGGCAACAATACTTACGGTCTATTATAAAATCTTTTCTTCAGTGCTTCTTACTGGATTAACAAGGATTCACCGCGTAGCAGTCTTAGACTAACCCTGCATAATCCTGTTTTCTCCTCCCTGTCCGTTTACAGGTTCAGATCTGTATGGAACTCTGAAGGCGTTCCCTAACTGATCCTGTTGCCTCCTCTTTTATCCTCAAATTTCTTATATTCTTAGCTCAAGGAAATCGGTGGCACAGTGCTCAGCTGCTAGACAGAAGATTGGCAGTTCAAACCCATGTGCTGCTCTGTCGAACAAAGATGTGACTGTTTCTATGAAGACTTACAGCTCTGGGAACTCTATGGAACAGCTCGACCTTGTCCTTTAGAGTCTTTATGAGTTGAAATTGGTTCAGTGACAGTAGGTTTGGTTTTTGGCACTCTTAATTGGTGGCACTGTACGATAAGCACTAGACTGTTAGCTCAAAGTCAGTGGCTCAAAGTCACCCTCTGCTCCAAGGAAGAAAAATGGACCTGTAAAGATTTGCAGCCTCACAATAAAGGCTCACTTAAAGGGTCACCATAAAGGGTCACTATAAAGGGTCACTATAAATGGTCACCATAAAGGGTCACCATAAAGGCTCACTATAAAGGGTCATCATAAAGGGTCACTATAAAGGGTCACCATAAAGGGTCACTATAAAGGGTC
>NW_006408531.1:20128307-20136969 GCF_000296735.1 Chrysochloris asiatica
CTTAATGGCAATGAGTTTTCAGTTAACTCGTCTTACCATTTGTTCCAAAGAACCAAAGTGACACCACCCGGAATCCCTTCTTGTCTTCTCCAGTAAAATTCTTCTATCTTCAAGAAAAAGCTTAGGGCTCCATCTTGCTTTCCAGACTTACCTTATTATAACTGACTGATCTAGCTGTAAACTATGGTTTCTCCTGACGTTATCAACTGATATGCTTCTGAGAACTTGTGTATTTGTGTTGGTTCTGTTGTTGTTGTTGCTGTTAAGTATCATGGAGTCAGTTCCGACTCATAGTTACCCTGCACAGGGTTTTCGGGGCTGTAATCTTTACGAGAGAAGACAGCCTCATCATTCTCCCACAAAACGGCTGGTGGTTTCAAACTGCTGACCTTGAGGTTAGCAGCCCGATTCATAACCACTACACTACCAGAACTCCTTTATCACTTATTAAATTGTTTCCTCCAGGCAGAGAAAGCAGTTGTCCAATTGGAATTAATTGACATACCAGCAAGTTGCTCCACTTCCCTTCCTGAAACATCAATCACTGCATTTTATTCTTTTTATTCAAGTCCTTCTCTCTGGACACTCACTTAAATGAAAATCAACTGAGAATATATATTTTTTAATTGTGAATACTTCCCTAAAATACATTCAGTAAACAATTTGTAAGAATGGAACAAATGAGTTGCTCATAGTCCAGGATGCAAGGGACGGTAGATATAGGGAAGGTGGGAGGCTGCCAGGTAGATTTTGCCTGACTCATAAAATTTAACCAGGACGAGTCATAACAGCAGCTTCAAAAAGTTTAAGGGAAAATTTATATTTTTCCATGAACTTTTTGAAGTCCCCTTGTATTTTTTTTTCATAGGGATAATAGTAATTGATTCTTAGCTTGACATTGTCCTTGTTGATGTTGTTGTTATGTGCCGTAGAGTCTGTTCCGACCCATAGTGACCCTGTACAGGGTTTCCGAGGCTGTAAATCTTTATGGGAGCAGAAAACCCCATCTTTCTTCCTCGGAACAGATGGTAATTTCAAACTGCTAACTGTGAGATTAGCAGTCTGATTTGTAACCACTACGCTACCAAAGTTCCTTGACATTGTCCTTAGGAAATGATAAAGTACTATCCCTTGGCAAAGCACATAATTCAGTGTGTCTCTTTATAACTGAATGTGTATATTTACATAGAATAAGATATAAATGTTTGCTTATATGTAATGTCTGGGATGATAGGCTTTTTCCTTTACGTTTCTAAGAAATACTGTTGATTTTTCTGACCAGTTCTCTAAAGCTTTGGCTTTGTAGACAGACAGAAATGGGTTTAAATATTATAGCTCCAGCATTTAGTGATGACTTTGGTAAAACATATATATAACCTTTTCAAACGTTGTTTCCACATTAATAATTCTGTAAAAAATAGTAAAATGAGAAAAACAAAATATTGATTCAGTAAACCCAGATAATAGAATATAAGCAGTTTATGCAAATCTTTTTATTACATAGATATGCAGCAGCAATGGTCTTAAACAGAACAATTGTGCAGATGGCGCAGAAACAGGTAGCGTTTCCTTCTGTTGTGCACAGGGTTGCTCTGAGTTGGAATTGACTCAAAAGTATCAATAATAGCGACTGAATTCTTCCTGTCTTTTACTCTTATAAAGATAGAGAGTGCTTCTCCAAATAACTCTAGCATCCTGATATGGTGCTGTAGGATCAAAGACTTCTCTGTAGCTCTTCTAACATTTAATTTTGTTGTTGTTGTTGTTGTTGTTGTTTAGAAACAACATAGTGACCCTGTATAGAGTTTTTAATTAGAATTAATTTTTTCCCAGTGCCATGTACAATGGCCAAGTAGTCCTTTTGTTTAAAAGACTTATGTGGATTCAGAGACTCAATCTAACAAAGAAATGGTTAGAATGTGTCTAAATAAAAAAACTCTTATGAAATTGTTTATTCAGGGACATTTATAAATATGTATAAGGCAATATTTGTGTGATAATGGCTTATGCATTGGCTCGTAAATCCCCAAAATCTACAGATTTGTTTTACATCATAGTCATTTTTACAAAACATCCTAATGAAGAAGGAACGTTGTCTTCTTCATTATATAGGTAAACAACTAAGATGTATGAAAGGTAAGTGAGTTGACCACGCTCATAGTTTGCAGGTGGTAAAGCTAGGATTCAAACACAAGCAACCCAGTTCCAGAATCTTACTTGCAACCCAATACTGTATGCAGCATTCGCAAATAAAAGAAGGTATGTCTTTTCAAATCAATTTGCTGTTGAAAGTTTTCTCTGTAAATCTCTGGGGTGGGTTGATTGATTTAATCCTGCCTTTAATGTTTAATTTTCCTGGATTTCTCACAGTTCTGCCACAAATTGGTAATATTGCCTTAATTTCAATCAACACTGAGGCAAACTCTATAACGCTATCATTCTGTAACTTTCTATTTTTAAGTCCTCCATTTTAATATTCTAAAAATTTTCCACAGAATGTCACATAATGTAATTGTAATTTAATATTGGTTAACTGAGAAAAATAATGTGGACAAAAATTATTTCAAATTAAATTACTCTTTTACATTAACATCTTATTAATCAAAACAATGCACATGCATTTTTAATAATAATATATATATATATCTGAGAAATGTAGTATTTATCTAGTTTAGAACTGGGACATCACTGGATTAACTACTCCTTTGCAATAGTTCTGTAGTCTCCCAGTTGCTAAAGCAGACAATATGGGATCCAAAGCTTACCAGAACTGTAAGACTCAACACAGCAATATACTTCAAGATCATATTTTATTTCACTGACAAGGTCTTGTTGGAATAATGCCTTCCTCCACCCTCAATGTACCATGTTTCAAATATAACTTTGTAAGCATCTGGCCAAGACATTAATAACTCACTTATATAAATAAATGAGGGGTAAATAAGAACAGTACTGTGCTAATACTCTGGTTAGTTTTGGAGAAAAAAACGAAGTGTTTTTTATCCAACAGAATTCTTTTATGCGTGGCTATAAGAGGACAGCCTATTGTGGCGCTGAGGGATAAAGCACTGGACTGCAAGGTCAGTTTGTACCACAAGGTTGGTGGTTGAAACTCACCAGCCACTATTTGGAGATCTATCCATGGTCTCACTACGAGTCAGAGCCAACTTGACAGTACTGAAAAACAGCATACGAGGGTGTGGCAAAGGATAAAGCAGTGAACAAAAAGATGAGTTTGAACTGGTAGGTGGGCTTTTCAAATTCACTTGGAAACCCTACACAGAGTCTCAATAAATCTAAACCGACTAAACCAACTTGACAGCACTCATCAACAACAAAATAAGAGAGTATTTGTAGAAAGATCAACAAGAAAGTAAATTCAAAGTGTTCATCTCTACTTACTTACTGATGTAAAAGGTGTTGTTGCTAAGTATCATTAAGGTGGTTCCAACTCATAGTGATCCTGTAAAGGGTTTCCAAGGAAAGGTTGATGAGTTAGAACCACTGGCCTTGTGGTTAGCAGTCCAGTGCTTTTCCTACAGCACCACACCAGGACTGATGTGAACAAGACTTTGAAAACAGCACTGAGCAGTATTTCTGAGATCAATTCATTTAAAGATTATCCCCTGCATAGTGTGAGTGAACAAAATAGTGTATTTTTTAAGCCCTTCAAATTATTTTCTTTACTACTCATGAGTGTCAGTGGAAGTTTATATTTGCAGTTGATGAAAGCAACACATATTTCTATGACAGCAATATTACTGACTCACCATCAAGGAGCAGAGCCTTTGTGTTGCTTCTCAAGGAGTAAGAAAGGTGGACCTCAATAGTGATGACAGGTAAGGTGGTCAGTACCCCAGATCCTGACATCACGTGAGTGCTAAACCTCAAACAGATATTCTTCCATGAAAATGTGTCTGATGCACGTACTTCCTTCATCCTTTCTTACCTTTAACCATTTTCCCCTACTCTCAGACCTATTTTAAAGACATAAATGTGCAAATATGGACCAACTTAATCTTGAACAAAGTACTTTCAAATTGGTTCTTTTGTAAAATTTATAGTATCTGGTATGGAACTGTGGAGTAATGCGCCAGACTGCAAAGCTGTTTGAACTGCAAGGTTGGTGGTTCAAGCTCACCAGCCGCTCCTCGGAAACCCTATACAGGGTCGCTATGGGTTGGAACCAACTCAATGGCTCTTATCAACTTAACAACTATCTTTATGCGGACTTTTGGTGTGGCACTGTAGGATTAGCTCTGGTCTGAGAAACATAAGGTCAGCAGTTCAAACCCATCAGCTGCTCCTCAGAAACCCTATACCGGGACTCTATGAGTCAGAATCAACTCTATGACACACAACGACAGTAACAAACCCTATACAGAGTCACTGTGAATTGGAGCCAACTCAACAGCACTTAACAACAACAATCTTAATGTAACTCTATGTGCTTCTATTTTTTTCTGTTTACTTGTACATAAGCTAAGTGTGATTTATAGAATTCTCTGTGAATATCAGCTACCTAAATAAATATTTAAGGCAGGATTCAAATATCTGAGAAAGAAAATCACCTAATATTAGTTTTTTTTTTTTTTTAGTTTTTTACTGAATCTTGAAATAGTCAATATATACTTACATTTTAATGACAATAAATTAGAACTTATGTTGATTTTAAAAATGTATAAGATCAAATAAGAATACTGAAGATACTACTAGAGTTTGAGCAACTGCTATTTTAATACAATTTTTGTTATGTTTGAATCATGCCGTTTAATATTTCCAATGCCAAATAAAGTTTCTGGTAAAAGTAAGAACTCAAATGTGAAGAAATGTTACTTTTATTTTTGTTATTGTTATTCAGTGTCATCGAGTCAATTCTGACTTATGGGACTCTATCTAGGCTTCAGAGGAGTGGCTGGGGATTTGAACCGCTGACCTTGTGGTTAGCAGTCTAGTGCCTATCCTACAATGCCATACAAGGATTCCAGTTTTTACAACTAGCATTTTATAAAATTATTTATTTCATCTGACTGAAAAAGGAAGTACAGAAACCATCATCTTGGCCACATGCTTTTTCTAGAATAGATTATGCTCTCCAAAGTAAGATAGGGTGTGAAATAATTATCATGACAGTTGAGGCAACTCAGGTACAAAGGAAACAGGTTGTTGTAAACAGCATATATCTAAATGTGTTCTTTGTGAGCACAGTCTTCACAAACTTGAGAGGAAAAATTACCTGGGACAAAAAGACAAACGCCCCAGTGTTTTTCAAACAGCCTTCAATCACTCTTACATTCTACCTTTTAAATGAAAAAAAGGTTTTGAAGAGTTTAAAATCTAGTGTTTTTACTGCTCAAGCAAGATATAAAGATTTTTGTCCTTCAATGAATCAAATTTACAAGTTAGACTATGCCCCCGAATCTTTTGGACACCTGATCATTGATAATGAGTGTGGAAGATAACTATAAAACTTAAAATGAGTTGAAGAAACAAGTGGAAATTTCAAGGAAGAAAGTAGAGAATCAGAAACAGCGTAAAAGATTACTAAACAAGAAGTTATCAGCGCATCTTACTCATGTGTCACTAAATCCTAAAATTTTAAAATAAAAATCCAATTACATCAAATGTCTTAAAACAATGAAATTATGAAGGTAATACCCTGCTACTTGGCAAATGATTACCATCTGCCTCTTTAGACACAATTGCTTGAATTTTTGCCCTTGATCTAAATTCTATATAAATCTTGATGTCCCCGCCACTGTCTTTTCAATCTGTATCTGCTTCTTCAGTAAACAAATTAATGGTTGATGAGTCAGCCCTTAACACTTTGCCACTTACAATAAGTTTGATTGCCTTCCGAAACCATGGGTAAAAGAAAGCATATATCAATGGGTTCATAGCTGAGTTATAGTAAACACACCACACTAAAATTTCATAAACATAAGCAGGAGTTATGAAATTCATATAAGCATCAATCACTGCATCAATAATGTATGGTAGCCAAGAAACAAGAAACGCCATCATAGCAATACCCAAAGTTTTAGCAGCCTTTCTCTCTCTTTTTGCTACCCTTTCCTTATAACTCTCTGAGGAAGACTGACCATGTCCTGCAGTACTTTCTATCTTCCTAGCCTGATGTTTTGCCACCAAAAATATCTTACCATATATAAACACCATGGCAACAGTGGGTACAAAGAACAGAAGGAAACAGAGTAAAACCCAGTTTTGATTCAATGGTGCCTGACAGCCACCTATACAAGTGAGAGCAGCTACTAATTCTTCGATGCCTTCTTCATTGGCACCAGTATAAAAGACAGAAAAACTATATGTGACAGAAAAGAACCAAGAGAAAACAATACATAGTCCTGAAACCGAGACAGTAAACTTTGTTGGGTAGGACAGAGGATCTGTAACAGCAATGTATCTATCAATAGAGATGAAGCATAAATGAAATAAAGACGCAAAGCAAAAGGAGGTATCAAAGCAAGTATGAAATTTACAGTAACGCTCTCCAAAGTACCAGCAGCTCTCCACTGATCTCACTGTACTGAAGGGCATCACAGTCACTCCCACCAGGAAGTCAGCACAGGCCAGGGAAGCGATCAGAAAGTTGGTAGGTGTGTGCAGTTGCTTGAAGTGGAAGATAGCAATTATGACCAGGAAGTTTCCAAACACTGCCAATACTGCCCCCAAACCCAGGACTGCATAGAGAATTGCCCGAGGCCCTGGTGAGTAAGAGGTTTTAATGCACGATCCATTCACATTCTCATAGCAGAGCTCCACAGCTTCAGACTGGGAGAAATTGTTGATCATTGCTTCCTTTGAATTACTTTAAAGTCTTCAAATGGTCTATTTCAGCAATCTGAAACATAGAAGAGAGGGTAATTTCAAAGTCTTCGGGGAGAGAAAAGAGATCGCTAATTAAAAGGAAAATAACTTGTTTTTTTCCTTAGCAATTTTTTATTCTTTGGAACATTTTTGTTGTTGTTATGTGCCGTGGAGTCTGTTCTGACTCATAGTAACCGTGCATAGGGTTTCCGAGGCTGTAAATCCTTACAGGAGCAGAAAGCCTCATCTTTCTCCTGCAGAACAGCTGGTAATTTCGAACTGCTGACCATGAGATTAGCAGCCCGATTTGTAACCACTACACTACCAGAGCTCTACTTATTTTTCTTTCCAAAATATATTGCCAAGTTTCTAATATAAAGTGG
This sequence comes from Chrysochloris asiatica, assembly GCF_000296735.1. Taxonomy (NCBI): domain Eukaryota; kingdom Metazoa; phylum Chordata; class Mammalia; order Afrosoricida; family Chrysochloridae; genus Chrysochloris; species Chrysochloris asiatica. The sequence goes on from NW_006408531.1 coordinate 20,135,519, forward strand.
GAATTCATTTCAGAAAGCCATGAAAATTATAGTCAAATATATGACTAAATAAATGGCTAGAAATACAGTCAGCCCAATGATATATATATATTATGATTTAGTGATCATTAGGAATAAGCTTTTTAATTTTTTTGTACTATTTACCTTTTGAATATCTCATCTGTAACCACCTGAGTTGAGAAATAATTCACCTACTAAAGACTGAGTTTTATTTACCCATTCATCTCCCCTGAGTATAGCCACTTCAGCTGCAATGATTTCATTTTTTCAAAGAAGGAAGAGATAAATTGGGTCATCTTCAAATTAAAACATCAAAATCCCTACAGTACAGAGTGTGAAGTCTGAGAAAAACTTTATTCATAATAGCTTGCTAAGTGTATTCTGGGAATATGTTTCTTCTCTTATAATTCTAGCACTTGTGTTATTATGTTTGTTTTTTTTTCTTTTCCCTTACCTTTCAGCCATGGTTTGGCTCATTTTAGATAACTGGAAGAAATATTCAAATCAAATTGATTCTAAAATAATGAGTGTGAAAGGATTTGCTCAGCTAACATATAGTCAGTTTTTAATGACTAAAATCTTATGGATTGATTAAAAACAAACTAACCTCAAAGGACTAGGGTGGTCAAGAGTAGTCATTTTAGATTTGCCATATCCCTAGAAGGAATGAATTCATGCTATCAGCCCAAATACAGACCAAGTTTTTTCCTAAAACCGTATGTCCCAGAATAAGAAACATGAGTAACTTGTTGTTATTATTAAGTGCTGTCGAGTCGGTTCTGACCCATAGCGACCCTGTATAGGGTTTCCAAGGAGTGACTGGTGAGCTTGAACCGCCAATCTTCTGGTTCAAAGGACTTAGCAGTCCTGCACATTAACCCACAGCGCCACACCAGGACTCCTGAATAAGTACAACTTTGCATTTAAATCATGAATAAGTATAACTTTGCATTTAAATCTTAACCTTACGAGAGCGGGAGGCTGGCCATTTAATCTATGATGTGAGGTCCTGGTGTGACACTATACGATAATCACTGTACTGCTAATCCCAAGGTTGACAGTTCAAACCTACAATCCACTCTTCTGAAACCCTACACAAGGTCATTATGAATCAGAAATGACTTGAAAGTTCTTAACACCAGCAACAATCTATGAGACAGGTTTGGATTCTGTTGAAAGTACAGGGTCCTATAGAAAAAGCTATAAGCATACACAGATATATGCATGTATATCTTCTTTGTCTCTCTCTCTCCCTCTTTCTCTCACTCCCTCCCTCTCTCTAGCTATCTACACATGTTGTTGTTAAGTGCCGTAGAGTCAATTCAGACCCATAGCGACCCTGTATAGGATTGCCGAAGAGCAGCTGGTGAGCTTGAACCGCCGATCTTGCAGTTCAAATGGCTTTGCAGTCTAGTGGCATTAACCCACAGTGCCACACCAGGACACTCTCT
>NW_006408531.1:20137123-20150000 GCF_000296735.1 Chrysochloris asiatica
GATCTTGTATGGAGTTGGTTCCGACTCATAGCGACCCTGTGTAGAGTTTCTGAGGATGTAAATCTTTACAAGATCAGAAAGCCTCACCTTTCTCCCGCAGAACTGATGGTAGTTTTGAACTGATGACTTTGAAGTTAGCAGCCCAATTTATAACCACTCTGCTACCACAGCTTTAAATAAATTCAACTTAACTTTTTGTTTCCCTGTTCATAATTCCTTAAATCTTTACTGGTTATATGACATAAAATTAAGTGTCTTCATTCTAAAATGTCTCCTAGTTCTCTCTGGTATTTATCAAAGGGTGCATCCATGTACTCACAAGCTCATCCACTCAATAAAATCATCATTGGACACCACTATACTTACATAACCATGTAAACTAGCAATTAATAGACTGGACCCACAGCTAGAAGACATGAATATAAGTCAGGCATTGCCACCTACTTAGAAGTAACTTTGGACAAGTTATGTTACCTCTGAGAACCTTACTTTCTTTATCAGTATGATTCGGAGAATAATACTTATCATTCAGTATTATGTAAGGATGATTTATGTTGATGAATGTGTTGATATATCTAAAATATTTTATGATATCCTAGGAAATAATAAGTGTCCAGAAATATCATTATTGTTATTCCAAAGGACTTCAAACTGGAAAAATATATTTAAGATCTAAAACTAAAAGAATATGCTTATCAAGCCGTAAGAGGTATGCTAGCCGCTTTGGTGGTTTGGTTCATTGTGAGCTGTGGAATTGATTACAATTCATAGTGACTCTGTAGAGGGTTTTTGAGGCTGTAAATGTTTATGGGAGCAGAAAGCCTCATCTTTCTCACACAGAGCAGTTGGTAGATTCAAACTGCTGACCTTGTACTTAGAAGCCCAACTTATAAGCCACTATGCTAATCAGGGCTTCTTAGTGACGATGGTAGATAGACATAAATATACAGAGACTAAGTGACAGATTTCTTGAAAATACAAGAATCTGTTACTTAAATGAAGTACACACTTTCAGTCTTTATCACACTGACCAGATGATGATTGCCTGAGAACACACAATATACAATCATCAATTAAAAAATAAATACAATGGCATCACAGTGTCTCAGAGGTAACTGACAATTTCAGTTTATACAAAGAAACAAGACAGAGTACCTCAAACAAATGACCAGAATAAAGACCTAGAAAATATAATACCAGAAATATCACTGGGACTACCTGAAAAAGAGTTTAAAAGAATAATATTTAGGTACCTTCAATGGATTGTGAGAATGATAGAGAAAACAGCAGATGAAATCAAGGAAAACACAGACAAAACTTTAGAAACATTCAGGAAAACACTGCAAAAACAAATTGACAAAATAAAAAATTGGAAACCATACAAAAACAGTAAGTAGAAAGCCAGAAGATTAATACTAAAACTTCAGAAATAGATAATACATTGAAAAGGTAAAGAACTGGAATTGAATCAATGGAAGCTTGAAATAGTGAGTGTATTGATAAATCTCTCAATATTCATCTACTAGCAGAGCAATCAAAAAAAAGAACAAAAACTCTGAAGAGAGAAAATCCCCTTCTAAGACTGAAACTCAAAGGGAACCCACAAGCAGTCTAGTATGCTCACTGGTGAACACCTGATCTTCTTGTGAGCAGTATAGGAAATGCAGCAATGAAGACATGGGCTGAGTTTGGCCATGTTCCATTGACTGAAGAGGAAGGGCTGGTTGGTCTGAAGTTTAGGGAGATCTGTGAACTCCCAAGTCTATAGTCACTGACCTAGCCACTTGGGGCTAAAGCTGAGAGCAGAGCAGCCAATTGGTCTGAAGTACACGTAGGTGTGCATGAAATCCCAAACTTGCAGCTAGTACTCATTTGACCTAGCTTGGATGGCTAGCTGACCAGCAGTTGACCACATAAAGATAAAGATGTTTGCTATTGTGAGCTACATTTTGATTTGATGAACTGAACCTTTGCTTACAGAACCAGTTGCTCAAAATTACAACCAAAATGGAAGGAATCGTCATATCAAGGATCAACTCAGTGTACTGGGTTGGTAGGGATGAGCTATTTAGACATTGACTATCAAAAATGGGGGGCTATGAAGGCACGAAGTGGTGGGCTTACAAGCTTCCATGAGTGTGCTTAGTTTCAGAATGAGGCAGGTAAGGTAGAATCCCCACTGAGTAGTCTTTCTCTTTTCCAGATGCATCTGGTGAAAGTGGATGGGGAATGATGGTGACAGGACTTAATGATTAATTTGTGAATAATTGCTAGCAGGACAAATTGTGATTGTTACAACTGTAATTACAAAAGCTGTGTAACTAAAACAGGGGAGTAGTTAGTCTTTCATTTCAGTAACAGAGTCCCAGGACCATTTAAAAAGAAGAGCATGAATGGAGCATGAGACTGTACCTAGAAAAGCAGCAACAGCAGAGAAGGTAACAGAGGTAACGGCATGGAAAGACAGGGCAGCTGCGGACTTTAGGCCCATGGACTGAGAAAGACTCTCATTTAAGGAGGCAGCTCTTCCCCAATCATATATTGAGTGCCTTCCAATCCGAGGGACTCATCTCCTGGCATTATATTTCACATTGCTCTGCTGCTATTCATAAGATTTTCAGTGACTCCCCAACCAGAAATGGTCTGCCTCCCCTTTTTCCTAGTCTTTGTTAGTCTGCATGCTCTGCTGAATGATGCAGAAAGCATAAAAAGAAGATGGAAGACATACACAGAGTTACTGTACCAAAAAGAAACGGTCAATGATCAACTTTTTTCAAAATGTAGCATATGATCAAGAGCCAATGGTACTGAAAGAAGTCCAAGCTGCACTGAAGACATTGGCAAAGAACAAGCCTCCAGAAATTGATGGAATACAAATTGAAATCTCTTAACAAACTGATGTGGCACTGGAGACACTCATCTATACCAAGAAATTTGGAAGACTACCTGGCCAATTGATCAGAAGAGATCCATATTTGTGCCCATTCCAAAGAGAGGTAACAGAATGAGGAAATCATTGGACAATATAATTAATAATATATAGAAGTAAAATTTTTCTAATGACAATTTAAAAACAGCTACAACATTACATTGACAGGGAATTGCCAGAGGTTTAAGCCAGATTCAGATGAGGTGATATCATTGCTGATGTCAGATGAATCTTGGCTAAAAACAGAGAATACCAGAAAGATGCTTACCTGTGCTTTATTGACTATGCAAATGCTTTCAGCTGTGCAGATCATGACAACTATGGACCACATTGCAGAGTATGAGTATTCTGGAACATGTAATTGTGCTCATGAGGAACTTGTACATAGACCAGGAGGCAGTCATTCAAACAGAACAAGGGGACACTGGATGATTTAACACTAGGAAAGGTATATGCCAGGGTTGTGTTCTTTAACAATACTTATTCAATCAGTATTGTTGTTGTTAAGTGCCATCGAGTCGGTTCCGACCCATAGCAACCCTATACAGGGTTTCCGAGGGTGTAAATCTTTACGGGAATAGAAAGCCTCATCTTTCTCCCACGGAGCGGCTGGTAGTTTCGAACTGCTGACCTTAAGGTTCGCAGCCTGATTCGTAACCACTACGCTACCAGAGCTCCTCGTATGCTGAGCAAATAATCCGAGAATCTGGATTATATGAAGAAGAACATGGCATCAGGACTAGAGGTAGAGTCATTGACATGCCATACATAGATGATAAAACCTTGCTTGCTGGAACCAAAAAGGTGCTATAATACTTACTGATGAAGATCAAAGACCACAGCCTTCTTTTTGTGTTGCCCCTCAATGTAAAGGAAAAAAAAACCTCACCACTGCACCAATAAATAACATCATGATAAATGGAGAAATGACTGAAGCTGTCTAAGGCTTCATTTTGCTTGGATCCACCGTCAACCCGTGGAAGCAGTAGTCAGGAAACCAAATGACATATTGCAGTATGGAAATCTGTTGCACAAAACCTATTTAAAGTGTTTAAGAGCAAAGATACCAGTTTGAAGACTAAAGTGCTTGACCCAAACCATGGCACTTTCAACTGTCTGATATGCATGTGGAAGTTGTATAATAAATAAGGAAGACCATAGAAGAACTGATGCATTTGAGTTATGGTGTTGGAGGAGAATACTAAAAGTACCATGGATTGCTCCAAGAACAAACAAATCTGTGTTGGAGGAAGTACAACTAGAATGCTCATTGGAAGCCAGGATGGTGAGACCATCTTTCATACTTCAGACATATTGTCAGAAAGGACCAGTCCCTGCTAGGAAAATTGGAAGGTTAGCAAAAATGAGGAAGATCCCCAACGAGATGGATTTGCACAGTGGCAGCAGCAATGGGTTCAAGTTTAACAATGATTGCGAGGATGGTGCATTTCATTCTGCTGTGCATAAAGTGGCTATGAGTCGGAATTGACTCGATGGCCCCTAACAACAACAATACCACCAAGATCACACATAGGTAGTATCCTTCCTTGATTGTTTTCTAAACTTGTTTCTCCTGTATTCCTGCAGATTTTGAGCCTACCCTAAACTTTTCCTCTGCATTAAATTCTTCCTGATACAATGTAAAGAGGGATTAAATATTGTGGGTGAAAGAGAATGAGAACTCCAGGAAAATTCTTCACATTCTGGTCTAATGGAGGAGAAAGTTTGGGGTAAGGTGGGTAGAAGAGTAAGGACTGCCATTTAAGACATGCTGAAATTCAGATACCTTTGATCAATTAAACTGAAATTGTCCAATGCACAAATGGATATATTTCTACAGAGCTAAAAAGCTGGAGATATGTATTTGAGGATCATCCTTTTGCATATCATAATTAATCACTCAAGAAACTAACATTGTTAAGGAAGAGATTATTTGTTATAAATCTACTGTGTTCCAGGAATCTAAGTGTCCCCATACACTATAAGACTCCTTTTCTCAGGTCAGAAAAAGCCAGTTAATAACATTATAGCCACATACTACAGCCTGAATTAAACTGTGTAGGATACCGGATTCAGTTATGACGTATGGAGCAAGTTATATATGATACTGGCTTTGAAATTACCATTGTTAGATTCTTTCCTTGACCAAAATCATACTTGTATAATGTTTTATAACAATTCAAATGATACAGTGAAATTCTTTTCATTTTTTAAAAATTCCACATTTTAACTTAACAGTTTCAGAAATTATGTAATACCCTAAAAATATTTTCAATAAGGAGCGTTTCTTAGTTAAAAATGAAAGTCTTCAAACATTACTTTCTTGGTTTTATTCAAAATAATCCACAATATAAGAAGTAATTTACATAACTCAATCCACTACCAGGCGAGTGGTTGATGGATTTACAGTTAGCCACCCGATACTTAACCCACTGTGCCAGCAGTGGCTTTTACATAAAAGTAAAAATTACATTAAATGTAAATAATGATGCTTGAACACAAGATCTTTAAAGTAAAAGATAAATGTGTGAAGGGGTTGAAATATATTTCTTGGGAATTTCTTCTAATTGAACTATTTTAAATATATTAATGCCTTTATTACCAAAAAATAGAGTCCAGGTGTGGCCTGTAGGATAAGTACTGGACCTCAAGGTCGGTTAGAACTACACAGTCGGTGTTTCAAACTCACCAGCAGTTCCTGTACAGGCTCACTGTGAGTTGGGACTGACTCGACAGAACTTAACAGCAACAGCAACATTATCACACACAAAAAAGTTGTTGATTCCAACTCATAGCAACCCCTTAGAAAGAGGAGAATTGCGCAGTAGGATTTCTTTACTTTCCATGTGACAGAGGCTGATGGGTTTAAAGGCCTAGCGCTTAACCGCTTCCTTCCAGAGCACCTTTCATGCAAGCATGTCTTTTCTTTTCCTGTACTCTGCTGCCCCTTAGCGTTCACTCTGAATAATGCTGAGTCGATAAAACAAAGAATGGCAAACAGCTGAGGGAGTGGATGGACAGTGTCCCTTTAAAAACTGAGCCCAAATACTTTAAAAGCCAACCTCTCCCTTCCAAGTCACCTCCCCATAAAAATGACTCCAAAAGTGTCCTGGAACTTTTGTCTTCATTAAAATTACATGATGTTCTTGTTTTAGATTTTCAGGCTGCTAGTTGGGAGTCCCGGAGTTCTGTGGCTCTGTAGGATGAACACTGGGTTGCCAGGTCGGTTTGAACCGCAAGGTCGGCGCTTCAAACTCACCAACCCCTCCTTGGAAACCTTAAATAAAGTCACTACGAGTCGGAACCAACTCAACAGCACTTACAACAACTACAACAGAGGGTAGACACATGCTAACTCGGCTGACAGGAAGGCAATATCCAACAAGAGAGAGGTTGGCAGAAGTATAATAAAGCTAGGTGAAGACAGAGGGAGGAATGCAAGGATTAAAGAGGGTTACATAAAGCGGGTAGATAGAGGTAAACACTGTTATATATACATCAGTGTTCTACAGGTAGATTCATGAACAGATACACAGTCTGAACGAGATGGGAGGGAAAGTCCGGCCTACTCACAAATATATAAGCGTTTGATTGGATATTTGTACATGGGTATTTACCTTGGCTGTTGTCTGAATGTGGTGGAGCATGGTGTTTTTGTTGTTAAGCTGACGCATAGCAGCCCTGTATAGAGTTTCCGAGGAGTGGCTGGTGGGTTTGAACTGCCCATCTTGTCATTAGCAGTCCAGTGCTTATCCACAGCATCACTCCTGGACTCCAGGTGGTACAACATTTGTTGTTGTTGTGATTAAGTGCTGTCGAGTTGGTTCTGACCCATAGCGACTCTGTATAGGGTTTCTGAGGAGCGGCTGGTGAGCTGAAACCTCCAACCTTGCATTTCAAACAACTTTGCAGTCTATGGAACTAACACACACCACCGCAGCGGAACTCCAAGGTGGTGGAGCATGGGGGGTGGGGGCACAAAATAATGAAAACTTCTTAGACATCACCAAATACCTTGAGGCAACGAGTTGCTGGACCTGGAGGATCTGGCCCGTAATCTCTGGGGACACTATGATCAACTGGCATACCATATAGTCCACAAAGACAATGTTCTCTATCCTACTTCGTTGAATAGCGACTGGGATATTATATACATCTAAGGTGCAGCTATTGGTCTTTCAATATGTGGAAGAAGAGTGATGAAAATTGATGATTCTTAAAATCAATTAAGGAGCTCTGGTAGCATAGTGGTTACGAATCAGGCTGCTAACCTCAAGGTCAGCAGTTCAAAACTACCAGTTGGTCCATGGGAAGAAGATGAGGCTTTCTGCTGCCATAAAGATTTATAGCTTCGGAAACCCTATACAGGGTTGCTGTGAGTTGGAACCCACTCCATGGCACACCACTGCCACCACCACCCAAATCAGTTAGTCCAATGGACTAACGAAACATGTGAACATCAGTCTCTATAACTCTGAGACCAGAATAACTAAATAATGCCCAGCTACCACTACCAACTGCTCTGAAAGGAATCACATTAGAAGGACCCAGGTATAGTGGGAGAAAATGTAGAACAAAACTCAAAATTATTGAAAAAGACTGGGCTTACCGCTCAGAAATAGACAGGAGGAGTCCAAGACTATGGTCCTCGGCCATCCTTCAGGTCTGGAACAGAACTCACTCCCATGACCCAATTTTCAGCCAAATGGTAGATAGCTATATATGGAAGGAGGGAGAGTAGAAAGGGGATGGGCAAGGGAGACAACAATATTAATAAGGTAAGCTCACCATTTAAGATCAAAAACACAACATTGACCTAAGGGCAAAGTTTGGAGGAGTTAGAAGGTAGGTGGAATGGAAATAGGAACCACACTGAGGAAGTAAGGTAACTGTTGCTACATGGAGGTGTTGAAATTATTGAAATGAAGCAAAGTGTGTGATTTGTTGAATGCAAAACTGGTAATCTGCTTTGTAAACCTTCACTTAATTCACAATCAAAAGCTAAAAAAAAAAAAGATTTCTAGGCCCTACTCAGAAATTCTATTTTCTAGGACTGAAATGAAACCTGAAAATGTATGCTTTGAAGAAAAAATGATCAAGCACCCCGAATGATTCTAGCATGTGGTCTATTAAGACACCTTAATGGAAACGCTGTTCGAGGGGAGTAAGCAAAACTGTAAAGGGAAAAGCTGTAAAATCAGAGCTGTAAAAATTGGGTCCATTCATTGTACTACCAGCTAATCTCCATTGGTGCCAGCTTGCTAACCTCAAAGCAAGCCCATGGCCACTGAGTCAGTTCCTACACAGAGTGACTCTGTAGGAAGAGTAGAGCTGTCCTGTAGGCTTTCCACGGCTGTAAACTTTTGGAAACAGACTGCCACATCTTTCTCCTGCTGATTCATGGTGGGTTTCAACTGTTGTCCTTTCAATGAATGAGCAGCTGAGTGCTTAACCACTGAACCACCAATCAAGGAAGGCTCCTTCCATCCTACAAAGTGCTATGTTGTTGTTGTTGAGTCAAGTCGATTCCGACCCATAGTGACCCTATATAGGATTTCCAAGGAGCAGCTGGTGAGCTTGAACCACCGACCTTGCAGTTCAAACGGCTTCTCAGTCTGATGCATTGGCCCACAGTGCCACACCAGGACTCCCACAAAGTGCTATAAATGCAGATAAAAGGCCTGCTCCCTAGTCTGACTCAGTTTATAGTCTAGTCCGAGAGGTGTTGTTAAGTGCCATGGAGTCAGTTTCGACTCATAGCGAACCTGTATAGGACTTCCGAGGAGTAGCTGGTGAGTTTGAATGCCTTCCTTGTGGTTCAAACCAACCCTGCAGTCCAATGCTGACCCTACAGCATCAGGACTCCCAGCCTGGGAGAGCTAGGTAAGTCATTACAGTACTGTGAGATAAGTACTCTAGAAAGACAGAAGGATTTAAGGGAATGCAGTGGTATAAAGAGGGAGGCCTTGGGGGCAGTCAGGGTGAAGGTATTTTTCTGCTGTAGAAGTTCTCCCATGAAAGCGACTCCAAAATGGGTTATTACAGAAAGTGGCATTCAAGTTTCAAATTCATGTGACTTTAAGAGCTTCAATCTGTCATTTGTATGAGAAAAAATAAGTTATGTACATGTAGGTTTGTCATTGCTTGCCTGTTTCTGGTGCATTTCTTTTACCTGACGATGTACTTATACTGGTCATAGCATTTGTAATAAACAAGATAGCTGAACCCAAAATTCCCTCACGGTCGTATATCAAACCAAGCACATTGCCATTAAGTAGATTGTGACACATAACAACACTGTATGCTCTTTAAGGAGCTGGGGTGGCACAGTGTTAAACATTGGACTGCAAACCACAAGGTTAACAGTTCAAATCCCTCAGCTTCTCCAAGGGATAAAAATGAAACCGTCTGTTCCTCTAAAGATTTTCAGTCTTGGAATTCCTATTGAGTTCTACTCTATTCTATTTGAAAACAAGTAAAAGGTATGTAGATAGCAAGGAAGTGGTTTGGGTTGGGGCTCTTTGTGGCTCTATGTGGACATTCTCAGGTCACTGTAGTTAATGAGGGAATGATTTGTGCAGATTCAATTTTTGTCAACTTTACTTTAGAATGCAATCCTTAAATATTTTATTGTCAAATAAAAATAACTGAAGGTCTCTATACAATAGTTAATCAGCTAATCTACAACTCTTAGGTTAGGAGATAACTAAGTGAGTTTGTTGTTGTTGTTGTTGTTGTTGTTAAGTCGGTTCTTATTCACAGTTCTGATTCATAGCAACCCTGCAGGTTTCTGGAGTGGCTGGTGACCACTGACCTTGAGATTCAAACCGATCTTATGGTCGAGTGCGTATTCTACAGCACCACATCAGGACTCCAAACAGGTGAGCTTAAGCATTCCTAATTATGACCTCCAATTGCATCCTCCTCAAAACTTGCTGAAGCCACTTCCCCTGCTACTGCTCTTTCTCTTTCTCTAAATAACTAATGTATTGTTGGTGCCTCTGTTTTCAAAAACCACTGAATTGTGAAGGATAAAGGAAGAAGGGAAACAAATATTCCTGTCTTCAAATAACTTACTTTTTTTTTCTCATGAGTTTTGCAACAATAACAAAAAGCAAGTATACAGCAGTTACAATTTGAATGCATATGAGAGGACTTTGAAAAGTTCATGAAAAAGGAGAATGAAAACATAATGGAATTTTCCCTTGAACGTTTTGAAGCCCTTTCCCTCATAGTTGTACAAAAAATCATATTTTAATATATGTTTCATTTTGTAACTAGATTTCCACATTTAATAAGGTGTGGCAGGTACCTTTGAATGTTATAATGTTAATGCACTTTATTACAATGAGCGAATGCTGAGTCCTTTCCATGTATTAACTGATTTAATCCTCCCAATGACCCTATGAGATAGTTATATCTCTATTTCCCAAAAGATAAAACTGAGGCACAGATAGGTTAAGTGAATTGCCCAAGATTACATGGCTGTGAAAGTCCTTAGATGAGGGCTTGATCCCAGGAAGTATGGCTCTTCATCTCTGTTATATTTTTTAATGTTCAAATAATATTTCATTGTTAGCAACCTTTGTGTGAATATCCTAATGAATCCCATGTTCATGGACATTTATATAATTTTCAAATGCTTGATATTGAAAACAATATGGTGCGACATGTAATTTCAACACACTTAGGATAAATTTGTAAAGGGGAGGTTACTAGACTGAAGAATCAATTTTAACTTTTGCAGAAAGGTTGTGCCAATTTACAATGCCACCATACTGTAAGAGAGTCCCCTGTAGTATTAATCTTTATCAACACTGTATATTGTCATTTCTTTTATATTGCCAATATCTTAAGTCAAAACAACAGCAACAATAAAGTTGCTTATTTTATCTTTTTTTTTTTTTCTTTGTTTACTTTCCAAATGTGATTATTGGCTATCTTCATTACTCTTGTCCAGTTGTAAGCCTCATCAGATTTGTTTAGTCCAAACTGCCTTTGGGACTAGAACCCTTTGTTCCTTGAAGATCTTCAATCACCATTGTTGTTGTTGTTAAGTGTCGTCAACTCACTTCCAACCTTTACTGACCCTGTATAGTGTTTCCAAGGAGTGTCTGGTGATCTTGAATTTCCAACTTTGCAGTTCAACCTGACCTTGTAGTCCAGTGCATTAACTTGCAGCACCACACCGGGATTCCTCAGTCACTATGAACATTATTTTAGTGTCTAGGATTGCTGAGTCTTTCAGCCTTTTCCTGGGGTGCGATTGGATTCGGCAAAGCCTCTATCATGCACCTCAAGTAAGCCAAAGAAGTGCCAACACACAGTTCCAAGCCAACGAGTCCACAGAGCTATGGCTCTTCCCTCACTTCACACCACAAATAATACATAAGTCTGTGTTTTAGGTCTGATGTTTTAGAAAGGCTGGGTAACACAACCAGAAATATAGGAGACAAAATTTCCTAACCATGGGAATCAGAAGAGGAAAAGGATAAAACAGAAATGGTTCTCCCTTCTTTCCTCTTTCCCACATCCCTCTGCACTTTTTCCAAGTCACAGAGTCCCTACAATGCCTGACTGGAACATCTTCCAAGTCATTGGTCTCAAGAGACTAAAGTCATGTTTACTTGGGAGACTGTAACTGTTCTCATGATATGCCATTTTGTGTTTGCTCTTCCTGAAGAACAGATCTGATGCATAAGACACTAAAGACTGAACACCAGAAGTCTTGTGGGATGGCATCAAGAACATCATACAGGAAGAATGCATGCAAAAGGTCATTAAGAAGACAAGAAAGAAGGAAAAGACCAAAATAGATGTAAGAGGAGACTCTGAAACTTGCTCTTCAGCATAGAGATGTTAAAACAAATGGAAGGAACAATGAGGTAAAATTGCTGAATAGAAAATTTCAAATAGTAGCTCAAAAAGAAAAAGTCAAATATTAAAACAAAAAGTGCAAAGACCTGGAATTAGAAAACCATAAGGGAATAACACTCTAAGCATTTCCCAAACTGAAGGCCTGAGAAAGGCAACAATGAAGATATGGAATGAATTTGACCATGATCCATAGACTCCTGTCATCCTGGAGATGAGAGAGAGAAGAGGAAGGGCTGGTTGGTCTGAAGTGTGATAAGACCTGAGGACTCCTAAACCCTTGGACAAGGACCTAGCCATGGAGAGCTAGAGCAGAGTAAAGCATTCAGCTGATATGAAGTGAGGGGAGACACACAAGAATGCCCAAACTTGTCGATGATACTCATTTGACCTAGTTTTGATGGCTTCATGATCAGAACTGGAACAGAGGAAGATAAAGAAATGTGATCAAGGAAACAAGTGTAAATTGCTACAATTTGATGAACTTGACCTATACTTATGGACAGTGTAGCTCTAAATAGGAGTCTTCACATCAAGAATCAAACCTATCCCCTCTGTACACTTGGTTGATTGGGACAGGCAACCTAAATATTGGCCTAAAATGGGGGGGGGGGGAGGGGTTGTAAAAGCAGAAAGTGGCTGGCTTACTTATAAGTTTTCAAGAGGGAGTTTAATTTCAGCGTATGCAGGGGAAGGTAGAATCCCCACTGAATAGTTTCCATCTTGTCTAGACGGGTCTGGTGAAGGGAGATGGGACAAAATAAATATTTTTAGTAAAACCCAGACACTAAAGAAAAAGAAGTAAACTAAAGAACAAATGGAATAATTAGTCAAAAACTAGTACCGTTGTTGTTAAATGTCATCAGGTCAGTTCTGCTTCATAGGAACATTGTATAGGGCTTCCAAGGAGTGGCTGGTGAGATTGAACCAACAACATTACACAATGGTAGATGTTGTTGTTGTTGTCAGGTGCCATCGAGTTGGAACCGACTCATAGCGACCCCATGCACAGCAGAACGAAACAATGTCCAATCCTGGGCCAACCTCACTACCGCTGCCACACTTGAATCCATC